>NC_052311.1:26914705-27240538 GCF_016432855.1 Salvelinus namaycush
TAACGGATGATGCTGACATCGGGGTTGGACTTTGAGGAAAATGGGACATTTTTGGGGGAACGGGAATTCATGTCTGGTGCCAGGGCTAGTCGTCAGAATACCGTCGCATGACCTTGCCCCCCCCCCCCCCCCCCAGTCTGTGTCATCATGTTTCCAGTCCCATGGTTATTTAACGAGAATACTTCTCCCCTTGCTGTGCCCACAGTCATTGAGAGTGGAACCTCTTAACACACCCCTTGCAGGTCACGTCCCATGGGTGGGGACCTCGGTCAGAGCTCCAAGAGCCTCAGTCATAAAAGCCAGTGGAGTAATTCACTGGACATACTTGGAAGCCTCTTGGCAGCCTCCCTCTCTAGAGAGTTCTCATACTGAAGTCTGGCCAGAGCTATTTGTACTGTTGACAAGAAAACATGGCCCAGTATGGCCAAGAGGTTTCCTGTGACTGTGATTGGTCATGCAGTAAGGAAGTGCTCTGGCTGTGGCTGTGCTGGTTAAACTCAGGGTTGATTGATTGGAATCTGACGTGGTTAATGTACTGCAGTTCGATTCATTGGATTTCGTTATCAGGATGACATGGGTTCTCGTCAAGCTCATTATGATGGAAATAAAGTAGTGACTCACCCATGACAGTGACCACAGCACTGGCTTTCACACTCCCCTCACCGTTGCTGGCCAGACACTCGTACACGCCCTCATCGTCTTTCTTCACTCTCTTGATCGTCAGCACCCCATCCTCCCTCAGGGTAATACCTGGAACAACAGCACGAAGTCAACAGCTCAGATTCTATGGAGAAAATGACTAACATGGTTGAGCAATTCAGCAACGATCATGTGACCCGACCAGGGAAAACCCAGGGCCCCTAAATCCCGAGTCATTTCTTACCTGGACCCTCCTGTACTGGTAGGTTGTCTTTGTACCAGGTGATGTAGGGTGGGGGCACACCCAGGGCGTAGCAGGCCATAGTCAGAGTGCTGCTGCTGTTTATATCTTGATTGGTCAGGTTCTGTCTCAGCCACGGCCTCTTCCTCTCTGTTTCAATCACAAAAGCATATCTGAATTCGATCGCTCTTCTTTTCAAGATTTTCCTCAGACAAACTCATCTCTCTACTGGGTTTCATCATCACGAGCAGATTTATATTCAGGAGCAGGCACTTTTAAATACGATGTTACACAAACATATTATTCTTCGAGTTTGGTAATACCCATATAACGTGCAATTACTGTTCTGTTAGAGACCTCATTGAACACCCAGCAGGCAATGTTCTCTCTGTCACTTCCTCACCATGCACAGTCAGCACAGTCTTGACTATAACTCTCTTGTTGTGGATCTTGTGTGCCCAGCACTGGTAGCCTGCTGTGTGATTCCTGGACACATTGTGCAGGCTTAGGGAGAGAGAGATAGAGTATGGGCTGAACTGCAGGGCCGTGATGTTGTTAGTGATGGTGGAGTTCTGAGGGTCCTTCCACTGCAGGTCTGTGTACAGGTACCGAGTCCCCCTGCAGGTCAGAGTGACGTTGTCACCCTCGATGGCAGTCTGGGGCTCAATGGCCAGGTGCTGAGGGTGATCTGGCGGGGGAGAGTGGAAAAACATATCAGGTCATTAGGAGTGTTAGAGCATTTTTTTGTGTGAGGGAGGACACCCCATTTGGGTGCCTAGTAAAACTACCATGCATAAGCACAGGTCAGATTATTGTACAGTATGTAAGTGGGTTACAAGAGCATCTTTGTTACTGCCTGTAACCCTCTCCTCTCAGCAAGATAGACACTGACGCTGTCCTATTCTGGGAAAGAGCATCTCTGAAACATCAAGCTGCGCATCACCACACCAGGAATTTGCAGTTATTTCCTGTTTCATCACTGTTAATTGGAAGCACGTTGGCGGTGTGCGGTGAGCAGCGCTGATGTTCGGCCTACAGCAGTGCAATAGGAATCAGGCCGGGGCCGGGCCTCCGGGGAGCCAGACTGAGTTTGTTTATTCAGAACACTGGAAAGCATTCTGTGTTCCATAAGAGACGACAGCTGTTATTACAATTCTGCAGCATTCCAGTGCTCTCGATCTCCACCTCTGGAACGGTGGCACATTGCAGCACTTCCTCCAGAGACTGATCTTATTCTCATCCGGAAACTCAGAGTTTGGCATCATCAGCCGTGTCCCCAAACATAGTGTCACCACCATTCCCAATTACAATCTATCATCAATCAGTTTTCAACTTCAAAACTTCTACGTTTTCACATTTTTTCCCGCTGTGATGACTGCTTGCGCGCCCTGACAGCTGATTTCTCCTATCATTATATAACTGGACTAGATGGAATTTTTATTTCATGAACATTTGGAACTGTTCAGATGCATATAAAAAATGATTCATGCAGCAGCAGGCTCCGAGAAGAAGAGAAATGACCTGCGGGCGCTCCAGTGTACGCTCAGAGCTGTTTTTAAACTTGCAGTATTAGACTGTACCATATGGCCCAGGACATGTTTGCCTCTTCCGTTCGATCCTAAAGCCTGCCTCCTCAGGAGGAGGAAGATGGTTTCAATTAATGCCTCCATCTGCACTCTTTATTGCACAGTACAATCTGTGCATTCTTGCGCTTGCCTCGCAATTCATTACAGTGCGTACGTGTAGTCACTGGAAGCGAGACTTCACGTATGTTATATGTTATACTTTATGCCTGGCCCGTAAAAATAAAAACCACTCAAGCATTTCTGCTTGTAATTTTTCCTTATGCTGTTCTTTCAATCAACTCCCCACGTTGTGTAGTGTTAAATTGACCCACTTACCGTCCACATAGAAGGGGGTTCTCAGTGTACGGGTGCCAAGTTTGTTCTGGGCTGCGCAGGAGTAGATCCCTGTGACGTTAGCCGCTCCCACCACTAGCGTACTCACAGTCTATGGAGGAGAGCGAATAAGCCAATCATTCGATCTACAATACAGCCAGCAAATGCTGTACACTATGTGCAAAATATATTTTTTTATATCGATGAGACTAACCTGTATAAATAAAAAGGTTACATGAAAAAGGTTCAGGTTGGCATAAGATTCATTATACCTCAATCCATACACACTGACACAATGTCTTTTGAAATACCACAGCAGATTTTCCATCAACAACAGTGTGGCTATTTTGCCATTAGCTAGTGTGTCAGAGATCTGCCTTAAGCCGAGCCTATTTTATGCTCTCGTCACAATAATGGAAGGATACATCTGGACTTTTAAACCCGCCTCTTCTCTCCCCGCAGCACAAGTCCACAGAAAGAGTGCCGGGGCCTCCATGTCATTTCCTGGGGAGCATTTACAATGCCACACTCGATTCTATCACCGTTGGAGTGGAACCCGTTTAATGGCTTAAGTAGACACAACAATAAGTACGATTTGGGCAAGGGGCCAGATCGCGTGGGGTTCTGTTTTGTGTTCAGAACGACATCTGTTTTCAGAGTAGCTACATCAAAGGTGCTGAATGCTGTGGCTGTATTGTCTGGGTGGTGTCAACTTCCTGGGTTTCTAGCGCCATTGTGCTCTGCCCCTCAGAAACAGGGCTTTAGCCATGAGACTGGACTGTGTCGGACACATTTTCACTGTTTTTTTTTTATTTATTTTTTTTAAATCCCATTTTCTCCCCAATTTTTGTGGTATCCAATCCAATCGCTAGTAATTACTATCTTGTCTCATCGCTACAACTCCCGTACGGGCTCGGGAGAGACAAAGGTTGAAAGCCATGCGTCCTCCGAAGCACAACCCAACCAAGCCGCATGTACCTGGCCCCCTTGGTTAGCGCGCACTGCGCCCGGCCCGCCACAGGAGTCGCTGGAGCGCGATGAGACAAGGATATCCCTACCGGCCAAACCCTCCCTAACCCGGACGACGCTATGCCAATTGTGCGTCGCCCCACGGACCTCCCGGTCACGGCCGGCTGCGACAGAGCCTGGGCGCGAACCCAGAGACTCTGGTGGCGCAGTTAGCACTGCGATGCAGTGCCCTAGACCACTGCGCCACCCGGGAGGCACATTTTCACTGTTTTAATATGGTTTCAATGTTTCAGCTCATATTGTGAGCAGGGTTGGGGAGTAACAGATTACACAAAAACGGTAACTGTAATCCGTTACATTAGCAGCAAAAATATTGTAATCAGATTACCGATACTTTTGATAAACTAGATGATTACTTTGAGGATTACTTTTAAATTCAGAAAGGATGTTTGCGGAAAAAAAACGTTGACACTTCTGTTGATCAATGACATTCAAATCAGCATTGAAAAAAGTTTCAGTTTGTTCCATCTGAGCGAGTCTGACCACAAGTCAGAGACCACTATGATGAAACACCAAAATTAATGTGTTTGATGGATCGCGGGAAAAGAGCAGGTATAGGCTTTTGTAGGCTACAGTAAAAACTATGTCTTCCAATGGTGCGACTGCTGTCGGCAGCCAAAGATTATCCAATTTGAATAAACGCTTGGAGGTAAGGATGCCAGTAGTGGTGTAGTCTACGGCGATACGGATTTCACTTACTATTGATATCTACATAGCGCATTGATGTCAATCACACTGCTGCTCACTCATTTAGCTATTTTCGCTTTACGGATTGTGGTTGTTGTGGATGGCTGTTCACAAATCTAAATGTGTATTTGAACCCAATAATGGTTGGATTCAAGAAGTTTAAGCTGCCTATCAATCATTGTTTTTGAAACCAGTGGACAGCCAGTGAAAAATGTGCTCTTGCAACAGCTGTATAGTGCGGATCCAAATTTATGGAATAAAAGTGGGGCTTTTAATGCTCAATCTAATTCATGCTGATAAAAAAAAAACATAGGCCTAATGCACACATGCTCAAACTTGCACACTTTTGATAGACTTAAGTGGGCAATCTGTAGTTGCTACATCTATTTTTGGATTTATAAATGATTGAATTAATGAGCCCAATCAGTCCTCCATGACAACAAAATCATAAACAATACAGTAGGGCTGGCTAATACTGTATTTTCTTTTTTTTTTGGGTCATGCTCAGGTAAAACAATTTGGCTAATCTATACTTCCATATTTCCAAGGGGTATAACATTATTAATATGGCTGGAATTCTGATATATCTTTACATTAAAACCCAAAGTCTAATTTAATCGTACTATTATATGTAGTAGAAAGCGATGGGTTAGAAGAAGCCTACATAACCAACCCATAAAGTAAACTTTAACATCCATATATGGCCAGCTACATAAACTTTAACATTGATGTATCCTTCAATAGATGTCGTTCAATTGGTAACATACATTTTTGTCTTCTTCTAATAGATCTTAAGGGGAAAGTAATCTAAAAGTAAAGGAATGTAATCAGATTACGTTACTGAGTTTGGGTAATCCAAAAGTTACGTTACTGATTACAATTTTGGACAAGTAACTTGTAACTGTAACAGATTACACTTAGAAAGTAACCTACCGAACCCTGATTGTGAGTGTGCGCTGTGTAAACATGTTTGGATGGAAAAGCTAGCTAAAAGTTGTGTTAAGTTGTCTACCCCGAGTTGTTATGACATTGGTCAGACCACTGACGGAGTAGTTACGTGGTGTTGTGTTACGGTCATTACTCATGATGATGTAACGTGAGCTGGAAAACAGTCGTTTCAACAAGTGCGCTCTGTCCCTAAGTGGTGACTTGACCAGACGCATTATGACCCCAGGGAGGGCCCATGCCTCTCTCCCCCGTCCCCTGGTGCTGTGACCCAGCCCAGTCGGTCCCCCTCTCCACCAGGAGCCCCTCTGAGGCTGGCCATGCAAACCTGATTAACACTCTATTCTCATTCACGGAGAACAGCGATTTATGTGGGGTGACAGAAAATAATTATCTCCCAACAAACCGGTGCTTGTTATCACTGACCCTTAGTCCTCACCCCTATAAAACACTGGTGTTTGGGCCACAAGCGCTTGTAAATAAGGAGTGCCTCCCTATTTATGTCCATCAGAAATTAGTAGTGTTGGAAGTGAATGAAGCCTAAGCCCTCTATTACTAGGTGTGTACTGTATTGTACCTGAAGGAGATCCGTTTCGGATTGATAGGTAGTCAATAAAGTGGTGAATTGGGAGCAAAAGCAGTGTGCGGGCCTTCCTGTTCTTTACAGTATGTATACCATTAGCATGATTCCTGTTATTTACAGTATGTATACCATTAGCATGATTCCTGTTCTTTACAGTATGTACTGTATACCATTAGCATGATTCCTGTTCTTTACAGTATGTATACCATTAGCATGATTCCTGTTCTTTACAGTATGTATACCATTAGCATGATTCCTGTTCTTTACAGTATGTATACCATTAGCATGATTCCTGTTCTTTACAGTATGTATACCATTAGCATGATTCCTGTTCTTTACAGTATGTATACCATTAGCATGATTCCCATTCTTTACAGTATGTATACCATTAGCATGAGTCCTGTTATTACAGTATGTATGCCATTAGCATGATTCCTGTTCTTTACAGTATGTATACCATTAGCATGATTCCTGTTCTTTACAGTATGTATACCATTAGCATGATTCCTGTTCTTTACAGTATGTATACCATTAGCATGAGTCCTGTTATTACAGTATGTATGCCATTAGCATGATTCCTGTTCTTTACAGTATGTACTGTATACCATTAGCATGAGTCCTGTAATTTACACTATGTATACCATTAGCATGATTCCTGTTCTTTACAGTATGTATACCATTAGCATGATTCCTGTTCTTTACAGTATGTACTGTATACCATTAGCATGAGTCCTGTTATTACATTATGTATACCATTAGCATGATTCCCGTTCTTTATAGTATGTATACCATTAGCATAATTCCCATTCTTTACAGTATGTATACCATTAGTATGATTCCCGTTCTTTACAGTTTGTATACCATTAGCATGATTCCCGTTCTTTACAGTATGTACAGTATAGCATTAGCATGATTCCTGTTCTTTACAGTATGTACTGTATACCATTAGCATGATTCCCGTTCTTTACAGTATGTACTGTATACCATTAGCATGAGTCCTGTTATTACAGTATGTATACCATTAGCATGATTCCCATTCTTTACAGTATGTATACCATTAGCAGGATTCCCGTTCTTTACAGTTTGTATACCATTAGCATGATTCAAAATTCCTTCAACCGTGCATCATCAGAGGGAGGAAACACCTTCATACATCTCCTATAGGGGAAAGCTGGAGAAATACCATTTCATAAAGTTTACCACACCAGCATACATGTTTGGGTAATGACTTATTATTACCAGTATTTTCTTTGGTGGTAGGTTTGCTTGTGCTGTGGAAATGCTTATATCCTGGCTAGATTTATGTCCCAATTTGACCTAGTGTGTTGGAACGGCTGTCTTTCAACTAATCCTATAGATGGGCTTTTGGGGAAAACAGTTGAGGCCTGCACTTAATTACGTTTGGAGTGAATGGTTTTGGTAACAAGCTCCTCTAGGACATGTGCTGTAATGTCTACAGTCTCCATGATCAGTATGCTTTGGGAACGCATGCCAAGATGTGGTCCATTTTTTGTGAGAGGAAGTGATCGAGTGTTTAGTAAACTGCAGGGCAAATTGCAGAAACTTGTATTGGAGACTTAGGAACTAACAGTTGTGTGGTTATATGGTCAAGGTGTCCCAGGTGAACACTTTTAAGATTGTAATTATTTGCATACCTCTTGTGGATCCCCTAACCATTACATTCAGCTATGGTGTAATAATACAGATATGATGAAAACAATCAAAATAACCAATTATTTCAATTTCCAAACTTTGTTTCAGTAGTTCCAGCGATTACGGCTGATCTATTCAAAAGGTCAGTGTTAGGAGGGAACCTATAAAAGTCCATTCTTCGCTGTCTGCACACGGATGGCTTGAGCCATATGGTTGTATTGGGCTGTTTTACGAGGAGCTCCACAGCCCTCAGTGGATCCACTCAGACAAAGATCCACTGATGTCAGAATAAACCGTGCTCTCTGGCAGACCAGGCAGCTGCATCATTTACAGGCCTAGCTGCTTTAGATCCAAAATCTGCGTTTTGTTCTGAGGGTGTTTTTCACTCCAGCAGGGTGAAATGAACTGTGTCTTTCAGTTAATGGGGCAGACGGACAAACGATTCAGGAGAGCAGCCCTGAAAAGAGCCAAAATGCTTTTTCTTCATGGCAGTTCTGACGCTCGACTTGCGTTGACCTTAATTGAAGGCTAAGGGGCTTCTTTTAATAAAAAGCCAATCGTGTCAGATATGATGGTCTGTTTGTTGCAGGCAGCATATACGAAATGACGGATAAGTTGATTTAGTGGCAGTTACTGCAGTGTAAACAATAAAGGGGGTTTCCATGTCATAAATATGCCTACTGGTATACACTAAATGTATTTTACCATATATAGCTTTTTCTCTGTACATGTTTAATATTACAATGTATAAATAAACTGTATTTACAATGTACTGTACAGACTGTACTGTACTATATTTCATTATACATATTGATGTTCCTTCCATAACTTTTGGTCACAGTTACATAAGTCTAAAGTGATGCAGATAGAATGAATCATTCTAGAACAGCCAATATGAGGATGGGGATTGCCTAGATTTATTGTTTTCAGATGTTGCCATCTCAAAGAGAACGGTCATGGAGATTTCCACATCAGTGTTCGTCTCTCCGAGCCCTTTCTATAGCCATTTACTCTAAATCCCTTTCTCACACAGTACATCTCAAAGTAATTGTTGTATATGTTTATTCCATGTGTAACTCTGTGTTGTTGTTTGTGTCGCACTGCTTTGCTTCATCTTGGCCAGGTCGCAGTTGTAAATAAGAACTTGTTCTCAACTAGCTTACCTAGTTAAATAAAGGTGAAATATATATATATTTTTTAATTGCACAACTATTTTGTCATTGACATTTACATTTCTGTTCAGATTACAGTATATTTATCAAACCTGACTCATATGAAAAGTACACCCACATGAATTATTGTCCTAAGTTGTACAACGTTAAGCAGTTTCAGGTTACAAATCTAATGAGATCAAACCCATATTATATACATACCTTGTTCTTTCCTTTCACCAGTTCAGTTTGGTTGTTTATGCTCTCAATCCAGTTGTGTGAGTAGTTCCCTTTATCATCCGTTTGAACTGGGATTGGCTCAGTGTAAAGGGTGCACCTATAGGACAGAGGAAATCAGTGATTACTCAACTAGACGAAACGGCTGCAGGTTACCTAAAATATGAACTCAGTTTTGTAAATTAGTACATAATATTGGACAGGAGACTGTTAGAGCAAGACGCTGTGTGGCCATGACATAATTTCCTGTATTTAATTAGTGGGAACCAGAAATGATACTATGGACCATCGATTGATAATATGGACCAGTGATAGCTGTCCAAACGGTTTGACAATGTGTCACTCTGAAACGGCAGGAATTAAACACTAAGAAGCTCTGACTAACACCATAGCTTTTGTATGGCCTTTTAGGGTGCAGTGAGCTACAGCCCAGTTAAACCAGACTGCCTGCTGAGGGGAACAATCAGGCTGATAAGGAGCGAGGCGGTCAGGATGAAACTGCAGTGTGACAGGAAGCCCCATGCTATGCTTTTTATTTTATCCCTTATTTTACCAGGTAAATTGACTGAGAACACATTCTCATTTACAGCAACGACCTGGGGAATAGTTACAGTGGAGCGGAGGGGGAATAAATGAGACAACTGGAAGTTGGGGATGATTAGGTGGCCATGATGGTATGAGGGCCAGATTGAGAATTTAGCCAGGATTAACACCCCTACAATAAGTGCCATGGGATCTTTCGTGACCACACAGAGAGTCAGGACATCCTTTTAACATCCCATCCAAAAGACGGCACCCTACACAGGGCAATGTCCCCAATCACTGCCCTGGGGCATTGGGATATTATATATTTTTTTAGACCAGAGGAAAGAATGCCTCCTACTGGCCATTCAACACAACTCCCAGCAGCATCTGGTCTCCCATCCAGGGACTGACCAGGACCAACCCTGCTTTCACCTCGACTAACCTGTACCCCCACACATTGACTCGGTACCGGTACCCCTGTATAGAGCCTCGTTATTGTTTTGTAATTTTCTTGTGTTACTTTTTGATTTGATTTTTTTACTTTAGTTCATTTAGTAAATATTTTCTTAACTCTATTTCTTGAACTGCATTGTTGGTTAGGGGCTTTTAAGCAAGCATTTCACAGTAAGTTCTACACCTGTTGTATTCAGCGCATGTGACAAATAACATTTGATTTGATTTGATTAGCTTCAGAGGCAATTCAGCAGTGGGATGCAGGGTGGTATGCTGCTGGCTATGCGTCACCTCGAACAGGAAACCCCCCCACTCTCTGGCCAGAGGAGATAAGCCTGTTCCCCAAACCTTATTGGGTCAACAAGGGACAGCTGATACCATCTTACCCTGCTGCTGATAAAGAAACCACCCCCCACCCTTCATCTCTCCCCATCTCCCAATCACTCTTTCTTTAACTCCCAACTGCTATCTGAGACGTTACGCTTCCCCAACCACAAGGGGACTGTGATTTGTGATTTATATGAGGTCCCATCCTGAAATGATAAGTGGTCAATTTGCAGTGACAGGTACTTGAAGTGGGTCTGAACTGTATAAAACAAACAGTTGGCTCAATCTGCCTCCAATCAGGCCGTGGCTGGCCTGGGCTGTTTCTCTGTCTGAAGCCACTCCCTCATTAGCTGTTGAAAAAACAAGCCCTTTTCAGCGTCAAACGTTTATGAGCCACTGTTTCCATTGCCAGAGTTGATTATCTTTAGAGCTGCAGAAACGGGGCACTTTGACACAGCTTGACCCTCCGCCATTATTTCTGTCACAAATTTGGCGTACCAAGAGTGGGTTTTTTAACCAATAATTATGGATAATTAACAGAAGCACTTGTCAAGTTAAAGCGCAAGAAGTGTAACATAATTCAGGCCCTCCGTTGTGAGGCCGTCCAGAGACGTGTTTTTCTAGCGGTGTTTTGTCCTGATAATCCCACGGTAATGGCCCATTGTTTGCCTGATTTTACGCCTCAGAAAGGACCCCTGCTGTCACTGACTGTGTTCTGGATGCTCTGGCTTTCAGGGAATGTTCATGTTGTTAAAGGTTCACTAGCAGGTCGACATTCACGCCCACGTCACTCATACCACACGCTCTGTCCCGTTCAGCTTTATAAAAGCTTGGGGAGTCTGAGACTAATATATCCTCTATCCCCGCCCACAGAGCCAACGGCCACAAATGAGTGGAGAATTCTCCGGGGCTGCATTTCTTTGATAAATGACTGTATTTTGGGCCAGAGTCAATTAAAAGGATGTAGGCATGCTTATGGAGAAGGAGCCCCGGGCTTGCCCGGTGGTTCTGGACTCCAGACTCACACAGATGATCTGGTTTTGTGTCTGTCTTTGTATGTGTGTCTGTCTTTGTATGTGCATCTGTTCTTGTATGTGTGTCTGTCTGTCTGTTTGTCTGTCTGTCTGATTGTCTTTCTATGTGTGTCTGTCTGTCTGTCTGTCTGTCTGTCTGTCTGTTTGTCTTTGTATGTGTGTCTGTCTGTCTGTTTGTCTTTGTATGTGTGTATGTCTGTCTGTTTGTCTTTGTATGTGTGTCTGTCTGTCTGTTTGTCTTTGTATGTGTGTCTGTCTGTCTGTTTGTCTTTATATGTGTGTGTGTGTCTGTCTGTTTGTCTTTGTATGTGTGTCTGTCTGTCTGTTTGTCTTTGTATGTATGTGTGTCTGTCTGTTTGTCTTTGTATGTGTGTGTGTCTGTCTGTTTGTCTTTGTATGTGTGTCTGTCTGTCTGTCTGTCTTTGTATGTGTGTCTGTCTGTCTGTTTGTCTTTATATGTGTGTGTGTATCTGTCTGTTTGTCTTTGTGTATGTGTGTGTGTCTGTCTGTACGATCCAGTTCCAATACTGTGACAGCTGAGCTCAGCGTCCAACAAATCTAAACACTCATCCAAAACATAACCAGGAGGTGCACTGGCTAAGACAAAGCTGGTCTGCTTTACCAATCATGTCTATTCATACAGGCCCGAGAGTGGACAATAAAACTCAAGGCAGTGTGGACAAGGCAGTGTTTCACCATACCTACAGAAATAACTAGAAATGCACAGTGACCCCTGGATGAGAAAACACACAACACTCCCTATGACCTATCTCTGTTTTCTGCATGAAACTGGCCGTTTCTGTCATTCGAAACTGTAGTCAGATGGTCTTGGTGACTAAGTATGGTTTACAGAAAAACAACGAAAGTACCTTACCAGTGAAGGAACATTGTGAAAGTGAAAAACAAGAAGTGAAGAATGCAGAATTGTGTTACTGGAAGCGTTAAGGTTAAAAGGCACTGATGCAGTAAAATAATTCAAAGAAAATGGTCTTCACAGTTTAGTTAATGATTTAGTTCCCCCCCCCCACCCCCGAATAAACAGGCCAGGATGGTGTGTCGGTGACTCACTCTTTGTCGGTTGGGTCAGGATGGCATGGTTGCCAGAGCCACGTGATGTCGGGCATGGGCACTCCAAAGGCGGTGCAGGTTAGCTGGTGCTGCTTGCCGAACATGTATGGTTGGACGTCCACCGAGGCCACCTCCTCTTCTGAGATCATAGGCCTCACTGAGACACAGACAAAGAGATCAGACACTGTTGCATTAACCGTTACACTACCTGGCTGTTGGAGGTCATAATGTCTTTATAAAGATAGAGGTCTGTCATCATGATGAATAACCATGGAAAAGGTGCCATCAACATCCAGTTGTCATCTAGCCTCAGAGAGTGGGCTTTGAAGTGCTTGAAAATGGCTGAGTGATTGCATAGCCCTGATACCCTGTGGTTGTCCATCACATCAGGGTGTCACAGTGTCCCAGAGCCTGACCTCTACCCTGCTGCCTCTGGGACAGATGTGGCCCTATGCCCAGGCCCAGGTCAGTGGATCAGCAGTGTGGGAGAACACAGCAGTAATCAACACCAGACTGACTGGTGGACGGACACAGACAGACTGGATGCCATCCCCAGGAAAATGTTCACATCAGTTAATCATTGTCAACCAGTCAGTGTGTGTGTGTGTGTGTGTGTGTGTTTGTTTTGTTTGTATGCCTGGATGCATTGGTGAGGCTGAGGCTGAAGTCATAACATGGTTTCTCTCAGCAATGTCCTCAGTTCAAGCCCCGGCTGCTGAATATTTGAGATCTGAAGCACTGGGGCTGAACTTCAAACGCTTGATGAACGATGTTTAAAATGGTTGCCTAACTGTTCCCAGGAATCTCTTGATTTCTCCTTCCATTGTTTTTGTCTGTGAGAGTGGGTCATTTTTTTGCCATTCCAATAACTATGTTGCGTTGAGCAATCGGGACAGCAAGTGTCCATAGATAACATTTATATGAGGGAGAGAGGGGGCTGATCTTTCCACTTTGGCATGGTAGGGGGATTCCTGGGTAATGTGCAGGGAATGGGATGGAAATACTTTGTTATGCATTCTTTTGCCCCCCGTCGCCAGCTTGGAGTAGTATCTGAGTGGCACACGTGTTGCTCAACAGAGTTCTTAAGGGCAGGCCGATTGCACTCCCCGGCTCTCCATCCAACACACGATCAAAGCCCCAGAAGATAACACCGACCACTTCTACAACCGCTGGTGTTAACAACCATCAGTATTTATATGGCCATCATTACAATATATTTGTTTGAACAGTCTTTGCTAAAGCATATAAAGTACACAAATAGCCCTATATAATGGACAGAACACGGTTGTTTACACAAGTGGTGCTGGTCCAGATGGGCTACATACACATGGAGAGGATGTAAACAAATGATTGCCCAAGATGACGCTTATAATGGAGTTATGTCCGTCCCTGCCTTAGCCCAGTGAGACCTTGCCTTCACGCAGTACCAGTTCTGAACGCACTGACCCACCGTAGATGGTGACCTTGGCTGAGGCGTGCTTTTTGTTCCCCATCTCAGCGTTCCCTATCTCAGCCGTGCACCTGTACGTGAGGAGCTAGAGAGGCTGGGTTCCTGTCATACTGCAGGCCAGGACCAACCGGGGGCTTGAACCCAATGTGCCGAGGCTGGTCGAAATGCTGAGGCCCAAAGTCCAGGCCATTGCTTTATTTCCTCAGGATGGCCAGTCATTTGGAGGGACAAGGAATGGGGTATAGGATGGGATAGAGCGGCGATTTAAAAGGAGCTTTACCTCGGACTACCAGAGTGTAGCTGAGATTCCTGTAGAGGCCTCTCTCCTTGTTGCCCAGGGCGATGGTGAAGACCCCGGCATCCTTCTGCTTCACGTCCTTGATGAGTAGGTTGTAGCCTGAAGACTCGTAACAAGTGGAGTTCTCGTTGATGGGGACGCCATCCTTATACCTGGGAACGAGATACACCAACATTTGCTTTAGAAGTTCAGCTCATCATAATGTACTGATATGAAAGTTGTGATGATAATTAGTGAGCAACTCTATATCCCAAATCAAATACTCGCATGCTTCAGTTTAGTGCACACAGTCACAACAGAGCTATTATATTCAGACAGGAGTTGACAATACACACAGTGAAATGTCCCAGCAGCTGAACTCAGTCTCACCATGTGATGGTGTCGGTTGGTGGCAGTGCATTGACCTTGGGTTCAAACATCAGCTTGTTTCTACCCTCTGTGTAGACTACTCTCCTGGCCCATTCATTCTTATAGGACACATTCAGGTATGGATGTTCTGAAATCACACGGGAGAAGACCAATGATGAAAGTATTAAAACGACTGTCGAAAAACAACAGTATAAATGTACTATCAATGAGGTCACACAATGAATGCCCAAGATGACCCTTACAATGGAGTTATGTCTGTCTCTGCCTTAGCTCAGAGAGACCTTGCCTTCTCGCAGTACCAGTTCCTTAAACACTGACCCACCGTAGATGGTGACCTTGGCTGAGGCTTGTTCCTTTTTTCCCATCTCAGCGTTCCCTATCTCCGCCGTGCACCTGTACATGCCCCTGTCGTCCATGGTGATGTTGGACAAGGTGATGGCTTTGTACATCCTGGTGATCAAAGCCGGATTCTCTCTGATCTTATTGACGGTGGGGTTCCGATTGACCTGGGGACGCAAAGGTATTCATCAACAACCCTGAAACATTGACCAGTAATTGACCAGTAATCTTAAAAGATGTTGAATGACTAAGAACTTACCATCCTCTTTGGGTATTCCCATTGGAAGTTGATCCTTCCGTTGAAGGTGGTCTCTGCAGAGCAGTTGAGGACCAGAGTATCTCCCACTAACAGCTTGATACGTTCAGGGTTGATCTTTACGTTCCTCAGGAAGTTAGCTATGCAAGCAGAGTTAGAAGGGAAGACACAGTGAAAATGAATCAACATCCTCAGTAATTCCTCTGTCTCTCGTGGCCCTTTCCTGCAGTCACATGACCGAGTGGCTTCATGGGTGGAATGTTACTAATATTTTTCATAATTTCATCATTAATAAACATTGTTTAAAGAAACCCTCAGACAATCTGATGCTTCTATGTGAAACGGTTTTGTTATATTTCAGTCTTCTGTAATGTACACTACCGTTCAAAAGTTTGGGGTCACTTAGAAATGTCCTTGTTTTTGAAAGAAAAGCACATTTTTGGCCCATTAACATAACATCAAATTGATCAGAAATACAGTGTAGACATTGGTAATGTTGTAAATGACTTTTGTAGCTGGAAACGGCAGATTTTCATAGAATATCTACATAGGTGTACAGAGGCCCATTATCAGCAACCATCACTCCTGTGTTCCAATGGCACGTTGTGTTAGCTAATCCAAGTTTATCATTTTAAAAGGCTAATTGATCATTAGAAAACCCTTTTGCAATTATGTTAGCACAGCTGAAAACTGTTGCCTTAATTAAAGAAGCAATACAACGTGCCTTCTTTAGACTAGTTGAGTATCTGGAGCATCAGCATTTGTGGGTTTGATTACAGGCTCAAAATGGCCAGAAACAAAGACCTTTATTCTTAAACTCGTCAGTCTATTCTTGTTCTGAGAAATGAAGGCTATTCCATGCGAGAAATTGCCAAGAAACTGAAGATCTCGTACAACGCTGTGTACTACTCCCTTCACAGAACAGCGTAAACTGTCTCTAACCAGAATAGAAAGAGGAGTGGGAGGCCCCGGTGCACAACTGAGCAAGAGGACAAGTACATTAGAGTGTCTAGTTTGAGAAACAGACGCCTCACAAGTCCTCAACTGGGAGCTTCATTAAATAGTACCCGCAAAACACCAGTCTCAAGAGGCAACTCTGGGATACTGGCCTTCTAGGCAGAGTTGCAAAGAAAAAGACATATCTCAGACTGGCCAATAAAAATAAAAGATTAAGATGGGCAAAAGAACACAGACACTGGACAGAGGAAGATTGGAAAAAAGTGTTATGGACAGACAAATCTAAGTTTGAGGTGTTCGGATCACAAAGAATAACATTTGTGAGACGCAGAAAACATGAAAAGATGCTGAAGGAGTGAACCATCTGTCATCATGGTGGAGGCAATGTGATGGTCTGAGGGTGCTTAGGTGGTGGTAAAGTGGGAGATTTGTACAGGGTAAAAGGGATCTTGAAGAAGGAAGGCTATCACTCCATTTTGCAATGCCATGCCATACCCTGTGGACGGCGCTTAAGTGGAGCCAATTTCCTCCTACAACAGCACAATGACCCAAAGCACAGCTCCAAACTATGCAATAACTATTTAGGGAAGAAGCAATCAGCTGGTATTCTGTCTATAATGAAGTGGCCAGCACAGTCACCAAATCTCAACCCTATTGAGCTGTTGTGGGAGTAGCTTGACCTTATGGTACGTAAGAAGTGCCCATCAAGCCAATCTAACTTGTGGGAGGTGCTTCAGGAAGCATGGGGTGAAATCTCTTCAGATTACCTCCACAAATTGACAACTAGAATGCCAAAGGTATGCAAGGCTGTAATTGCTGTAAATTGAGGATTCTTTGATGAAAGCAAAGTTTGAAGGACACAATTACTATTTCAATTAAAAATAATTATTTATAACCTATTCATTTTGCAACTCAAAAAATAAGGACATTTCTAAGTGACCCCAAACTTATGAATGGTAGTGTATATCAAGTGCAATATTGGGATGCTATTTTTATTTTTATTTCAACTCTATATCTGACATGGTACAGGCGTATTATTTCTTTAAGCCCATAAACATGTGTGTGAGGTGTATACTTTTGTGTCAAAGTAGATTTGTTTTAGACTACCAAGAAACACTCTGTGTAACCCTGATTTAGCTCACTGCAAAACAAGGTTAAAAGCTCAATTAGAAAAGGAGAAGTTACTCACTTTGCCTCAGAGGGATGTACTGCGACTGGACCTGTTGGCCATTGACGCTGGTGACACAGGTCAGGAGACGAAAGGATTCGTAGGGACCATATGGGATCACAAAGCCTATTTTGGGGTCCCATTCCTTCCATTGTTCTATCTCCTCTGATAAGGGTGGCAGCTGTAAGAAGAGACAGGTAGCAAAGTGTTTGTCAAAGGGCTTATATGTTTAGTCACACTTCTAGTTCTGCAGTCTTTAAAAAGCACTCAGCCAGTCAGACTAAAATACGAAGTGGGCAACTGGCTTTGATATGAAACTCCACACTCCAATGAGCTCAGTTGGAGATGACAGACCATTAGAACCAACTTCTAATTCATTTTCATGGTTTTATGGAGTGTAACTATCACAATTATCCACACAGCGATGCACGGAGCACTGTTGACTTTGAACAAGGGATGAAATGGATGGACGTGGCCAAGGCCTACCACTGCAGTTGTTTGTTCTCCAGCCAAGTGTTATGCTGCTGGGAGAGGAGCGAGAGGGGAAGGAAGGAAGTAGGTAGGAAGGAAAGAGAAATGCCAGAGATCTTCCAGTAGCAGGGAGGTCACACAGCCCACTAACTTTGCCATCCGAATAAGACGTATGAGGTCTGGCATCATGTCAACATGCAACAGAAGACGCACTCTGTTCATTGTTGCACATCATTTATAGGAAGGCCGTCTCGTGTTATAGGATACTGTAATAAGACAAGGAGCTTGGTCACTGTGACCCAGTACCCTACACCCAGCTCCTTCGAGAGAGATTTCCTCCTATAGTTTTATTAAAAACCACTTAACCTTCCTCAGGAGCACCATCGGCCTACTGTTGTTGTTTTTTTAATTCTACCCCCTTTTTCTCCACAATTTCATGTTATCCAACTACTATCCAGTTACGATCCAGCGCCTTAGACCGCTGCGCCACTTGGGAGGCCCCGGCCTATTGTTTTTGACTGGATATAGTGCCTTGCAAAAGTATTCATTCCCCTTGGCATTTTTTTCCTATTCTGTTGCATTTCAACCTGTAATTTAAATAGATTTTTATTTGGATTTAATGTAATGGACATACACAAAATAGTTCAAATTGGTGAAGTGAAATGAAAAAAATAACTTGTTTAAAAAAATAAAAATAAATTAAAAACGGAAAAGTGGTGCGTGCATATGTATTCACCCCCTTTGCTATGAAGCCCCTAAATAAGATCTGGTGGAACCAATTACCTTCAGAAGTCACATAATTAGTTAAATAAAGTCCACCTGTGTGCAATCTAAGTGTCACATGATCTGTCACATGATCTCAGTATATATACACACCTGTTCTGAAAGGCACCAGAGTTTGCAATACCACTAAGCAAGAGGCACCACCATGCAAGCGGCACCATGAAGACCAAAGAGCTCTCCAAACAGGTCAGGGACAAAGATGTGGAGAAGTACAGATCAGGGTTGGGTTATAAAAAAATATCCAAAACTTTGAACATCCCACAGAGGGTCGCCCACCAAAACTCATGGACCATGCAAGGAGGGCATTAATCAGAGAGGCAACAAAGAGACCAAAGATAACCCTGAAGGAGCTGCAAAGCTCCACAGCGGAGATTAGAGTATCTGTCCATAGGACCACTTTAAGCCGTACACTCCACAGAGCTGGGCTTTACGGAAGAGTGGCCAGAAAAAAGCCATTGCTTAAAGAAAAGAATAAGCAAACATGTTTGGTGTTTGCCAAAAGGCACGTGGGGGACTCCCCAAACATATGGAAGAAGGTACTTTGGTCAGATGAGACTAAAATTGAGCTTTTTGGCCATCAAGGAAAACGCTATGTCTGGCACAAACCCAACACCTCTCATCACCCCGAGAACACCATCCCCACAGTGAAGCATGGAGGTGGCAGCATCATGCTGTGGGGATGTTTTTTATCGACAGGGACTGGGAAACTGGTCAGAATTGAAGGAATGATGGATGGCACTAAATACAGGGAAATTCTTGAGGGAAACTTGTTTGAATTTAAATTCCAGAGATTTGAGACTGGGACGGAGGTTCACCTTCCAGCAGGACAATGGCCCTAAGCATACTGCGCTAAAGCAACACTCGAGTGGTTTAAGGGGACACATTTAAATGTCTTGGAATGGCCTAGTCAAAGCCCAGACCTCAATCCAATTGAGAATCTGTGGTATGACTTAAAATTGCTGTCCATCAGCGGAACCCATCCAACTTGAAGGAGCTGGAACAGTTTTGCCTTGAAGAACGGGCAAAATCCCAGTGGCTTGATGTGCCAAGCTTATTGAGACATGCCCCAATAGACTTGCAGCTGTAATTTCTGCAAAAGGTGGCTCTACAAAGTATTGACTTTGGGGGGGGTGAATAGCTATGCACGTTCAAGTTTTCAGTTTTTTTGTGATATTTCTTGTTTGTTTCCAATAAAAAATATTTTGCATCTTTAAAGTGGTAGGCATGTTTTGTAAATAAATGATACAAACCCCCCAAAAATACATTTAAATTCCAGGTTGTAAGGCAACAAAATAGGAAAAATGCCAAGGGGGGTGAATATTTTCGCAAGCCACTGTATGTATTGCTTTTTAGACCAGCATTTCCTGGACAAGATGTTTATAACAGGAGGTCTTCTATATTTAGAGAGAGATTTTATTCTGCAGAAAAAATATATTGGAGGACCTTCCTGTTCTTAGCAGGAAGCAGACAGGATGACTCCCTCTCCTGCCCCTGAGCTTCCCCTCTCTGTGGCCACTGTCTGTTCCCGAATGCTTGAGTGGCCTACCGTTTGATGGGTGTGAGAACTCCAAAGATGCCCATAGTGCAGAGCCCCTGTGTTTATCATGTCTCTTTGCGATCTTAACTTTAGTGACATCAATGGCAGACTTCTCTTTCAGAAAAAGGTACACTCTGGTAAAGTAATCAGTCTGATGCCCATACTGTCTCATAGCGTGGACAACTGGTCAACATTGGTTAGCATCATAATAAATGCTAACATTCGCTCTCTTGTGAAAGAGAATGTGAACACAGAAACTAATAATCATAAAAAGTCTTACCCCTTCAAGAGTGACAATCTGGTCAGGAGAAGTTGTTCTACAGGGAATCACTAGGGTGGCCTCATGTCTGTATGTAAACAAGGTGTCTGGAATGGGGAAATGGTGCTCCACAAACGGATGCTGGTGATCTGTAGAACAAATGAAAGAGAATATCAATAATTACTCTATGAATTTAATTAATTTAATTAGCTGTATTTTATTAAAAGTAGGGGTGAGCCTCCCGAGTGGCGCAGCTGTCTAAGGCACTGCAACGCAGTGCTTGAGGTATCACTACAGACCCGGATTCAATCCCAGGCTGTCACACAGCTGGACGTGACTGGGAGACCCATGAGGCGGTGCACAATTGGTCCGGGTTAGGGGAGGGTTTGGCCGTCCGGGATTTCCTTGTCCCATCGAGCTCTAGCGACTCCTTGTGGCGGGCCGGGTGCCTGCAAACTGACCACGGTCGCCAGCTGGACAGTGTTTCCTCCCACACATTGCTGTGGCTGGCTTCCGGGTTAAGCGAGCAATGTGTTAAGAAGCAGTGCGGCTTGGCAGGGTCGTGTTTCGGAGGACGGATGGCTATCGACCTTCGCCTCTCGCGAGTCCATCAGGGGGTTGCAGCGATGGGACAAGACTGTAACAACCAATTGGATATCACGAAAAAGGGGTAAAAGTACCAACATCAACAACAACAAAGTAGGGGGGGAAAAAGATTCCTTAAAATCTGTTTTTTAAGTTCAGTAGAGTCAGGGTAATGTCAGGCCATCTATCTCACACAGAGATCAAACAGAATCTCCCGACTAGTGAGATCAGCTCATTCTCCAAACCCCCTCCCGCTCCTCCTGCTAGGTGCAGCTTTGGATAAAGAAACAGGATGGAGATAGCTATGATAGCTCTATCACAGCTCCAGTCTTTCTCACCAGGGCAGGCATCCAATGCCTCTCTGACTGTTCTTTCACAGACCTGCTGTGTGAACTTTGCTGTTACACAAATACTTGAGTGATTTGTGCGAGGCTGAGCTGTTTTGGCGTGATAGAATGGACTAGTATTTGTAAAACAAATATGGAAAATGATCTAATAAACAGTTGAAAGTCTTTGAAAGAGGCCTGGTTAGACTAAACACGGGGCTACCAGGCTGTCAGATCGCCAGAGGAGGCAGAGAGACCAGCCAGGGAATCAGGCTAGGACCTCAACCTAAGGAGTCTAGTACTTTTGCATCGCAATTTTAAGTTGGCATGAAATATCAGCATCTGTTCTGAAGGCCAGATATTAAGAAACATTTGTGCACACACTTCACAGGAGCTGGACAAAAAGATGTCCTGGACAAAAACATATGTCCAGACAGAGATAGAAAGGAACTCACTGTTGGTTTCATCCACAAAAGGTTATTCGTCAGGCTTGTCATTCTTATCTTTCTGCCCAGATGTTCCATGAGACCGACCCCCACCACAGTCCCTCAGACTAAGACCTTGACACTTTTGAAGGGACACTGATGGCTATCTCAACTATGGTAATGTTTTAATGTATTTAGTGTTGCCTTGCAATGCTCTCACTAAGGAGCTATTTGCACGTGTTTGTACGTGCAGTTTGTCTGTTTCGTAGAGGTCACTCTCTAAATTTTGAGGGAGGACTAAGCCTGTAACTTGGGAGAGACCATAGCTGGTGTCGTGCGAGGCTCCAGGTGAGACTGACTGGAAAAACAACAGCCGGAAATAATAGCCAATGACAAGGGCTTCCAATGTGATACACTCTCCTTCCCTGTCCCAGAAGGAGTCAGGAAGAGGGGGAAAGCCTTTCTCTCTGTTAGAGGCACAACTCAGTTCCTTCTGTATGGCTTGGACTAGACTCCTTAAAATAAAATATCCCCTCTCAACATGCAGTCATATATCTGTAATTACAACCATCTTCTTTACAACATGTGGAGAGTTATGACTGTTGTTGTCCGCTAAATGAGGTGTGGAATGGAGCCTCTCCTTTATTTATATATATATATATATTTTAAAATCTTATTCTGTCTTTTTTTCTGAAAGACTGGCTGGCTTCCAGCTCTTGTATCATGCATGAAGATGTCAGGCTGCTCAGTGACCATGGCTCTAGCCTGGCCCTTAAGAGCCTCTGTTGTTCTAATAGCTGTCTCAGTTTAAACCGTACTGCACTGTAGGCGTCGGCCCATTTAAAATCACCCCCTGTTCTTTAGAGGGAATTTGTTGAACATATGCTGTTCTGAAACAAACCAACTCTAACGAAAAATATGAAAAAAAACATACAGATCAGGAGTGAAAAAGGTCCTTATCGGCGTTAAAATGAACAAAATCCAACAAACTATTTAAATCACAAAGGGGGATCCTTTTCATATCAACTTTCACACGCTGGGAGCTATTTGCTTATTATGGACTTCATGCTAGAGCTCTGCTACCCGACCTGAGCCTGATGGGCCCCGACATTATACATCGGGTTAGGGCTGGGAAGGGCCTGTTTTTTCATCAATTACTAAGGTACGGGTAGGGCTCGGGTATCACTAAACTGATCATTAACATTTTGAAGCTGAGCCAATTGCTCGTGTTTTGCTTCAAAGTACATATCATAGTGTCAGAAGTGCTTGAACCTCATCAAATATAACACTAGAACATTGACCGAGTCCACAGGAGAGAATATTTTAACAGAAAAAGTCATGTTCCTTGAATTTTATCGGAATTTAGATGGAGAAAAAGTAGCTAGTTTACAGCTAACTGCTCTCTGTCTTGTCATTGAGCATAACAGCAAGCAGAGGCATCGCTATGGATACTCACACAAGCAGAGCCATGCACAGAGCGCATGCAGAGCGAGCAGCACAGAGGGGGAGAACAGACAGAGACGGCTAATGGATCCTGACAAAGGAAGTTATTTCTTATTTCGCGTTCAGGCAAGTCCAGCCCTAAAATTTGGCAGAAACAATCGGGCCTGGGTAGGGTATGGCCTGAACGTCTCGGGCATGGGTAGGGCTTGGGCTTAAAATGCATGCCCGAACAGGGCACTACTTCACGCAAGAATGTCATTATAGAACTCAACAATGATGATTTACTCTGTCAACATACACTTTATACTATATGTAAAACCCATTGGGCTGCAGATACAGCATTGTATGAAAGGGGCTATACCATTGGGAAATGTCTGAACAGTATAAAGCGGGACTCACCTTTGACGTAGATGTAGGTGGAGCTGAAGTCGGCGGAGGGCTGGGTGTACCTGCAGCTGTAGAGGCCCGTGTCGTTGGGGCTCAGGTGGCTCACCAGCAACTTACTGCAGTGGGCGTGCACCCGAGGCTCACACTCCTCCACGCGCACCCCCTCCGAGGTGACGTCCCGCCAGGGCAGCCTCCAGTGCAGTTGGGCGGCACCTCTGATAAAGACACAGCAGAAGTAAACCCTAAGAACTGATAGAGGATCAGATATTATTTAGTGTTCCTAATGGTTCAAATGTGGATTGAGGGTAGGGAAATCGGATTCTAGGTCTGTGGTTAAGGGCAACATCTAAGTCAAGCGACAAAGTACAGAGGGTCTGAGAGGGTCAGTCAGACCACCTGCATCATCCCTTTCTTATTACCCTCCTACCCCCACTAGGGCTCTGGGTCGTCACCCTCAGGTCAGCAGCATCACCAAGTCAAATACCTTCATTGTCTCACCTGATTTATGCACACAAACATACTCTCAAATGTTACAGGCACAAGCTCTTAAAGCTGGAATCCTTAATTGAAACAATAACAAAGCCGTCACTCAGCCTGGTGAAAATGTAACCTCTTTTAAATTCATAGACAGAGCTATGGGTGCAAGGACTGACCATCCATGATATCAAAATTATAGTTTTAACCATGTTTTTAGAAGATACAGTGTTTGTTTACATGTACATTGTTTAAAACAAGATTATATGTTGGGTTCTGATGGGGTACAACAGTTGAACTAAACTCGTGAGGCATGTATAAGTTATATTCTTCAAGAATCAATGGGTATATATAATTAATTAAGACCAAAAATGGATGTAGCAACTAAGGATTCTAGTTTTAAGAATCCATCTGAACTTTTATTTAAACTTATTCAAATCCGTGTAAAATTTTGGCTTTGACCTGACTTGACAGATTATGTGTCTGTTCTGTTTTTTGATAGTGAATATTCTCAGGAAAAGAAAGAGATGCATGGTTTGCAATAATTATTCTGTGGGAATTTTTCCAGTGTCACACCATTTTGTTCCGGTTGCCAGTCGATTAGGTCCAGCCCCTCCCTTCAGGGCGTCTCAGATTATGTTTATTGGAAAGTGTTTAAAGGCCCTTCCAATAATCTGGAGTCATCTTGATAACTTGGATTTGCACATGGGGACATGGCTGGGGTCTCTGGGTTGATGTGTTCAAATAACACATATTCCAAACAATGTCAGTTTTTAAGGTCCCATTAAAAACGATCCCAGAGGATCTTGAAACATTTCTCGCTGCATACCACTGCCTCTGCCTACAGCGCCTTGGGTCAAGCAACTTCAAACTCTCATCAAGAGGCTAGAAACCATAGTTTCAGTCCGGGGACTTTTTAGCACATGGCCTTGGAGAGAAGCGTCGCATTAGGACCACAGGGGTTAACTTTCCTGAAGTGTCTAGAAAATGATGCAAGGCTCTCTAAACGCTTAACAACTGTGTGCACTTCAGACAGACAGGGGTCCCATCGGCCCCCCGGAGGAATTTGGAACAGATTGATAAATGGGGAACACACTGGTTCCTGGCTGGGGGTGTAACTGCCTAGCTGCCTCTGTGGTCTGACGGTCTTGATGCTCCAGCAGTCCCTTTTACATTCCCTCTCCTTACTTTATCCTGGCCTAGCTGTCTAATGGTGCCAGACAGGCTTTCTTGGCAGTCCAGAGAACAGCCAACCACTGGAGCAGGACCAGGAGCTAATAAATGACAGGGGAGGGGTGTTGGCATGAACCGTTTGGATTGTTGATGTAAGGCTTGCCAGGGAGTTCAGATTATTTCCCGTACCTCTATCATCAAAATGAATGGCCTATTTTAAAAGGCATTTACACTTTTTTGTTCTGTCCATATGACCTAACCAAGAAAACCCCAGAGTTGTAGAAAACAAGTATTTCCTTGTCTGGTTGTGTGGGCAGGAACAACTCCTGACTCTTGTGATGGGGCCCTATAGAGTACAGATGTAGAATATTAATTTGATCACCCTGTTGCATTTGAACTTTCCTGCAATGCAGTACTTTTAAATGTGTAATGTATTTGTAATTTCCACTTTGAAATTTCAGACTTGATTTTCCCTTAAGAAAAATGTATCAACCCCTACAAAAATTTTCATTAATTATAATCCACATAATAATTCACATTTCCTGTTGCTGCGGGATTATTTTACTGCTGTAGCAAACTGGTTCAAATTAAGATCCTACATCTGTAAGTTAAAACATATTTTCAGTTGGGGAACTTGTTGGTTCAGTATGTGTGTGTGTGTGTGTGTTTGTTTGTTTGTGGGTATGTGTGTGTGTGTGTGTGTGTGTGTGTGTTTGTTTATGTGTGTGTGTGAATGTGTATGCGTGTGTGGGTGTATGTGTGTCATACCTGCAGGTGAGGGTGAGTGACTTCCCAGTGTGGCGAAGGTGTGTGTCCCCAGAGGGAAGCAGAAGAGGGGCCGGCAGGCTGACCTGACCTGTAAAACACACACACACACATTCAGACATTGGCTAACACACTCAGTGGATACATTAATACACACTGCGCATTTCAAAGTGTCGCTTCATAGTAGTCTTACAGTAAACAACAAATTACACCATGCCTCTATTTACGGTCAACCAAATTACACCAGGCCTCTATACAGTCAACCAAATTACACCACGCCTGTATACAGTCATCCTAATTACACCATTCCTCTATTTACAGTCAAGCAAATTACACCATGCCTCTATTTACAGTCAACCTAATTACACCATGCCTCTATTTACAGTCAACCTAATTACACCATGCCTCTATTTACAGTCAACCTAATTACACCATGCCTCTATTTACAGTCAACCTAATTACACCATGCCTCTATTTACAGTCAACCTAATTACACCATGCCTCTATTTACAGTCAACCTAATTACACCATGCCTCTATTTACAGTCAACCTAATTACACCATGCCTCTATTTACAGACAACCTAATTACACCATTCCTTTATTTACAGACAACCTAATTACACCATTCCTTTATTTACAGTCAACCTAATTACACCATGCCTCTATTTACAGTCAACCTAATTACACAATGCCTCTATTTACAGTCAACCTAATTACACCATGCCTCTATTTACAGTCAAGCAAATTACACCATGCCTCTATTTACAGCCAAGAATCCTACAGTCTGACTTACTAGTGGTGTGACAAATTCCTTGGGAGTTTTTCCCCTGAGTCAGTGCAGCCCATGTTCTGGTCTACTCTGCTGCTGGATCTTATGCAAGTGGTGCTCTGCTGTGAAGGGGTCAGGGTTGGGGATGGGAGGGGTGGGGGTTGTTTCCGGTGCAGTCCGTGTAGGGTAGGGCTCTGGATGGATACTGGTCTGGTCTGGTAGTGATGAGCTATGTGAGTGTGTTAGAGTGGGGGGGGGGGGGGGGGGGGGGGGCATGGGGAGCAGCTGTGCACCTCAGCCAGCCAGACGGGTCAGTCACAACTGTGGAGAACCGGACAGACCCAGATGAGCCCTGCAACATGTCAACAAGCACTTCCTCCAGATCAATCAGTCAATCTAGCTTGGTGGGGACTCTCTCTCTCTTCCTCTCTTTCTCATAACACTTATTTGGGCAGATGTACTTTTTTATTGACCTCTGATCTTGTTGATGCTCTGTATGCTATTATTACATTTGTAGGGAAGAGCGACAAAAGGGGAGGTTGAAACGGTGGATTAAAAATCCCAGTTGGGTTTGGGCCTGGCTGAAGCTGTTGATAGGTGCTGCTCGCGGTGCTCAGCATAGGAAGCACTGTCATTCTCTCTGCTGTCCGTGAGGTGTGACGGTCTCATAAGTGATTTCCTTCTTTTGACTCTCTACTCCCCAAGCAGCTTGTGTACTGACAACCTGTGGTTTAGTCCGGTCGCCAGGCAAACACGTTCATTACATTTTCTCTTTAAGAGCGGATATCTACAGCGAAGCTTTTACTTGAGTCATACAGTATCCAGACGGTCAATGGAATTACACAACCAGGCTAATTCCCTGTGTGGACTCCAGAAACACACACACACACACACAAATGCACGTGAACACAACACACACACAATCAAAAGTACACAGAGTTCGGATTTGTTTCACTGTGAGGGTCTGAACAGCTGTTGTCCAAGAATGAACTGCCAATGCCAATGTTGGCACTCAATATCAACTTCCCCCCCCAAAATGTTATAACATCATTGTTTCGTATGAGTCCAAGGTTATTTGGAGGGGAAGGGATGTGGTCAAAGGTTTTTAAAGTGATCAAAACATTCCTCTCAGTATGACAGAGTACTACAGTATAGGGTCTAAGTATACTACATTGCTCTCTTTAATACTTCTACTTATGCTAAACCTAAATCAGAGATCACAATCTTCAGACAAACACGTTATGACTCTGTCGTTATGACTTTTTTCTTATTGCCCATGTGTGTATTTACACATGGATGGATCGATGTGTACATAAACAAAGGCCTGAAGAATGTGACGGTGCATATTTCAAACCAGCTGAGAGAAAAGGACGTACTCACACCGAGATTCCTAGGAAACGGTCCTGCATAAAGCTAATGTTTCCTAAAGCTCATATGTTGTCCATTAATGCTTTAAATAATATATATATTCCTAAAAAGTCTTATTTACTAGGGCTGGGAATTGCCAGGGACTTCATGATACGATATTATCATGATCCTTAGGTGCCGCTATGTATTGCGATCCTATACTGCGATCTTATTGCGATTTGATGTTGCAAACATTTTTCTCACTATATATGTCTGCTGGAGAGAGACAAGAGAGATCACGAGAAGATTTGTTTTGATCAGTTAGGGGAAACAAAGCTGAAAACATGTTGGCGCACTATTTAAAAGGAAGATGGAGAACAAGCTACAGGATGAAAAATACCGGATTTCTGGCGCAGGTACAGCCGACTAGTGCTAGCTAACACTACCTACAGTAGCAACAATTGGAGTCGACTATCTATATAATATCGTCCAAAAATAATATTGCGATATGTACTGTATGGATTTATTTCCCCGATCACTATTTTATTTACTGTCTACAAATGACCTCCGGTATACTAACTTGACTCTCATTCAAAAACTCCACCACATTTGTTCCACACTTTGATCCACTTGCTTTTACATACTGTATGCACAAAGTGTCTCTCTCTCTCTCTCTCTCTCTCTCTCTCTCTCTCTCTCACACACAAACACACTACATACTACAACCTGACCTCACCACTCACTGGAGGGAAACTCTTCTCCTAAAACCAGGCAGTTTCCTCTGCTCTGCTCTGCAACAAACTACAGATGGATGGTTCCCACTTAAAAAGACCCCTCATCAAGCCGCCCGCCCTGTGTCCCCCCGCCCCCACCGAACAGCTGTGTGCCGCATTCCTCCAGTGGAACGCCTGAAAAATTCCAGAAATTGTGCTTGTTGTGGTGGTTCAGTTCAGAGGGTCCAAGACCTGGTTCTCATTAGGAACCATAAAAGAAGAGGACAGGCATGGAACCAACAAAAAACAGAGAGAGAGCAACCACTATCTAATGCCTCTCTGGGTTGCCATATTTAGCTCACTGCTGGTTGGCGTTGGGCTCTTGTGACAGTTTTCAAACAGCAGTTGACATTGGTAGTGTTACTCTGGGACCTCCATTCATAATTCCCTAGCCTCCCTCTGTGCAGAGCTGGGGAAACAACAAAGAACAGGACATTGTGTTTTGAAAACACGTGTGGTCGTTACACTTTCAGGAAGGACTTTTGCTTTTGCTTCTAAAAGGTTGGGATTCCAAGCTCTATTTGGACGTGTTTGGGGTCAAGCTAGATGGAAAGCATAAATTTAGTCAGAGAACAAACGAGGCCTCCAAACAATGACAAATTGACAGTTTTTAAACTAATCGAAATACTATCTTTGTGTCTAGTTCCCATGGAAATCAGTGTGCTCTTTAAAACACCCAAAATAGTTTCAGCTGTTTTCTGCCAGACACTTGTGTAATCCAAATACTATCTCATGAGCTGTTAATTGACTACAACTCAGCGTTCAACACCATCGTGCCTTTCAATCTCATGATTAAGATAAGAACCCTGGGCAGTGGTGGAAAAAGTACTCAATTGTCATACTTGAGTAAAAGTAAAGATGCATTAATAGAAAATGACTCAAGTAAATATGTAAGTCACCCAGTAAAATACTACTTGGGTAAAAATCTAAAAGTACTTGTTTTTAAATATACTTAAGTATCAAAAGTAAAAGTAAAAGTATAAATAATTTCAAATTCTTTATATTAAGAAAGCCAGAAGGCACAATGTTTGTGTTATTTTTATTTATGGATAGCCAGGGGCACACTCAGACATTATTTACAAATGAAGCATTTAGTGAGTCCACCAGATCAGAGGTAGTAGGGATGACCAGGGATGTTCTCTTGATAAGTGCGTAAATTGGACCATTTTCCTGTACTGCTAAGCATTCAAAATGTAACGAGTACTTTTGGTTGTCAGGAAAAATGTATGGAGTAAAAGGTACATCATTTTCTTCAGGAATGTTGTGAAGTAAAAGTAAAAGTTGTCAAAAAAATATACATAGTAAAATACAGATACCCCCCAAAATACTTAAGTCGTACTTTAAAGCATTTTTTGTTAAGTACTTAACACCACTGACCCTGGGATTAAACACCTCCCTCTGCAATTGAATCCTAGACTTCCTGATGGGCTGCCCCATGGTGGTGAGGGTTGGCAACAACACATCCGCCACACTGACCATCAACACAGAGGCCCCTAAGGGGTGCGTGCTTAGTCCCCTCCTGTACTCCCTGTTCCCCCACGACTGCGTGGGGGAATCGACTCAGCACAACTCCAACATCATCATTAAGTTTGCAGATGGCATGACGATGGTAGGCCTGATCACCGTCAACTATGAGACAGCCTACAGGGAGGAGGTCAGAGACCTGGCAGTGTGGTGCCAGGACAACAACCTCTCCCTCAACGTCAGCAAGACAAAGGAGCTGATTGTGGACTACAGGAAACGGAGGGCCTAGCACGCCCCCATTCACATCGAAGGAGCTGTAGTGGAGCGGGTTGAGAGCTTCAAGTTCTTCGGTGTCCACATCACTAAAGATCTATCAATGGTCCAAACACATCAACACAGTCATGAAGAGGGCACAACAACACCTCTTCCACATCAGGAGGCTAAAAGGATTAGACATGGGCTCTCAGATCCTCAAAAGGTTCTATAGCTGCACCATTGAGAGCATCTTGATTGGCTGCGTCACCGCTTGGTATGGCAACTGGCATCCGACCACAAGGCGCTACAGTGGATAATGCGTACGGCCCAGTAAATCACTGGGGCCGAGCTCCCTGCGATCCAGGACCTCTATACCAGTCACCCAAGTCATAGACTGTTATCTGCTACGGCACTGCAAGCGGTAGCGATGCACCAAGTCTGGAACCAACAGGATGCTGAACAGCTTCTACCCCCAAGCCATAAGACTGCTAAATAGTTAGTTAAATAGTTAACCAACAGCTACCTGGAATATTTGCATTGACCCTTTTTGCACTAATCTCTTTTGACTCTTCTCTTACGCTGCTGTTACTATTTATTATCTATCCCGTTCCCTAGCCACTTCATCTCTACCAATATTTACATATCTTCCTCAATTACCTTGTACCCTACCCGTGCTAATCGACTCGGTACTGGTACCCTGGGTATATAGCCAAGTTATAATTTCTCATTGTGTATTTATTCCTGGTGTTATTACATTTCTATTTATTCCTGGTGTTATTACATTTCTATTTATGCCTGGTGTTATTACATTTCTATTTATTCCTGGTGTTATTACATTTCTATTTATGCCTGGTGTCATTACATTTCTATTTATTCCTGGTGTTATTACATTTCTATTTATTCCTGGTGTTATTACTTTTTTATTTATTCCTGTTGTTATCGTTAGCTATTATTTATATTTTTCTCTCTGCATTGTTGGAAAGGACCCGTCAGTAAGCATTTCACTGTTAGTCTAAACCTGTTATTTACCAAGCATGTGACAAATACAATTTGATTTGATGTTAAATCCTTTAGGTAAGAAACTGCTGCTGAACCCAATATGATGCCGCTTAAGGGTTTGGACTGGGGATTTCCTCCCAAACACAGTCATCTCATACCATAATAATGGGGTTTTATTACGCAGTTTTACACACGAGCTGTTGGCAACTAGCCTGGACTGCCTGGCTACTGCCACATTCAGACTCTCACTTTCTCTCGTTCTCTCTCTCTTCCTCTTTAAAGTGCTGGGAATAATGTATGGAATTCCCTCATGTCTCTGTGTGCTTCCCGTCCTACCATATACCAGTAAGGCAGTCTCTGGAGTGAGGGTGAGAGGATATATTTTGGGGTTTTCAAGGCAAACAAACAACAATGAGGAATAATGACTCCCTCGTTTAACCTTGCCACTCCATCTCTTTGTAAGTCCAACATGGGGAACAAAGGGCAGAGAGAGGATGGTGGGGGGGACACTCCTTTATAAAAGAGAAAGGTCAGAGGCTTGTGAGTCATATTCGCTGCAGTGTGTCCATGGATACAGCAGAGTAGCATAACAGCAGCCAGCTATAGTCAATCAGTTTCCACCGACATGATCACTGGCTTCCTGTACCGCACTGGGCCACCATTTTATACCTCAATGGCACATTATAACATTTGCACACATTTTTCACAATATATTTAGTTTAAGCAACTGGCTTTAACACTACTGTGAATTTCCCAAACAAGGAACTTAAAATATTCCATTATTAATTTCAAGGCTTTACTGGCTCACAGTTGGTGGGCTATAATTGATTGTGAGGTTACATTGGGGTTAACTTGTCCTGCACTGTTATATTCATTGCCTCATGGCGTGACGATACAGCCATCCCACTGCGATGTTGTTCTGAGACAGTGGTATTTTGTGAGTTGTCTTTAGGTTGAGTATGTCAGAACAAACACACAGAAAGACAAACTCACAAGATTTTCTATGCTCTGGTGGCAGATTGACAACAGAGAGCTGAAAACATTGACAAGAGTTGGGACCCCCTGACAAAATAAGTTGCTACTACTACTACTCTTTCTGTGCAGTTAGAGTTTCTCCTCATGTGTTGAGAATACACTCTCACACTGGGTCCTTCAGAAATCACTGCACTTTGCCAACAATACGGGTCTTTCAGAAATCACTGCACTTTGTCAACAATATGGGTCCTTCAGAAATCACTGCACTTTGTCAACAATATGTGTCCTTCAGAAATCACTGCACTTTGTCAACAATATGGGTCCTTCAGAAATCACTACACTTTGTCAACAATATGGGTCCTTCAGAAATCACTGCACTTTGTCAACAATATGGGTCCTTCAGAAATCACTGCACTTTGTCAACAATATGGGTCCTTCAGAAATCACTGCACTTTGTCAACAATATGGGTCCTTCAGAAATCACTGCACTTTGTCAACAATTTGGTTAAGACAACAGTAAAAGAGAGTTACTTTTTTATTAGCCCGTAGATTACCCCTTGGAGACAGAATGTCCCTGCATCTCCTTTAAAAAGGCAGAATAACATGTGAGATTACGACTGGCTGGTGGACAGAAGGTCCTTGAAATTTAAATCACATGAAGGGGTTAATATAAAATATATTGCTGGCTCAGCAAGAAAGATATATGTCTTATAGAGGGGGATGCTGCTATCATCACTGTTAATAACAGCGATAACAACTGATCCCTGAATGTAAAATGTCCAGATTCAACTGAAGTGCTTCTGCTGTGCAGTTAGAAGTCTCCCAATCCAAGAATCCATCACGCACAAGAGAGGTACGAGAGCTAAGGAAACCTGCCAACACCAACAGCTGAGTTAATATTTCACCTTGGAATAACACCACATTGGTGGATATGTTGGCAGCAGTCTAGCTCATCAGGGAGAAACAGAGATGCTTGGTGTGAGTATGTGTGTGTGTAGGTATGTAGTCTGCATGACACGGACATACCGTTGGTGAGGGATGAGCTCCCTTTGAACTTAGATGACCTCTCCCTATCACTCCCATTGGCCATCTCAAGTGCCCACAGAGGGGAGAAAAAATATATTTTAAATCAACTTAACTGGAACATCACACTCCTTAACCCAGAGAAACAGCTTCAAAAGGCACACTGGACCATGGAGTTTCCATTTGACACTATGGGCTGACTTTTGGAACAGGTTGTTTGAATTGGAAACAAAGTTAAGGGAGATGTGAGGCCAGTGAAGTGCACGTTTGGATAATGTTACATTTGATCCTCTCAGTTATTCCCTTTAATAACTAAGCGGCTGAAATGGATAGGCAAAGACTTTGATTTTGTTTAGGATTTGTGGTTTTGTGGCTGAAAAAGAAGAAACTTAGATCCCGTTTTGGTTTGAAGAGTTTTCTCACCACTTCCCCTTCCCTCATCTAATTTTGTGTGATTCAGTCAATGACTTATGGTCAGCGGAACCCTACTGTCCTCTAGGTCTCCATTAAATGTGGCGTGGGTGTCAAAAGCATGCCATAAACTCCCTGACTCATCTGAATCTGTTCTAGTTTCCCAACCACAACCCTGCTCTGGGTCTGACCTTCCAGCAGATGGGCAGTGTCAAGCATCATTTCTGAAGGTGATTGAGATAGTTCCCATCTGAACGTTCTGTTCCCATCAATGTGATGATAGGCAACAATCCCAAGAGAGATTATATTATCCCACGAGAAATAGCCACGGTAATAGACAAAGTGGGGTTAAACATGGTTGTAATGCATAGTCCAACTTTACTGCGTAGTGCACACACCCTATCACTGTACTGGTGGAGGGAGAACTTGTATTATCTGAACACAAGACAGTTACATCAAATAAAGCGCTGTTTTCATGGTCCCGAGCAAAGAGCTGCTGCAGGAAGGAACTCTCTGGCTGTCAGAGCCATCAGGCTTCAGATAGTGCCAGCGGGCCGAGGAGGAGAGAAGCGCTGGACTCATGCCTTGCGCTAAATCAAAAGCAGTCACACATACCACTCAGAGTAAAATATGTGCTAATAATTTTTACTTGACCTCTATCATTGAATGAGTCATAAGGAATGTAACAGTTAAATGGGTTTGACAGGAATGTAACAGTTAAATGGGTTTGACAGGAATGTAATGGTTAAATGGGTTTGACAGGAATGTAACAGTTAAATGGGTTTGACAGGAATGTAATGGTTAAATGGGTTTGACAGGAATGTAATGGTTAAATGGGGTTGACAGGTATGTAATGGTTAAATGGGGTTGACAGGTATGCAATGGTTAAATGGGGTTGACAGGTATGCAATGGTTAAATGGGGTTGACAGGTATGTAATGCTTAAATGGGGTTGACAGGTATGTAATGGTTAAATGGGGTTGACAGGTATGTAATGGTTAAATGGGGTTGACAGGTATGTAATGGTTAAATGGGGTTGACAGGTATGTAATGGTTAAATGGGGTTGACAGGTAAGGCCTAATAAGGATCCGCTTTGATCTGGAGAGAGTTGGGTAACAAATACAATATATCAATGTTAGTGTTTGCTTTTTGTGATAGGAAAGAGGATTTACCAATTTCAAGCATCTATAATCAACGCCTCTTATTTCACATATCTCTAGCAGTGCCTTACAAATCCACCAACAATCTCAATGACTCTCAATACTAAACAAAGTCACATCACCAGCACAATAAGGAATAAATGCCTGTTTTTCAACTTAGTTGGGTTTATTTCAGATTATTTGTAGTGGACAAATCACCACCCCCCCAATTGCTTTGGTAATGTACCTGTCCATCTGACCAAACCTCTCCCCATCCCTGTCTTTAGACCCCATTTACTATTAATGGCCCTACCATACAGCCAATCACCATGCAGAAATGGTCTCCCTTTTCCTCCTCCCCATTGTCTTGAGATTGGGGCTTGACATACATTGGTGGTTGACTGTGAGCGTAAGGAGGTCCGGGAAGGAATATTTTCTCAGGTAGCGTGTCACTTTTCCGTGACTTCTACTGGCCAGAACAATACCAGCGTGCCTCCTGCCCCTCTATCCGCTTCCTCCTTGTGTCTTTCCCACGCTCCGCTTGTGGACAGTGAAGGAAATCTATTTGGAAACATTGTAGACAAAGCTAGACACTAAAAAAGTAGCAGGGGATGGAGGAGATAGATGGGGGCAGCATTTCCTCTGCTTGGATGTCATGTTTATTTGGACATGGAGAGGAAGACATATCTGTGTACCACACCGGGAAAGACACAATCTAGAGAAACATCCACCTTTTCTGCTCCATTTTGTTTACGTGGAGAGGCATCAAGATCCTGGGGCTGCCAAGTTATAACAACGTGGCTTGCTTTGTGAAACATACATTCTATTCTCAAGATGTTGAACAACCTTTGACTCAGTAGATCCACATGATAACAATGCTAGAACACATATTTTCATCATAACTGAAACACTGGTTCTGTTTTCAAATTCATTTCCCCTCCTCCAGGGGCCGAGTTTTCAGTAACACATCCGACATAATTTCACCAATATCCAGTACATTTTACACAAAAACGATCAATCTGAATGAACTCATTTGAGATTAACTGAGAACAGTCAACTAATGAGGTAATAGGTGAAAGGTATAGGTGATAATAAACTCATAGGTATAGGTCATAAACTCACTAAGGTAAAACAAACACCACAGTAGCCAGTACTCAATTAGGCTAAATCCTCACTTCAATGGAAAGTGACATCTACTGGTGACAAGATGAACTGCAATGTCCATACCTGTATGGATTCCTAATTGGCAGAACCTCAACCTTTAAATTAACTTGAATTACCACAATAACTGCATTTCAACGACATGGAATTTTAATTCCAAGAAAGAAGAGGGGTATTTTCATTTTAACTTAGTTGGATTGTGTGATATGGTCATGATTTAAACAGGATTATCCTTGATAATGATCACCTCATAAACCTATGTCGTAAAGTGTCCATTCCAAAACAAAATGAGTTTATGTCTTCAAACTCTTGAATAAAAAAAATACAATCTACTTATTAATAGGCTGCATACCAGCAAAATGACAGACTAAACGTGAAAATCAATCTTCAATTATTCATATTTGACAGGGTAATAAATCACCAAATATGGGGGCATTAAGTAACGAAATTATACTGGAGGTCCAACTCGCATAACCAAATAATACTTTTGGATACACCATCTCTGGATAAATATGGAATAATTCTTACCGGTTATATATGTGATCAAATGAAGGAGGATTGACAGTTTCGCGCAGTCGAGCGGGGCCATTCTGTCGACCACAGATGATAGGCCTACTTCAATAAAATCAATCCCAAGGAAGAGCCAAAAGTGATGGCTGAGGATGAAAACGGAGAAAATTCGCAGCTAGGTCTAATAGTCCAAAAGTGATATGACAAATTCCCTTTCGTTTTTAATCCCAAAAATCCTTAGATCAAAATCTAAGAAACTCAGCAGTTTTCCTTGTATCCCATAGCTTGTTTTGCAGGACAGCTCCCCAGCGCAGTTTTGGTTCCAATTGAAGAGACAGATGAGAGCAGTCCCCGAGGGCAGGTGCGACCCGCGCGACAGTATCCCTCCTTCCTTGGAACTGATTGGATTGAATTTGAACAAGCGTTGCCACAAAGTGCCTGATTCCTAAAATATTCTGTACACGATAACAAAAGGCTACAAATTTTAAATAAACAAAACACAGAGAAAAATCAACCATACATCCTCTGAACAACGTAGTGCAGACTAATTAATGCGCAACTGTCTGAAAGAATTTCTCATCCGCTTCGGTACTCGTACTCAGCACTGCTTGCAGTGCATGGCCGTTTGTGTCTTTATACTGAAAAACAAAGGAAGTATGCAACGTCACTTGTTCAGGACAAACTGCTGTGACAGTTTTCAGTTCTAGAAACACTTTCAGCATTTTAATTTCACTAATATGACATGTAAATAGCCTACATTATATTTAATATGTATTGATGACGGTATTGGCACCATCTTTGCTACATCAAACAGTTTTATCGCTTAAGGTTTTGAATGACTTGAAAAACTTTTCCAAGACTTCACTGACAGGAAAATAAAGATTTTAAATGAATCAGCCAAACATAATTTACCCATTTAGTGCAACATCAACATTATACTACATTTCAACTCATGAATTCACTGTTTCACAATTCAACAATTTGCACAGCCCTTCATTGCCCAATACAAGTCACAACGTTGCATGAAGAGAATGCAAAACAGCCTACTTGACCTTGATCAATTAAAAATAGTAAACCTAGTGTCTAAAAGTAGAGATGATCTGGTCTGGGGAAACCAGCATGTGGTGGGGTTTTTCAAAGGGGAAATATCGGTTCGAATTCTTAGAATAAATATTTGTTTTGATTTATTTTTAACTTTGGAAACAGGATATACAGCTTTTTATATCAAATGTAAATAATCCTCTGTGCGTGGCGTGAGTCCACTGTTCCCAAGCAGCACCCCATGGTGTGTGGATGTGCAGCAGACTGTTTTCCTCCATCAATGCAACAAATTATATTGGCAGCTCTCTGTGGCAGGTACTGTAAATAAGAATATCCTGCCTCACCTTTCTGCCCATCACAACTCAAGCAGCAGCGCAGTACCGCAGATCCAAACTGGGCTGCATGTGTTCCCTAGTGGCCCCTGGACAACTGATAGGTGAGGCCCACTACTCACTCTGCTGTCTGTGGAGAACACCATTCTTCCACATCATTCTTCTTGAGAACATGGGAAATAATTGATCAAGCTCGACTTGTAGTGGGAGTCATGCCATTTTTCTGTGCAAGTGTGTGCGATTCATTCTGCACATCATAAACCATGATGACTTAACTAGATACGAGGAATTCATCATAAACGTGACACCAGATTATTGAAGGTGAATAATATGCCCAGAAATGCATGATAAATCACTTTTACTGACACACATGAAGTCAATCATTCATCAAGAATTGATAAGATGAGTACCCTGGCCTGAAGTAACTTTTATGTTTACTTTTTCATTTTTAAATGTGTCAATAAAAAAAGGTTGAAAGAATACCTGAGAAATCAACTCAGTGTCGAGTAGGCCTAAACAGCGACATCTCACTGACTGTAAAGAATGGAGACGGAAAGAGGGCAGGATATACACTTTGTAAGTAACTGACTTCATAATATAATGAAACAATCTTTATCACACCATTTACCTTTTGTTCCATCCTGAGCACGAGACATCAGTTTGTGACTGGTCATGTGCCTGTCGTGTTCCACCTAGCATGCCTCCAGTTTATGTATAGTGTGTTCACTCATATGACAGAGTGAGTCTTCAGAGAGCAGGGCAGTGAGGGCACATTCCCCTTGGACTGGGAGGGAAGCTAGATAAGACTCAGGCAGGAACAATTGCTGGAAGCGGAGAGCTGAAAGAGGTGAGGTTTTAAGACGTTTTATTTTAGAATCTGTTGTAGCCTACGAAACACAATAAGAGGGCCTGGTCAGTTCTACACACGCAGCTTGCCGTCTTTCCTTTGACCCAACAATAAAAGCTTAGTGAAAGGAGTGGTAGCAGCAACAAAGACTTTCTTCAGGCAGGCCCTGACCGTCGGTGACCAAAGGACCATGATGGATATAGAATGTAAACGATACCCCCTATTCAAAAGATCTCTCGCATACGATGGTACAGGAGGCTGGAAAATCGTCTGACGTATGCAGTGTGCTACACCGTGTCCTGGTCCTGGGGTTATGCTCAGTTTGTTTTGATTGATGTTTACATCGCATCATCCAACAATCATCTCTGATTAATATGTAACTTTTACCTGTTGTAGCCTTGACTGGGATTAGGCTTTATCGGGAATTGCATTTTATGTAGGCTATGTCAAGACTATTATATGAAAATCAATTGTTAAGAGTTTATTATCCTCATTACATCTTTATTAGCTTACATAGTCCTCTCAATATACTGTATTATGGTTCAGAGTATACACAGGATACGTTGATAGGCTATTCATTGCTCCAGTATCAGACACCATCTTGTGGGTGTAAAATAGAATTGCACCAAAAGTTTTCATTGGAAATTAGAAAGAACAGTGGATTTTATTTTTCAGCTCTAAAACGTTTACATTTCATTTCATTTACAAAATAGTTTCGTAAAAAAACAAAGCTATTATAGAAAAAGTTAATTCGGCCTAACTGACAATTTGAGATTTAAGCAAAACGATAACCTAGAGATGTGGGCTCCGATTGAACTTTTAAGCGTTTTAACCCTTGCAAGGCTGCCGGCCGGTACGGTATCTCGAGCTTCGTCCTTAGTGCATGCGTAGACCAGCTGGATGGAATGTATGGACATATTCCACCTCTCAATATCCCAGTCTGTTGTCCCTATGTGCTTCAAGATGTCCACCATTGTTCCTGTACCCAAACAAGCTAAGGTAACTGAACTAAATGACTATGGTCCCGTAGCACTCACCTCTGTAATCATGAAGTGCTTTGAGAGGCTAGTCAAGGACCATGTCACTTTGTTATTCCTAATCTACAGTATATCAATGACCTTGCTGCTGTGTCTTCTACCTTACTTCCCATTCTCTTTGCTGATGATAACAATTTGATTTTATCACACAAGAATTTTGATTTACTAATTTCTGAAGCCAACTCAGGTATGGCCAAATTTTCCAAATGATTCCAGATAAACAAATTATTTTTCAAAGTAAAAAAAATCCAACTTTATTGTATTCACTAGTAAAAATACAAAATATTGTAAAAAATAAAAATAAACAGCCAGAATCTCAATTGGTGGAAATGAAATGGACAAGTGAAATCCACTAGATTCCTCTGAGTTCTAATTGATGAAAAGTTATCCTGGAAAGATCATATTCAGTTTGACTGCAGTAAAGTGATGAAATATGTTGGTATCATCATCAAGATTAGTGGTTTGGTTCATTATGATTGCTTCCTAACTCTACTTACCCATATCTCATTTACTGTGATATTATCTGGACTAGTACATATGCCTCCTACCTACACAAATTACTCACCATACAAAATAAATGTGCAAGACTAGCCACCTCCTCTAATTACCTGGGTACATCTACACCTTGGTTTAAGAAACTCAATATCTTGTCTATTTACGACATTAATGTATGCCAATTATGCACTGTCATCTACAAATACTCATACCTCCCAGACAGTTTACCTAAACCCTTCAATTGATTCTTCCAGGTTAATTCTGAAATCCATCTATATAACACAAGACACTGTGATAACCTTCACCCTCCCCACATAGTCCATTCTCTATCAGATACAGAGGTACCATACTCTGGAATTCTTATCTTCACATTGCCAAAACCTCATCATCCCTTAATAACTTAAAGTGAAGACGGGGTGAGCCTGATAAACCAAACTACCCAATAATCCCCTCCATGTAGTTTTTTCTTGCATACTGAGTATATCATGCACAATTATAATTAATATGCTTTTTTAACTGATTGAACAAACTTTTTTTTATATACTTATATTTGTGGTGTGGTTTTCATATAAGCCCTTTTGGGCTTCCAACTTCACCTGCACACCGTTTTTACCAGTTAAAAAAAAAATCTGTACTGTTTTGTCTTTCACTTATTTTCTTTGGTGCGAATAAATAAAACCTCAAACCTCCCCCTTGCCCGACACCCTAGACCCACAAAAATGTGCGTACTGCCCCAACAGATCCACGGATGACGCAATCACCATTTTGCACTGCACACTGCCCTATCCCACCTGGACAAGAGGGATACCTATGTGAGAATGCTGTTCAACGACTGCAGCTCTGCTTTCAATACCATAGTGCCATCCAAGCTTGTCACTAAGCTCAGGGCCCTGTGTCTGAACTCATCCCTGTGCAACTGGGTCCTAGACTTCCTAAGGGGCCGACCCCAGGTGATGAGGGTAAGCAACAACATCTCCACCAAGCTGATCCGCAACACGGGGGCCCCACAGGGGTGTGTGCTCGGCCCCGTCCTGTACTCCCTGGTCACCCATGGCTACGTATGACTCCAATTCTATCATCAAGTTTGCTGACAACACGACAGTGGTAGGCCTGATTACAAAGAACAATGAGACAGCCTACCGGGAGGAGGTTAGTGCCCTGGTAGAGTAGTGCCAGGAAAATAAGCTCTCCCTCAATGTAAAAAAAACAAGGAGTGCCAAGAGACAGAAGAGGGAGCACACCCCCATCCACATTGACAGGGTTTCAGTGGATAGGGTCAAAAGCTCCTTGGCGTGCACATCACTGAGGACCAGAAATGGTTCCACCACAACAACACAGTGGTGAAGAAGGCACAACAGTGTCTCTTCAACCTCAGGCAGCTGAAAAAATGTGGCAAGGCCCCTAAGACCCTCACAAACTTCTACAGATGCGCCATTAAGAGCATTTTGCTGGGTTACATCACCACCTGGTATGGAAACTGCATCGCCCTCAACTGCATGGCTCTCATGAGGGTGGAGCGGTCAGCCCAATGCATCACCGGGGAAACGCTGCCTGCAGTGCCGGATTAAGAAATCATAATCCACAGTAATTTTTTATACACTATTGATCCTCTGTGGACAAATGATATACTCTGGTGTATTTTGAACAGTGAGAGAAGGCTACTGTGGTTGTTATTATTTTTTTAAACAATGTAAAAAAAAAAATGCAATATCTATTTTAATATTTGTTGCCTCTTGGGTCCCAGCCCTGACTCACATAATTGACTAGTAGTCACATTTGCTTATTATGCAGTTTACATTTAATTTTTTTTTTTTAATCAGTTACCTATTTAAGGCAGGGCCTTCCAGTTACCCAGGTGGGCCCCTACCTCCTCTCCCCATCTGATGATAAGCAGAGTGGCAGCAGGCAGCAGGCAGCAGCAGGCTGTCTACACTCAATGAGAGTGGGCTCCTGAGTCCTCCTGTGGTTGGCAGTTGCAGTAAAACAAATACAAAATATATACTACATATATAATATATACTGTATACACAGTATATTTTTTAAAACCATTTTTTGGGTGGGGGGTTCCTCTTGGGACCCCTACGGGCCTGGGCCCAGGGGCTTCAGCTCCGGTAAGCCCCTGCATTCATCTGCCCCTGGTTGCCTGCCCTCCAGGACATTAACAGCACTTAGTGTCAAAGAAAGGCCAAGAAAAGCATTAAGGACCTCAGCCACCCAAGCCGCTGACTGTTCACTCTGCTACCATCTGGCAGACAGAGACAGTACAGGTGCATCAGAGCCAGGACCGATAGACTGAGAAACAGCTATCACCAGGGCCCAGTTTTACAAAAATTATTGATTTGGATTTTGCCTATTGGATAGGATTAAATGCATAGAAATAGAATGAAAAGAACGGATGAATCATTGACTTGAATGGGGACTCCCATTCAATTAATTCTATATCTATGCATTTAATCCTATCCAATAGGCAAAATCCAAATCCGATAGGCTTAATCCAGATAGATAACTTTTGAAAAACTGGGCCAAGGCCATCAGACTGTTAATCAGCCATCACTAGCCAGCTACCTGCCCAGTACTCAGCCCTGCACCTTGGGACTAATGCCCTATGTATACAGAGTCATTGAACGCTGGTTACCCCATATTCTGTTTATATACTGTTGTTTACAATATTCACTGTGTATGTGCCTTCGGAAAGTATTCAGACCTTTTGACTTTGTCCACATTTTGTTATGTTACAGCCTTATTCTTAAATTGATTAAATAGATTTTTTCCCTCATCAATCTACACACAATACCCCATAATGACCAAGCAAAAACTGGTTTTTAGAAATGTTTGCTAATTTATATTAAAAAAAAACGGAGATATCACATTTACATAAGTATTCAGACCCTTTACTCAGTACTTTGTCTTCTTGGGTATGACGTTACAAGCTTGGCACACCTGTATTTGGGGATTTCTTCTGTGTAGATCCTCTCAAACTCTGTCAGGTTGGATGGGGAGCGTTGCTGCACAGCTATTTTCAGGTCTCTCCAGAGATGTTAGATAGGGTTTAAGGCTCTGGCTGGGCCACTCAAGGACATTCAGAGACTTGTCCCGAAGCCACTCCTGCGTCGCCTTGGCTGTATGCTTAGGGTCGTTGTCCTGTTGGATGGTGAACCTTCGACCCAGTCAGGTCCTGAGCGCTCTGGAGCAGGTTTTCATCAAGGATCTCTCTGTACTTTGCTCCATTTACCTTTGCCTTGACTAGTCTCCAAGTCCCTGCCGGTGAAAAACATCCCCACAGTATGATGCTGCCACCACCATGCGTAGGGAGGGTGCCAGGTTTCCTCCAGATGTGACACTTGGCATTCAGGCCAAAGAGTTCAATCTTGGTTTCATCAGACCAGAGAATCTTATTTCTCATGGTCTGAGACTCTTTATGTGCATTTTGGCTCCAAGCGGGCTGTCATGTGCCTTTTACTAAGGAGTGGCTTCCATCTGGCCACTCTACCATAAAGGCCTGATTGGTGGGGAGCTGCACAGATGGTTGTCCTTCTGGAAGGATCTCCCATCTCCACAGAAGAACTATAGATCTCTGTCAGTGACCATCAGGTTCTTGGTCACCTCCCTGACCAAGGCCCTTCTCTTCCGATTGCTAATTTTGAACGGTCGGCCAGCTCTAGGAAGAGTCTCGGTGGTTCCAAACTTCTTCCATTTAAGAATGATGGAAATAGCACTGTGCTCTTGGGGACCTTCAATTCAGCAGATATTTTTTGGTACTCTTCCCCAGATCTGTGCCTCGACACAATCCTGTCTCGGAGCGCTACGGACAATTCCTTCGACCTCATGGCTTGGTTTTTGCTGTGACATGCACTGTGGGGTCAACTGTGGGACCTTTTATAGACAGTTGTGTGCCTTTCCAAATCATGTCCAATCAAGTTTATTTTAAATGTTCTCCCCAATTTCATGGTATCCAATTGGTAGTTACAGTCTTGTCTCATTGCTGCTACTCCTGCACGGATTCAGAAACATTGGGGCGTCCCTACCCTAAACACTACCCTTAACCATAACCTACCTCAACCTACATAGTGTACATAGTACTTCAATCAATCACCTAACTAAACCAATTTGTACATATTACCTTAAAAAAAACTACCTCCTAACCCAGTACACTGACTCAGTACCGGTACTCATTATATAGCCTCATTATTATTGTATTGTGTTTTTTATTGTTACAATTAAATTTGTATCTATTTGCTAATTTTCTTACGTTTTAACTGCATTGTTGGGAAAGGGCTCGTAAGTAAGCATTTTACGGTAAAAGTCTACACTTGTTGTATACGCCGCATGTGACAAATAACATTTAATTTCAATTTTATTTGACCCATACCTAACCTTAACCATTTGAATTTCAACTTCAATGGGGTGGTGTCAGCTGTGGACATCCTAAGGGCTCGCGGATAACAAGAGCCGTTCCCTTCGACGTCACTTCACGAGAGTGGCTCGCGCGACGCCAAGATCACAGCTGTCAATCACTTATCAGCATCAGCATCCGTATGGAGCGCTAGCTGGCGAGCTTAGTTACATTGTTTGTGTGTATTTAAAGTGTTACACTTTCCTTCACTTGAAACATGGATATGTTTGTTTCAAATGTGAAATGTGAGTTTATAGCAACTTTTTCTGACATAAAATGTTAACTGCTAACGTATATCTTAACGTTAGCTAGCTAGCTAGCTAGCCAGCTGACTAACCTTCCAGTGTGCTTTAGTTTACGCTTCAGAAAATGTAGCAAAGTTTAAATATATTGCTAAATTACCGGTATATTGGTTACATACCTCATTTGAAATTCGCAAAAGTTTCCTTGAAATGTATTGGCATTATATGAGACGTCGATGGTGTGTGGCGACCACTGGTGCCAAGAACGCAATGCCAACCTGTCACGTCACTCAACAGGCACCTGTATGTATTTTTTTTCATGGTGGTTTTTGAGATTAAATATAGTTATGTTTTATTAAAGGTCTCACAGAGCGCCTGCTGCAGAAACAACTGGCTAATACAGATGAGGTTATTGAGAAGCTCTTTTGTGAAGACTTCCCAAGAGTAACACCACTGGATCCTCAGGTTGGCAGCCAAACGTAGAGCAGTATTTTTCTTCTCGAATGAAACCATTGAAAGGTGCATGTGTTTTAGTCAATACATAATTTAGTCTATATAAAAATAGCTAATTGCCATTTCAAATTAACATATTCTCTAGCTTGAAGAAAGTGCCATTCAGCTGTGGAACTGGGCAGTCACCAAACGTGTGGGAACAGCCATAAATGAGCACCAGAAAGCAAAAGGTAGCCTAATACTTTTTGCTGTGAAATACCTGATTTATGCCATTGTCATCATTACTGACTTTCTCCTGTGATGCATTCCTCCCGGCCTGGCTGTGGTGTCAGTGCGTCATGTTGCATGCAGGCTGCTGTACTCCTGTGAGCCTGAGAATCCAGCAGAGGGCGCTGTGCGCAAACAGATCCTGGTCAGTGAAATGGCTCATGAAATAAACCACTGCACTGTAAGGCCTACCTCTGTGTTACTGTAATTAATTGATTAAGAAAATTTACATTTTCTTTACAGATGGCCAGCAAGACAGGAAGAACCTGGCTAGACTGTAAAAATCCCCAGCTAGCTGATAACTTCCTGAGCCTTGCTGTCAAAGTAAGCTTCAATATGTTAAACTATGCCCTATGACTGTACAGTATATAAGACAGTTGATAAACTTTTAGAACTTCTGTCATAACACTGAATTCAAATGTTCATAATATTATTTGTCCAGAGCTTGGAGACACTGTACAGCCGACTAACATCCCGAGGCCATGGAGGGGCAGACATCAACACATCGAAAGGAGATGTGGAGAAGGACCTGCTTCGAGTTCTGTCTTACCAAGCTGAGTCGGTGAGCTAGAGATGGATTCACCATCTAACACATACAACAATGTTAGGCTAATTTGTACTTGTGAAATTTGGCAACTGAAAGTGACATTTTCACACATCTGCAGAATGAAGAAGAAAATAGTTTTTTGTTCACATATAGCTTTACCTCACTGATGTACTGGTAGCTTATGATAGTTTTTATTCCGATGCAGGCACTTGCTCAAGAGAATCACCAAGAGGCTGTGGCCTGCATGCAGCGCTGTAAAGACATGCTACTGCGGCTCCCCAAAGAGGTAGGATACAAAAAGGAAACTAAACTCTCATATTACTTTGATAAAGCACTAGTGTTTTTAACTCTCCCGATCTTGGGCAGGTATATTCAGCTACTTTCCCCCCCAAAGACAGGCTATCTCTCTCTCATGTGCTATAACTTCGGAGTGGATTCCTACAATATGAAAAAGTATGAGGAGAGTTCATTCTGGTTGAGGTAAATAGCATTGATTTAGCTTGACAAAAGATACTATATTACTGACATAAAGGAAGCATTACAGAAGCTCAACATCTGAAATATGTTACTTATTTTAATTACGGTGTATGATAAAGTGCAGTATATGAATATTTACACTGTTGTCTTTTCCAGCCAGAGTTATGACATAGGGAAGATGAATATAAAATACTCCCCTGGCGCTGAAGTGCAAGTAAGGGAGTAGTGCAGTTTATACATACCATAGTCTCTTCAGTTTTTTCACTAGTACTTCCTGGTTATTAGAAACGCCAAAGGCTCCAATGTTTTGATTACTTTTTAATTACAGTAGAGTAAATTGCTGAACGTTCTTATTTAGGCCAAGGTCCTGAGGCTCCTTGCCACTGTCTATCTAAAGTGGGACTGTCAGCAGTTTCAGGAGAAGGCACTCAATGCTGTGAATTTAGCCAATAAGGTAACCCCCCCCCATCACTCTTGTTGATACTTTCTAATATTAAGCAAGATTATTTGGTTTTCAATTAAAACTCAGCAATTTGACAGGAAAGTGTGCATCCCTCTGGGCTCTACCTGAAGTTTAGAATTCTACTGAAATGTGGGGCTCAGGATGACCACATAAGAGCTGGTGAGTAGGACATTACCCTGTTTCTCTCTCTTTCTGCTTTTTTGAATGGCTTGAGTGGGAGTTTTAAGGACTCCCAAGTCCTCCGTTTACAGTACTGTATAATGCATTACCATTTCATCTTGCTGTCTCCATTCAGGAGTGACAGAGCTGCTGGAGTCAGAGGTTCCTCTGGAAGTGTGTCTAAGCACAGTGAAACTACTCATGGCTGAAGACAGGTAGACACACTGATCATCTTAACAAATTGCAAATCAGATATCCACTTGTGCCATTGTATTCATTCCAGACGTTTTTAGATAAAGTAATAATGTAAATATTTTAAAATGTTAATATTTTCATGTTTCCATTGAAATACAACATTGTATTGATATATTGCATTGATATGCGCCATGTGTTCTGTTGATATGTGTTCCCAGAGAGACATTGGCCTTTGACTACCTGAAGAGGGTGTGCCAGCACTTTGAGTCGTCCCCTGAACTGGGCAGTGCCCTGGTCCTGCACATTGAGCTGCTGCTGCAGAGAGGCAAGGAGCTTCTCGGGAAACAGAAAATAGAGGACATCATCACAGGTACTACAGTGGTGGTGGTGGTGGTGGACATCATCACAGTTACTACAGTGGTGGTGGTGGACATCATCACAGGTACTATGGTGGTGGTGGTGGACATCATCACAGGTACTACGGTGGTGGTGGTGGTGGACATCATCACAGGTACTATGGTGGTGGTGGTGGACATCATCACAGGTACTACGGTGGTGGTGGTGGTGGTGGACATCATCACAGGTACTACAGTGGTGGTGGTGGACATCATCACAGGTACTATGGTGTTGGTGGTGGTGGTGGACATCATCACAGGTACTACGGTGGTGGTGGTGGTGGACATCATCACAGGTATTACAGTGGTGGTGGTGGACATCATCACAGGTACTATGGTGGTGGTGGTGGACATCATCACAGGTACTACAGTGGTGGTGGTGGACATCATCACAGGTACTATGGTGGTGGTGGACATCATCACAGGTACTACGGTGGCGGTGGTGGTGGACATCATCACAGGTACTATGGTGGTGGTGAACATCATCACAGGTACTACGGTGGTGGTGGTGGACATCATCACAGGTACTACGGTGGTGGTGGTGGACATCATCACAGGTACTACGGTGGTGGTGGTGGACATCATCACAGGTACTACGGTGGTGGTGGTGGACATCATCACAGGTACTACGGTGGTGGTGGTGGACATCATCACAGGTACTACGGTGGTGGTGGTGGTGGACATCATCACAGGTACTACAGTGGTGGTGGTGGACATCATCACAGGTACTATGGTGGTGGTGGACATCATCACAGGTACTACAGTGGTGGTGGTGGACATCATCACAGGTACTACAGTGGTGGTGGTGGACATCATCACAGATACTACAGTGGTGGTGGTGGACATCATCACAGGTACTATGGTGGTGGTGGACATCATCACAGGTACTACGGTGGCAGTGGTGGTGGACATCATCACAGGTACTATGGTGGTGGTGGACATCATCACAGGTACTACGGTGGTGGTGGTGGACATCATCACAGGTACTACGGTGGTGGTGGTGGACATCATCACAGGTACTACGGTGGTGGTGATGATGGTGGTGGTGTTGATGCAGTAAAATGAAAATGCAGTTGTAAGATTGCTGATATTTCCTCTTTCAGGCCACTACACTGGTAAACAGCTGTCTCCTCAGACTCTCACCTGTTTACATCTCCTGCTGTGGGACAAAGCCTCCAAGAACTTTGAGGTACAGTAGAACTTTTATTTTTTAAATTTTATTTAACCTATATTTAACCAGGTAGGCCAGTTGAGAACAAGTTCACATTTACAACTGCGACCTGGCCAAGATAAAGCAAAGCAGTGCGACACAAACAACAACACAGAGTTAGACATGGAATAAACAAAAGTACAGTCAATAACACAATAGGGGAAAAAAATCGATATACAGTGTGTGCAAATGAGGTAAGATAAGGGAGGTAAGGCAATAAATAGGCCATAGTGGCGAAGTAATTACAATTTAGCAATTAAACACTGGAGTGATAGATGTGCAGAAGATGAATGTGCAAGTAAAGATACTGGGGTGCAAAGGAGCAATAAATAAATAAATAACAATATGTGGATGAGGTAGTTGGATGGGCTATTTACAGATGGGCTATGCACAGATGCAGTGATCTGTGAGCTGCTCTGACAGCTGATGCTTAAAGTTACTGAGGGAGATATGAGTCTCCAGCTTCAGTGATTTTGGCAATTCCAGTCATTGGCAGCAGAGAACTGGAAGGAAAGGCGGCCAAAGGAGGAATAGGTTTTGGGGGTGACCAGTGAAATATACTGTACCTGCTGGAGCACGTGCTACGGGTGGGTGCTGCTATGGTGACCAGTGAGCTGAAATAAGGCGGCGCTTTACCTAGCAAAGACTTATAGATGACCTGGAGCCAGTGGGTTTGGCGACGAATATGAAGCGAAGGCCAGCCAACGAGAGCATACAGGTCGCAGTGGTGGGTAGTATATGGGGCTTTGGTGACAAAACGGATGGCACTCTGATAGACTGCATCCAATTTGCTGAGTAGAGTGTTGGAGGCTATTTTATAAATGACATCGCCGAAGTCAAGGATTGGTAGGATAGTCAGTTTTACGAGGGTATGTTTGGCAGCATGAGTGAAGGATGCTTTGTTACGAAATAGGAAGCCTAATCAAGATTTGATTTTGGATGGGAGATGCTTAATGTGAGTCTGGAAGGAGAGTTTACAGTCTAACCAGACACCTAGGTATTTGTAATTCTCCACAAATTCTAAGTCAGAACCGTCCAGAGTAGTGATGCTGGACGGGCGGGCAGGTGCGGGCAGCGATCGGTTGAAGAGCATGCATTTAGTTTTACTTGCATTTAAGAGCAGTTGGAGGCCAAGGAAGGAGAGTTGTTTGGCATTGAAGCTCGTCTGGAGGTTAGTTAACACAGTGTCCAAAGAAGGGCCAGAAGTATACAGAATGGTGTCGTCTGCGTAGAGGTGGATCAGAGAATCACCAGCAGCAAGAGCGACATCATTGATGTATACAGAGAAAAGAGTCGGCCCGAGAATTGAACCCTGTGGTAACCCCATAGAGACTTCCAGAGGTCCGGACAACAGGCCCTCCGATTTGACACACTGAACTCTGTCTGAGAAGAAGTTGGTGAACCAGGCGAGGCAGTCGTTTGAGAAACCAAGGCTGTTGAGTCTGCCGATAAGAATGTGGTGATTGAGAGAGTCGAAAGCCTTGGCCAGGTTGATGAATACGGCTGCACAGTATTGCCTTTTATCGATGGCGGTTATGATATCGTTTAGGACCTTGAGCGTGGCTGAGGTGCACCCATGACCAGTTCGGAAACCAGATTGCATAGCGGAGAAGGTACGGTGGGATTCGAAATGGTCGGTGATCTGTTTGTTAACTTGGCTTTCGAAGACCTTAGAAAGGCAGGGTAGAATAGATATAGGTCTGTAACAGTTTGGGTCTAGAGTGTCTGCTGAAAATAAGTACATTGCTCTGTCATAGGGAAGTCTGTATGTGTTGGGATGTGAGTCATTTTCCTGTTCCAGACTAAGAACTTCTCAGAGGCTCTGCAGTGGTATAACTACTCCTTGAGTTTCTACAAGGCTGGCCAGATGGAGCCCAACCTGGCCAAGCTTCAGAGGAACAGAGCCTCCTGCTTACTGCAACTGCAGCAGCTGGACAAGGTGACTCAATAGTGTGACAACAGACTTCACACAGCATGTTGTAATTATTACTGTATAGTAATCTTTGTGTGTACTTTGTGTATTCCTGTGTGTGTGTGTGTGTGTGTGTGTGTGTGTGTGTGTGTGTGTGTGTGTGTGTATGTGTATGTGTGTGTCAGGCCAAAGAAGCAATAAAGGAGGCAGAGAGATGTGATCCAAACAGCATCTTCACTCAGTTCAGTGTTTACAAGATTGCTGTCCTGGAGAACAATGTGGAGAAAGGTAACAGCATATTACATGAGTGTGGTGAGTTTTTGGATGGACTACATGTATTCAGGCCTTCTGTGCCTCTCAGTCTGAAGCCCTGTTTCTGTCAGCTGCAGAGGCAGTGAAGGCCATCGGGGCTCTGGCCCAAGGTCCTGTGACCAGTGAGGACAGACTGCTAGTTGCTGAGAATGCTGCCTCCAACCTCCTCAGTCTTGCTGCTCAGATCGCTCTGGAGGTGGGTCCCCATTACTGACCTACCTCTAGGATGGATGGTCATACTGTTGCTGATTATGGGGATGATAATGAGGATGATGACAATTCGAGAGCTTGGGACTAAAAGGTTCCGCATTTTTGGCAACATGTAGTTATTGACATAGCCTTGTACTTTTCAGTGTTCTCTAGCTATATAGTAAATACACCCATTCATGTTTTAAAGAATAAAATATCAAAGTTGCTGACATCATTCAAACCATTGAGGGTTTGGAACTTTAAAGCCAATTATCTCAGAATCATCTTTTTGCAGATAGTCCAAAGCTCTTGAATTGTTGAAGGAGAAAAGACCCATCATCCTCATTGTCGTCCTTTGTTTCCTTTCCTTCCAGAATGAGCAACAAGACACAGCCATGAAGGCTCTGGAGAGTTTGTGTGAACACTCAAAAGATGAAGCTCAGGTTCTCACTGCTCTCAGGTCAGTTACTAACGTACACAAACAACATCAGTGAACTCTTGTCCAGCGAGATCAGGAACACTATGTGAATGGTCCATCTGTAAGACATACAGTGGCTTGCGAAAGTATTCACCCCCTTGGCATTTTTCCTATTTTGTTGCCTTACAACCTGGAATTAAAATGTATTTTTAGGAGGTTTGCATCATTTGATTTACACAACATGCCTACCACTTTGAAGATGCAAAAAAATGTTTTTGTGAAACATACAAGAAATAAGGCAAAAAAACAGAACTTGAACGTGCTTACTATTCACCCCCCCAAAGTCAATACTTTATAGAGCCACCTTTTGCAGCAATTACAGCTGCAAGTCTCTTGGGGTTTGTTTCTATAAGCTTGGCACATCTAGCCACTGGAATATTTGCCCATTCATCAAGGAAAACTGCTGCAGCTCCTTCAAATTGGATGGGTTCCGCTGGTATACAGCAATCTTTAATTGAGGTCTGGGCTTTGACTAGGCAAGACATTTAAATGTTTCCCCTTAAACCGCTCAAGTGTTGATTTAGCAGTATGCTTAGGGTCATTGTCCTGCTGGAAGGTGAACCTCCGTCCCAGTCTCAAATCTTTGGAAGACTGAAACAAGTTTCCCTCAAGCATTTCCCTGTATTTAGCGCCATCCATCATTCCTTCAATTCTGACCAGTTTCCCAGTCCCTGCTGATGAAAAACATCCCCACAGCATGATGCTGCCACCACTGTGCTTCACTGTGGGGATGGTGTTCTCGGGGTGACGAGAGGTGATTGGGTTTGCGCCAGACATAGCGTTTTCCTTGATGGCCAAAAACTAAATTTTAGTCTCATCTGACCAGAGTACCTTCTTCCATATGTTTGGGGAGTTTCCCACATTCCTTTTGGCATACACCAAATGTGTTTGCTTATTTTTTTCTTTAAGCAAAGGCTTTTTTCTAGCCACTCTTCCGTAAAGACCAGCTCTGTGGAATGTATGGCAAAAGTGGTCCTATGGACAGATACTTTAATCTCCGCTGTGGAGCTTTGCAGCTCCTTCAGGGTTATCTTTGGTCTCTTTGTTGCCTCTCTGATTAATGCCCTCCTAGCTGGGCCGTGAGTTTTGGTGGGAGGCCTTGTCTTGGCAGGTATGTTGTGGTGCCATATTCTTTCCATTTTTTAATAATGTATTTAATTGTGCTCCGTGGGATGTTCAAAGTTTCTGATATTTTTTTTATAACCCAACCCTGATTTGTACTTCTCCACAACTTTGTCCCTGATCTGTTTGGAGAGCTCCTTTCAGAACAGGTGTGTATATATACTGAGATCATGTGACAACTCATGAGACACTTAGATTGCACACAGGTGGACTTTATTTAACTAATTATGTGACTTCTGAAGGTAATTGGTTGCACCAGATCTTATTTAGGGGCTTCTTAGCAAAGGGGGGGAATACATATGCACGCACCACTTTTCCGTATTTTTTTTATATATATTTTTTTAAGCAAGTTATGTTTTTCATTTCACTTCACCAATTTGGACTGTTTTGTGTATGTCCATTACATTAAATCCAAATAAAAATCAATTTAAATTACAGGTTGAAATGCAACAAAATAGTAAAAACGCCAAGGAGAATAAATACTTTTGCAAGATGACCTTATCATAAACATGACATAACATACAATGACAGTTGATTATGACAATTTGTGTCGCATCACCAGCTTCCACCATAAATGTGTTAGAATGCATGACGCAGTGAAACATGGTGCTGTTTAAGCTTTCAGTGAGGTTTAACTGTGTCTCCGTGATCTACTGACCTATATCTTTTAATTTCTCCTGTGAAATGTGTGCCTCTCAGTACAGTGTTAGTAGGTGGAAGGAACTAGGTCCCGAGTCTTCATGGTCTTTGTCTATTACAGGTGTTTGGTTCGACTAGTGCTCTCAACAATAGAAAAGGCCAGTGGGGAGATACGGTGAGTTTGATGAGATATCGTGAAACATGATCATCATACAATAGTGTTTAAATGCTCCATTTCATTTTAGTAATTTAGCCAACGCTCTTATCCAGAGCGACTTACAGGAGAAATTAGGGTTAAGTGCCTTGCTCAAGGGCACATCAATATACTTTTTTCACCTATCCGGCTTGGGGATTCGAACAAGCGACCTTTTAGTTACTGGCCCAACGCTCTTAACCATTAGAATACCTGCTGCCCATTTCTACAGCGTTTCAGTTGTGGTTGATTTACTGTTTCTGCTTGTTAACATTTCCTCTATATATAGACATGCAAATCTGGATGTTCTGCTGTCATATCTAAAAATGGGTGAGTACAATGTACAACAATCACACTTACAGCAACATCTTTCTCCCCGCAATATATGAGTACTCTGAGGTAATGCATTAGCAGTGTTTCCCCTATGCGCACCGGCGCTGCTAAATCATCCCCCGTCTCCCCCCCAAAATTCTTATGTAGAATTGGCTGGTGATGTCATTGAGATCGAGATAAAATTAAACTGTCCTCGATTTACAGATGAGTTCCAAAGGAAGAGAACGTAATTTAATTTTCATAATTTTGGGAGTAGAATGTCCTTTAAAAAAGTCACCAGAAGTGACCTTCTTGCAGTCGTTCAACATGCCCCTGGACCCCCCCCAGGAAGAGGCCCCCACTACCTCTGCCACCTCTGCTTAAAAAAATCCTCAGCTTTAGTGTCGATTCTATTTTTCTCTGCTGTGCGCTGCTGCTTGGTTTTCACCCAGCCAGTGTTTGTTGTTTACTGTCACCACCACAGCACTGCAGAAAGTGTCACAGCTCAGCCCAGGGCCTAGCATGGCTGTAGAGCAGCGCACAGAGGACGCCAACTGGTTCAGGAAGATTGGTACTTACATACTATCTGGAGATATACTGTTATTTATCTCGCTCTTGTACAATTATCTGGATCATCTTGCTATTTTACGAATTACAGTAGCACTGTGTAAGCAGCATAGTGCACTGTGCATATTGTCTAATTTTATTTCTGTGTGCCCACATGTGTCTTAGCTTGGAACTCTGCGCTGCAGTGTGAGAGCAGCCCTGACAGGATGAGGGATTTCTTTCTGTTCTCTTACCAGGCAAGTCCTCTTATTAGCATCACCGGGAGAATTGATCTGTATCTGTGCAGGTGTAGATCAATACAACCCACAGGGAATTAGTGTTGCCAAAGATAAAGAAACGTGGAGCCCTGCAGCTTCCACATAAAACAACTTTGTCAGTCGTTATACCCTTACACCCCTAAAACACACAGACCGTCATGCAGGCACCCTCCGTTTAATGCGTTCTCTCTGTGTTAGAGGTCGACCGATTATGATTTTTCAACGCCGATACCGATACCGATTTTTGGAGGACCAAAAAAAGCCGATACCGATTAATCAGCCGATTTTTGAAATGTATTTGTAATAATGACAATTAAAACAATACTGAATGAACACTTATTTTAACTTTATATAATACATCAATAAAATCAATTTAGCCTCAAATAAATAATGAAACTTGTTCAATTTGGTTTAAATAATGCAAAAACAAAGTGTTGGAGAAGAAAGTAAAAGTGCAATATGTGCCATGTAAGAAAGCTAACGTTTAAGTTCCTTGCTCAGAACATGAGAACATATGAAAGCTGGTGGTTCTGCAAGGGGAACAACTACTCCAAGTCTCAGAGCGAGTGACGTCACCGATTGAAACGCTATTAGCGCGCACCCCGCTAACTAGCTAGCCATTTCACATTGGTTACACCAGCCTAATCTCGGGAGTTGATAGGCTTGAAGTCATAAACAGCTCAATGCTTGAAGCATTGCGAAGAGCTGCTGGTAAAATGCACGAAAGTGCTGTTTGAATGAATGCGTACGAGCCTGCTGCTGCCTACCATCACTCAGTCAGACTGCTCTATCAAATATCAAATCATAGACTTAATTATAACATAATAACACACAGAAATACGAGCCTTTGGCCATTAATATGGTCGAATCCGGAAACTATCATTTCGAAAACGTTTATTCTTTCAGTGAAATACGGAACCGTTCCGTATTTTATCTAACGGGTGGCATCCATAAGTCTAAATATTCCTGTTACATTGCACAACCTTCAATGTTATGTCATAATTACGTAAAATTCTGGCAAATTAGTTCGCAACGAGCCAGGTGGCCCAAACTGTTGCATATACCCTGACTCTGCGTGCAAGAAAAGTGACACAATTTCACCTGGTTAATATTGCCTGCTAACCTGGATTTATTTTAGCTAAATATTCAGGTTTAAAAAATATATACTTCTGTGTATTGATTTTAAGAAAGGCATTGATGTTTATGGTTAGGTACAGTCGTGCAACGATTGTGCTTTTTTCGCAAATGTGCTTTTGTTAAATAATCCCCCGTTTGGCGAAGTTGGCTGTCTTTGTTAGGAAGAAATAGTCTTCACACAGTTCGCAACGAGCCAGGCGGCCCAAACTGCTGCATATACCCTGACTCTGTTGCAAGAGAAGTGACACAATTTCCCTAGTTAAAATAAATTAATGTTAGCAGGCAATATTAACTAAATATGCAGGTTTAAAAATATATACTTGTGTATTGATTTTAAGAAAGGCATTGATGTTTATGGTTAGGTACACGTTGGAGCAACGACAGTCCTTTTTCGCGAATGCGCACCGCTTCGATTATATGCAACGCAGGACACGCTAGATAAACTAGTAATATCATCAACCATGTGTAGTTAACTAGTGATTATGATTGATTGATTGTTTTTTATAAGATAAGTTTAATGCTAGCTAGCAACTTACCTTGGCTTCTTACTGCATTCGCGTAACAGGCAGGCTCCTCGTGGAGTGCAATGTAAGGCAGGTGGTTAGAGCGTTGCACTAGTTAACCGTAAGGTTGCAAGATTGAATCCCTGAGCTGACAAGGTAAAAATCTGTCGTTCTGCCCCTGAACAAGGCAGTTAACCCACCGTTCCTAGGCCGTCACTGAAAATAAGAATGTGTTCTTAACTGACTTGCCTAGTTAAATAAAGGTGTAAAAATAAATTAAAAAACGGCCAAATTGGTGTCCAAAAATACCGATTTCCGATTGTTATGAAAACTTGAAATCGGCCCTAATTAATTGGCCATTCCGATTAATCATCTTTATGGTTCTCTTAATATATATATGTGTGTGTGTGTGTGTGGTAACCCTAGCTGTCCCAGTTCTGCCCCCCGGACCGGGCCGTGTTGATGGGCCAGAAGACGTGCCTGCTGATGGCTGCTGCTGCCTCTCTGGAGCTCTGCAGGAAGTCTCCACACTCTGACCAGGTGTGTACCACCCCCCCCCCCCCCCCCCCCCCCCCTCTCTCTCTCTCTTTCCCCTGTCTCTCTCTCTTTTTCTCTGCTTGTCTTCTATATTTTGCTCTTTCTCCAAAATTTCTCCAAATTTACCAAGACCAGCGGAGAGGATAGGTGACTAACCGTGTTATCAGTGCTGGCGTAGGTAGTTATTTTTAATCTTGCCGTTATGGGTAGCGGCCACTAGGTGGCGATGATGAATACTGAATGACTGAATGTCACTGTCTTCATGTTTAGACGGAGCAGCTGACACAAGCCCTGGAGCACATTCAGATCTGCTGGGAGGTCTGGAAGACTCTTAAAGCATCAGGTGGACCTAATTATCCCTCCTCTTCCATTCCATACTGTGCTCTGCTCAATTCTGCCATGATGTTGGATTACGTTTTGTGAGGAGAATAATCTGACATCATCTGACACTCACGCCCAGGGGACAACTCCAAGGACCCAACCAACATGTTGCTGCTGCTGTATGAGTTTGAGGCTCGTGCCAAGCTCAATGACCCCAAGGTGGAGACAGTGCTGGAGTCAGTGCTGGAGCTGGATAATGTTGAGATCAAGGTGTTGGAGACCATGGCAGGTGAAGAGTAAACACCGTAGTGTAGTTGACCCTCTCCTTACAGGACTTGTCCTCCTCATCCAGTGTTTTTTGCTCGGCCACACAGTTTTGTATTGAGTATTGTGATGAGTGTGTTTCTTCTGTCCTTAGCCTTGGCCATGGAGCCTCCTGCCCACTTCCCTCTGCTGTGTAAGAAGGCCTTGAGGATCGCTCTGTCTCTGCACAGGAAACAACCACAAGCAGACCTGGCCCGCTGCAGGTGTGTGCCCATCTCATTGCTCATCCCATCACAAAATAACAAAAAACAACAAAAAAAGCCTCACAATTTACCATTGGTCCACTGAACGGGTCTTTCAGAGACTGGTATATGATCCAGTCAGATATTTGCTGTGACAGAACTCCAATGTGTCCGTGCGTAGGTTGCTGTGTGTGATGTCTAACTCCCTCTCTATCTCAATGCTCCCTCTCAGCCAGTGTGTCCACAGCCTGATCCAGCTGTCGCTACCCAGCGGCGTGTCGGATGTGGAGGCCCGTGTGCTGGAGGAGGTATGGGGCTACTATGAAGAGGCCCTGTCCATCATCACAGCCGCAGTGAGTCGGCAGCAATCTCGGCAGCAATCTTAACCCCCCTCGTCCCTCCGCCGCTGCACTGAAAGCATCTCCTGTTAGTTTTTATCAATGGGCTTTCAGCAGCACTTCAATTAGCAGATGCTTCCATTCACCATCCCTTTCCTGCCAATGTGAATGGTAATGTGCTGTACAAGCCATCGCTCTGCTGTTAAAGTGGTGAAAAGACGCATCAGAGTATTGAAGTATTACCAAGCTTTATGTGCACAGGCACATTGTCATATGCAGAGTTGCAAATTGAAGCACTGCCGTGCAGATTTTCCATTACACAACCTTGTAATCGATACATTAAAACAATGGATGGACAAGTGCCTTAAATGAATATACATCAAAGTCTCATACATTTTAATCTTCCTCACAAGTAAGTGAGCGTGGTCTTGTATAAAATCCCGTATTTTCTGACACTCCCAGTGTCATTCCCAGACTGACTATAGACACTGAAAGCCACATTCATAGGCATACCTGGACTCTGAGGTCAGGTGAGTTATCACGGGTGCTCCTAGCCAGGTGGACGGCAGCAGCTTGAATGTGTTCGTTGTCTCCTCTGTGCCTCCCCTCCAGCCTGAGGACTTCCCTGAGATGGAGATCCTGTGGCTGCTGACCCGAGCCTGGAACACAGGCATCCTGCTGTACAGCCTGGCCCAGTACCCCGAGGCTGAGAGGTGGTGTGGCCTGGGCATGAGCTTCCTCCGCCACCTGGGCTCCCTGCAGGAGAGCTACCAGACACAGGTACTACTGACTGACTGTGGGGAGGGAGGGAGCCGCAATGGAGCGTGACAGGGCTGAGTCATCCAGAGTCAAATGACAGCCTTGTCTTAAATTAGAAAAGTTTGACTATACCTGTTACTGGAAAGAAATATAGACCTAGCCATTTGTTTCTTAATTAGATTGCTAATATCCCGTATTGTTTGTCTGTACACAGATGTCAGGTCTGTACAGTGAGGTCCTAGACAGACTAGACAAAGCCAAGAAGAACCTTATCATGGAGGAATGATCTTGCTGGTTGAGCTCTGCGGAGCACTTTTAATGTCAGGTGCCTGATATCATCCATGTGGTAGCTGGGATGGTGGTTTACTGTATGAAGTCTCACTGGTTCCTGTATGACTGGTCTTCAGTTTAGTCAGCTCCTCCAGGATGTCAGTTGCATCCTGCCCTCCCCTAATATTTCCCTATGGAGAGTTTAGATAACCATTTCTAGATTTTGTAGTTCATGTTTTGGTACTTCTCTACATTAATATAAATAATTTTATCCCTCCCTGATATTACATTCATATGAATTTTACATGGTCTTATTTAAACAACTACCAATACCAGTGGACTTGATTTGGTGAGAATAAAACACATCGAAATCATATAACTGAGTCACATATTTTATTTTCAAACAAATAAACTCTTGTCCAGTCCAAACCTAAAACCCCAAACAAAAAAAGTTGCAGGACTGTGCTCCCTCATGACTAGGACAGGGAAGACCATTTGGCCCAGCATCCTGATAGGCTCAAACACCTGCAGTGTGACAGGAAGGAAACTACTGTACAATCAAAGAATTCGCAAGCACTTACTGCACAGGTGTGCTGTCAAACAACTCATCACCCAAAAGGACAAACCAGAACCCAACAACCCCCCCCAGAAAAGCTTACATCATTGTGTCTTTCACTGGAACAAAGACCCTCATCAATTATACACACACGGGCATTTAGGTTCAATCTTGTTATACCGCAAGTTCAATGGAAAGGATGAAAAAATCTAGTTATTTGGGCTTTATTGACATGATGGCTGACCGAGGGGTATAAATACCAGACACATGTTTAACAGTCAGCTGTGTTTCAACTAAAAACAGAGGACCAGGTCTAAATCAGATATTCATCAATGCTCCTCCTGGTTTCTAGAATATATTGTAGGTTGCTGCCTGCATCTTGTCTTCATTCTTTGAATCTATACACCATTTTCCACAAGAAATAACATGTAGACAGGCCCTACTTGAGGGAATTAAATTCCCAATTGACTAAAAAGTGTTCCAATAGGCAGCTGAAGATTTGTCTACAGAGAAATACCAACATTACGTCACATTTATGGAAAAATTGGAAATTATATCTCGGAATATCTCAGTTTACTTACCTGTCATTTGTGATCTATAAAAATGTTTTGTCCCAGTTTATTTCACACATGCATGAAGCACAGGTGAGGGGGATCTGCTGGGGGCATATTTACATTTGACAGCTACCACACCCTTTGAAACAGTCTGTAAGCAGTTTATAAATGGCTCTGTTCCCTTCGGTTATTCCCTGAACTCTGGTTTTGACACAGGTAATGACAGCTGGTTTAGCAGTGGTGCCTGGCAGGTAGGCACACCTGTTCAGAAAATGCCTGCATGTACAGGTGTTCGGGGGGGGGACCCAGAGGGCAAGGTGACCACTTCCTGGGGGGGGGGGGGGGCAGAGGGCAAGGGCATACAGAAGATGGTCTGGCTCTCAGGCATCTGAGGAAAACCCTTCCCCTCTTCCAAAAATGGTGGAAAATTAAATGTTCACAGGGTAGGGGGCCACAGTATTCTTCAACAAGTCAGACACGTCCCCTCACATGAACAAATAAACACAGTGCCAAGATCTGCAAAGGAAGATTTAGCAGGTAATTTCAATCCTGTTGAATCCATAAAGCCAACTCAGGCAAGGGTTTACCACAGAAGTGGTCTTCACGAAGATTCACCACATAAGATAAGCTGATGTATTATGTCTATTAAAGAGTTCAATGCAAATGCCTTTCAAATCTCTCAGACCATTCAGTCAGTTACTCTTTCATTCACATTTAACATCTGTGAACTCTTAAATTTGTCCTTTAAAACATGGTGTTTCAGTCGCAGGGGAAATTATATCGGTGCGTTAGATTCTTGAGCTGACTGAGCTCGCCCCAGATATACCATTGGGTTCATAACACAGTGGCTCAACACATGCCCAGAACAAATTCAAAAAAAGATTGAAAAACTTTATAGATACAGAGCATATAGGTTTTAATCAAACCCCTCAAGTGTTATTTTAGATGGGAGGACAATCCAAAAACCAGTTATATTGACTCTTTAATTGTTAGGACATCCAATACAATTTGTCTTCTACCCGTTTTAAGGCCACCTTCAGGGTGGCATATACAGGACAGTACCATGTGACCATTCAATCAAAAATAATCATCTTGGAAGGCAGAGAGTGTAATAGGGTGGTCTGCTGCTCAACATGGGTGAGGGAGCTATGGCTGCCCAAATTGGAATCCAATAAATTCTTAAATTACAACAGGAAAAGGATAAAAATACAGGGGGAAGATAGGAATCCAGAGGTGAGATATGCATTCAGTCTATTGCACTCACAAGTTAGACCTCCTGGAAGTCAGGAGGACAACTCAGAAAATAAAATACATTTCCTGTTTGTTTTCCTTGTCAATTATTTGTAGCTTCCCACAAAGTACAGGTAGTAATATAACAATTTGTATTTGATGTAAGGCAGTTTGGTGTTTTGCAGAGAGCCCCGTTACACTTCTCTACCCCCACCCTTTACACAGAGCAGCTAAAAACCACAAGCAAAAAATCCCACGAAAAAAAACAAAGGAATGAAATCTAACAGCCCTCCAAGTAGACAATTCTAGTGAAATGTAAAATGTGTCATTTGTAATATGTAGTAAAATCTCAGTAGGATTTGTTCATTTACCTTGTGATTTCATTATATAAATGTAGATTCATAACTCATTTCTTTCATTTGTTCTGCCTCCCAAGAGGTCTTGATCAGCTGCAGCAGCACCAACAACTGGCAGCTGATCAAATAGCAAGCTGGTTTGTGATAGATCACCAGTCTGTAGGCTTCTCCACCAATTTCTTCAGTAATTATAAACAAGAGAGAACTCCTCCAACAGTACCATCAGCTGGGCTTGATATTATTCAGTCCTTGTAGAAAAACCCCCTCCTAAGTGGTCTTTGCTTCTCTTGTGTCTTTTTTTAAAATGTGATTTGATGAACATTTACAAAGTGATCCAACTTGTGTGATTAAGTCTCCATTCCCCTGCAACTTCCCCTGAATCCAAAACTCCTCCTCACCTCGGCATTGTCTGTAAAACATTCTGATCTTCAACTGTCAGTCCCATTTCACAAAAGAAGGATTATTTCTCCTTTTCCCTTTTTTTGTTTTAAAATGACAAATTCATTCAGAATGGCATTTCCAGTCTTAAATGGATTTTCTGAGAAACTCATGCAGGGGTGTGCACAGTCACAGTAATGGTGATAAGACTTCTTTTCATTTCAGATTAACATAATGATGACACTAAAACTTGATATGAAACATATCGGCAAAAAAGGGGGAGGGAGGAGCTATTTGGGGGATGGGCGGGGTGTCAGGAGGGGTGTGGGGGGCTGCACTGACACAGAGGGGTATAGCTGGGAGCTCAGAGCTTCTCTGAGGAAGGTATCCAGATGTAGGGGCCCGACTGTTCCTCGATGATCATCTTGATTTTGTTGTAAATTTCCTCTAGAGAGTCACCCTGTACAATGGCTGGAGACGGACAGAGAAGTGGATATCATGAGTGCATCAATGCATTAAGATTCCTACTTGCCCTACAATACGCTTCAAGCATATCTAAAATATGTATAATCTGCAATTAACCTAAAAAATAAACTAGTGGACTTACCTGTGAAAAATTCTCCAAACTCTTGTTCCAGTTTAATTGCCTTATCAAAGATTTTATTGGATTGCTCAAATGTCTGTCTCTTATTCATCTCCCTGCAACACAGACATGGTTGGTTAGTGTGCAGTACAGGAGGTGATTGTTGTATAGAGTTACAGTAAAGAGAAATGCTTTTAACAGTTCATTAGATCCAAGAACAGACACACTTACATAAGAGTTTCAATGGATTTTGGTTTGATGAAAATTGCGATCGAATAAAGTTGTGCTTGTTGCAGTCGCTTTATTGCGTTCCCAGACACATCTAGGATACAGTGTTTTCCCTTCATGAAGAGGAAGGAGAGAAAGAGCACTTAAGTATCAAAATACCACATTTTCTCAGGCTCTACATCCCTTAACAATCAATCAGAAATGAAACTTGTGTATACTGCACATTTATGATGTGTTGTGCTCCCTACCCTCTCAGCCACTGCTCTGACAGACAAGATGCTGGTCCCATAGAGGTTCTCGTTGAACTGGCCCGCCTCAATGAACTTATTATCCTGAATGTCCTTCTCCATCTGCTCCCGTGAGCCCACAAAATGGTAGTCCTGGCCGTCCATCTCGTTCTCCCGTCGCGGACGTGTCGTGTCTGTACAGATCGAGATTCAAATGACTGTTAGGGAGATGTCACTAAAACACAGGATATATTTTCCACCAGTGTTTCTATAAGTGGCTGTGATGACGTGGTGCATGTTGTCGAGTGGTCTACTCACGAGGAACGCAGGAGCCAAACTTGTGAGGGAACTCTGAGATCAGGTCATCGTTTACTCGGTCTTTCATTGGGCCCAAGATGATCACAGGCCTTGTGTAATGAACTGCAAACGAGAAGAGAGGGCGCAGGTCAAAACACGTCTGCAAACACTGGGATAAGATAAGCATTAATGGTCTCAAACCCCATCCTAAATGGAGGAGAACATCTAGTATATTGTATACTTACTCTCCTGTCGAATCACTGGCTCGTATGAGAGAATTGTGTCTTCCTGACCCTCTGAATAGCAGAAAGGAAGACAACAGTTTGAGTAAAAATAAATCTTTATTATAATCCCATGACAATGGATTACTAGATGTGGTTGATAGTAATGGAATGTTTAAAGTACTCTTTTCCTAGTCACATTTTCCATAACAGCAGACGAAAGAGACGGTTTTGCTACTAAGTGCCTGATACCATCGCAGTCAAATGCCAGCTCACTACAGCACCGAGGACTAAAATAAAACACAGCTCTGGATACAGGTGTAATGACGTGCCGCATGCTTTTCATTTAGTTGGATTATGTCCGAAATAAAAGCTGCAAAAAAAAGTAGAAGGAAAATAAGGTTGCTTACTTGAGCTGCTTTCACTGTCGCTCGTGTTTGACGTCAGGCATTCTGCAAGGAGAGGAACATGTTTATTTTGGGAAAGCTCAAAGCTGGGCAGTAGCAGTAAAGCCACATCAAAATAAATTGGTTTTCATTTTGGTGAGGGAAAAATGTTCACCACCAGTTGCCGAGCATCAAGAAGGAAAAACAAGTCCCCTGTTGTCCCACTGCATATAACCCGATGAAAAGGAAAACGGACAGAAAGAGGGGGGAAAAAATGAAAAGAAAAGTCTTGTTCTGAGCGACAGCACTTTCTACACGGGGAAGTGGTTGGAGGTATGCAGCAATAGGAAATTAAGTGTTTCCTTTCACAAAGTCCCAAGTGACCCTCCGGTCCCTTGCCAGTGTTTCCTATCGAGGGCTCTGTATCTGTGACGCCAGATACAGTGTCAGGGACAAGCCAAAGAAAACGGTGGCGGTGGGCCTGTTAACAAACATACATGGGCACTGGGCAGTCAGCTCAGCTTGTTAACATGGAAAAGCAGAATAGGAAAAGCAAACCCTGTCCAGTCAGTGTAGGGAGGGAGATACTTGGTTTCTCCAAGTAATCACTCTGACAATGACCTACTAAACTTTTATAGTAAAATCCCTACAGGGAAGAAGGAAGTCAGACAAGGTGTAACACTTGCTCTCTTACCCTAGGGCAGTGTGTTTGTAAGTGTGTGTGTGTATCAGTAAACAAGAGTGTGTGTGTTTGTCGCAGCCATTGCTAGCCGGGTCTGCATTGAACAGGCGTTTAGCTCGGAGCTCAGGGGACAGCAGCTGCAGCGTGACGGTCCAACCACACACTTACTCAAACTCTTTGATCCATAAAAGTCATCGCTTAACCCTGGGAAGTCCTGAGTGTCCCGACAGGTGAGAGCAGAAACAAACAGAAGAGGCAGACAGGAAGAAGAGGTTAGTGAGAGCTGAGACAGGCCGAGAGAGAGCGAAAGAGAAAGGGAGGAGCAGTGTGCTGGCTGCGCGCCTGGAGGCAGTAAGGCAGGCCAAGATGGGGGGGACCAACACGAGGCACTGTGCTCCCTAAACCCTGAGCCCCACTCTACTCCCAGTGAAAGCCAAGGCCTTGAAATTACACACAGCCAATCCCATTAAGAATGAGGTTTTGACCCGTTAGTGTTTTTTAGTGCTGCCGTCCAGTTAATGAAATTCTAGTTCTCTGGGTCAGTAACTGAGGATCAGGATTGACTGGGCAGCAATGAATAGTGGGGGTCTAACAGGGCCTCTAGCAGCAGTACACAGTTACTGTGTTAGTGCAGCCAGCCACACACCAGCCCTGGCAGCCTCCAGCACACACCTGCCCTGGCAGCCAGCAGCACACACCTGGACTCTCCACCAGTGGACAGACAGACGAACAGACACCAGAGAGGCCGACACCTGAACCCCAGGCCTGGGTCTGTGTGGGTCCTCTCTGGCTGTGAGTGAATGACAGTGAGCGGGAAAAGACAGCACTGCCCACAGACAGACAGCCACGGTCTGGTCCCAGAGGTGAGTGGAGAGATTAAGCTGCGGGAAGGATGAAGCATGAAAGGAAAGCGCGAAAAGTAAAACTCCCTCATATCACACACTTTGGGTACTCACGTTCAGACTCCACCAACTCCTGCACAATATTCTCCTTGCTCTTGTAAAACTGGAACTTGCGTGAGAGGTTGAAGCTTTTTTTGCGCTTTACTTTGACTGGCTGCTTGGAGATGTGCGTGATGAGGGGAGGGGGGGCGATGGGGGGATGAAACAAAAAACAGAACAGAACGTTGTTGTTCAATGAGGACACCAAACACACATGCAAAACGAAATAAAAACAGACAAATCTAAAAAGAAAGAAAAAAATCTAAATGAAAGAATGAACATAAATGAAGGCAGATAACCAGGGTAAAATGAATGGAACACTTATGCAAAGGGAAGATCATTTCCATTTTGATCCTAGAAACGGTATATACGAGCGGAAATTGCCCTTCTAATGAGCGAGCATATCATTACAGGACCATACAGGTGTCACAATATTACATGAAAATCGTGTGAAAACAAGACAACCAATTAATACATTCACCAGTGAGAGCCTACATTGGTGAACCAGGGGTTTCTTACATTGCCTGATGTATACTAAGACTTCAGATCACATTAAAAACACTAATTGCACTTAGATAGGATAGCGACAGGTCCCATTACTAAGCATCGAGTCAGTTTGGTAGCCCCTTGTCTTTAAAGGGAGGTGGGATTGTCTGTAATGTAATGTATGCGAGTCTTTAGGTTTCTCAACTAGTTCTAATGAGCAGCTAGGTCCCTGCTACACGCTCCTGTTCCCACACTGCCTGCCTCAGGGAGGGGGAAGTGGGTCAGCTCCCTGGGTGCCCACTGCCAGGCAGGAGAACCAGAGAGCACAGCCCTCCAGACTCACCCTGTTGGAATCAATCATGCCCGTCCTGGCGTGGAACTTGACTGTTTTTAACCTCGCTCGCTCCTTCTTCTCCACCCTGCGTAGAAAAGACCCGTTTCAAATCTCTTACTGAGGCACTTTGAGAGTCACACAACAGCAGCACATTTTGGGTGGTAAAATGGGGTGATGAGGTTACCTCTTCTTGCTTGGAATGACCCCGATCTGCTCGCTCTCTCCGTGGGGCGTGACCAGACGCGCCTGCCACCACTCGTCATCGGAGGCGTTGATGACATGCAGGATGTCCCCATAGGAGAAGCTCAAGCCCTGGCTGGGTAGACAGCTGTCTCTGGCCCGGTCATAGTCAAAAAGGGCTCTACACACAGAAAGACAGAGAGGGTGAGGGGTGTTTGTGTCAATCACTCAACAGCATATACAGTATTACTGCACCATACTAGTAACAGGTTCTGAAGTTTAAAACCCACTACGTCACATGATGAAATTTGACAATGTCATTGCAAAACACATTGGCTTCTTCGTTGCCAGTTTCCATTACTTCTGCTATGAGTCTGTCAGACAGGGAACCGACAGCTCTACAGGTTCCACTACTGCCACTAACCTGGCAACAATCTGACCTGGACCTGCAGGACACGACATGGTCCAGTGTGGCGTTGCTACTACCAGTGTGTTCTCCCTACTGGCTGCCCGGTCTGAAGTATTCAGACTACCCTGATACTAGCTACCTGCAGGTATCAAGTCTCACTGCCAGGTTACATGAGTGCCTCCCCTGACACAGGCATTCAGATTGGACCCTGGCTGTGTGTGTCTGAGAGGTCTCAAATTCCAGAGGATAGGCTGGCTGGGGAGAAGTCTGCTCTACTGCTGTGCATTGGAATGAAACAGAGCCTTTTCCTCCATAACTGTATGCTTAGTCACCCACACAGAGGAAAGGATAGCTCTCCCTGGCTGACAGGAGAGACTTACAGAGCATTAGTCATCCTGGTTTACACTGTGTCTATAGGTGGTCCAATGAGTTAAAGTCTTGTTGGGAGATACAATGGGAAAATGACAGAACAATATCTTACTTTGTTTATTGACCGTTTCTGCTTTGGACATCGAACTGATTACGCATCGTTCATTTCAAGTATTTTGATCTAGCTTGTGTTCATAGTAAGCCTTGGATTTGTAGATGCTTCCTTCTCTGTCAAGAATCGCCATCAAAAGTGAAAATGTCGCTATTATTGCAGGGGTTGTAAATATTGGGTTTACGTGACGCTGCACCACAGCACTTAGCTTGAAATATGTTTCCAGTTCTTGGGACATGAGTGTTACATCATAGAATAATAATTTTCACCTTGACCCCCCAGAACACTTCCTGTTCCGACTCGGGGAGCTGCACTCATTACAGTCGGGAAGGCTGCCTGCCTGGCACATGTTGCTCTTCCTGACTGACCGGGGTTCCTTACAGTTTTGGCTTCATGCCCAAAATGTAATAACATTATGATACCAGGAGTACTTTTGCCAGCCATAGGCTGCAACTATGTAAAATTGGTCATGTGTGCCATCCAACTGAAAAGCTTGCTCATCAAATGAGCAGATACTTGGCGTACGATAGTCTCATCATGACCTACTTTGTGCTGATGAAAAATCATAGTATTTGTGAGTGGTGATCTAAACGTGATGAATTTGGGAGAGGTGTGTACTGTGCATGTCTTCTGGTACCTGACGTAGAGGGAGCGTTTCTCGCTGGTGCGTAGGGAGCCCGAACCAGAGCTCATGCTACTGTTCATCATCTGTTCCCTCAGGTCGTGGATCTTCGACTCAAAGCGGCTGTACTCTGCAGGGACACACAAACGGTGTTAAAATTCACAATGTCACACACACAGTTCACCCCCCTTTAATTCTGACAGAATCTGATGAATGGTTGATTTACTTGCAGCGACCGACATACAATGTGTAAATATTCGCAATGACACACGCCTAAAAATACCATTGTTATTTGCTTCACTCTCCAGTTCAGAGGTTAACACACACGGCCTGGATCAATGTGAAGTGAACCCAGTCCTCTACTAGTGTCTCCTGGGCATTGTGTGAGAGAGTGAGTGAGTGAGTGAGTGAGTGTCACACTCGGTGCTCTGGTGAGCAGAGAAAGTAGTGGAGTCCAGGTTCAGTAGCGGGTTGTTTCAGCCTGATTAATTACCTCAGTACCAGATGGAGCTTCATCATGTATCTGCCTCACACATCCACTAATATCTTATGTCAGGGCATTAATTATGCAGATTAATTAAATAGGTTCAACATGGAACTCAAGCATGATTTTTTGTTAAAGGAAGCTAGCCACTCCAACCCGTTTGAATGGACAAATATTTGTCATGGTGTTTAAAGCCACCGCTTCCTTCCTGTATGGCCCAGGGAGGCAGTTGCAGAGCTGATATATGAATCCACCTGAGCCTCCTCATAAACATGCACTCATTAGGCTAGCAGGGCAGTGCAGTTAGTGTGTGGCCAGGCGGCTGGAACAAGCCAAGCAACCAACCCATAGTACACACTAGGCAACAAGAACAAAACCAACAGACGCAGCTAAAAAAACAAAGAACAGTGTAAACGTCAGAAGCACACTGGTGTTAGTGGAGTGCCTTAACCAATGTTTGTATCTGTAGTCCAACACCCTGAGATATGATTAAATAAGGGCCATTCCACAGTAATGGAATTACGCTTTGACTCAGCTTTTTCACTTTGAAATGTATGCCATTGATTTAAAAAGTTTAATAAACCATACAACTTTGCATAAGGACTACTTTAAACAATTTCCACTGACTTAGTGGAAGAACTGCAGATGCAAACTTTGGTAACAGAATTACGGTAAAATCTTTATACGGCCACGTTTTCCAAAAGAAACGTAAATATCTGCTTCAAATTAAGATTCAAAGATGTCTGCAGAAAGAACGGGGTGTCAGCTATGACATGGCACCTTGAGTTTGATAAAAATAGATTTTGGTTATTGAACTACAGTAAGTGAAGTGGATTTACACCCGGAAACGGAATTACATCAGGGGTCCCTGTGCTGTACTACAAAGAAACGCATCATTATGGTTAGGAATGTCATTCTCCTCATGTTTCACAAGTTTGGACAGCACAGTAGAGGCCGATAACTTGAAATCGTCCCCAATTTTTCATAACAAATCTCAATCGGCATTTTTGGACGCTGATTACATTGCACTCCATGAGGAGACTGCGTGGCAAGGTGACCACCTGTTACATGAGTGCAGCGCGGAGCCAAGGTAAGTTGCTAGCTAGCATTAAACTTATCTTATAAAAAACAATCAATCTTAACAGAATCACCAGTTAACTACACATGGTTGATGATATTACTAGTTTAACTAGTTTGTCCTGCGTTGCAAATAATCAATGCAGTGCCTGTTAATTTATCATCGAATCACAGCCTACTTCGCCAAACGGTAGATGATTTAACAAGCGTATTCGCGAAAAAAAGCACTGTCGTTGCACCAATGTACCTAACCATAAACATCAATGCCTTAAAATCAATACACAAGTATATTTAAAAAAAAAAACTGCATAAAGAAACCTGCATAAAGAAATTCATGTTAGCATGAAAATTAGGAAAATTGTTAACTAGAAACATTGTGTCACTTCTCTTGCGTTCTGTGCAAGCAGAGTCAGGGTATATGCAGCAGTTTGGGCCGCCTGGCTCGTTGCAAACTGTGTGAAGACCATTTCTTCCTAACAAAGACCATAATTAATTTGCCAGAATTTTACATAATTATGACATAACATTGAAGGTTGTGCAATGTAACAGCAATATTTAGACTTATGGATGCCACCCGTTAGATAAAATACGGAACGGTTCCGTATTTCACTGAAAGAATAAACGTTTTCGAAATGATAGTTTCCGGATTCGACCATCTGCATTGAAAAATCATAAAAATCGGTCGACTTCTACAGCACAGTACAGTACAAATCAGCGGAGTTCAGTACAATATAATTCAGTACAGCAGGGGTCACTTTAAAGCAGGATTCTGCGTTTTCTACGCTGAAAAATATAAAATGCTGAAGAAATACCTTGCTGTGTTTTGTAAACGCAGATCTAAATTGCTTCTTATTGTAAATTCTGCTAGGCTTCAGTCAGGGTTCGCTCAAAATCATGAATGTAAGGAGTATTTTCACACTTTCAGTTGCACTTCTCCATCAGATTAAATATATTTGCTCACGACATTGGTCCACCAGACAGCGCTCTGACTGATGTGTAGGCAACTTTTCTCCAGTAATTTCCTATGGTATAGTTTTTCCTCCAGTATAAAGTTAAAATGCAAGATTTCCTGATGTTTTGCTTAAAGTTAAAGTAGCTTCACTGTTGATGTTGAGACTAGTGTTTTGTGGGTACTATTTAATGAAGCTGCCAGTTGCGGACTTGTGAGGCGTCTGTTTCTCAAACTAGACACAATGTACTTGTCCTCTTCCTCAGTTGTGCACCGGAGCCTCCAACTCCTCTTTCTATTCTGGTTAGAGCCAGTTTGCGCTATTGTGTGAAGGGAGTAGTACACAGCGTTGTACGAGATCTTCAGTTTCTTGGCAATTTCTCACATGGAATAGCCTTTATATATATATATATATATATATATATATATATATATATAGGGAGAGTGTCTAGACTCAGACTGCTCTAACACACTTTGTTTGACCACCAGACGACAGAAGGAAAACAGTTATGAGCTGATCATAACAGTATGACAGTGGAAGGGAGGACAGTAGCAGGTGACCCAGCTGTGGTTTGTGACTATTATGATTTCTCATTGTAGCCAATTCAGCTGCAGTAATTCCAGTAGTGATTTTTTGTGGGATAATTCTGTTACCAATTTGGTAACGGATTTACAAGTTTTTAAATCACTTAATTCATAAACAAAATGCATATCAGTAAAATCACTATAACTCATTGGTAGGTCTATCATTAATTGTTACTTCTGTGAACTTCCACTATCCTCCCTCCCCGTGAGGGAGAGAAATTAGAAAATATCTTAAAGATGTGGGTTTTTGGGGACAAGGCTAGAAACACTTTCTCCAAAACTAAATATAAGTGTTGATATTAGTGCCAGAGATCTTTACATCAACATTAGAGTGTTGATGTATTTTGTGACACCTCTTAAGACTTTCTGGTAGATGTTTTAAACCCCTTTTCCATGTTTATCCAGAAATCCAAGCATTTACTTATGCCTAATTTGTTTAGATGGAAAAGGTTTGAAAAATGTATCTATGCCTTCATTTCCTCAAAATATAAACTTCTCACTTTCGTTTTGACACCCAATTTGATATGCTCCTATGAACATATGTGTTTTAGATGGTATTGTTTTTACTCTTTACTTTTCAATTCATAGGTACCTTTTTTTTACTGAAAAGAAAAATCCTTCATGCGTTTTAATTTCTGCACCTTCTATTATTATTTGTTGGTGCAAATGGGTCCTTTTCGATGGAAATGCCCATAAGGCAAATTACATGTTGGGGTAAAACATTGATTCCAACAGCATTGTCAAAGAAGCAACAGGTGCAGATGTTCCACATTGACAGTAACATACTGGACAAGATGCCATTAATTATATTGAATAATAATAGTAACAATAATAACAATAACCTGCTGTTAGGCCTAACCAAATACCATTTCCTGTGAAGTCACCACTGTCGACAAATTAAAGTATGTGTCAACGTCAACGGTTTCACTTTTAAAACAGAGTTGTTTTCAAACAAAATATTGTTGTGCAATGAGACCGACTCCCATCCCCGTAAGGGTTTTACTCACCTTAGAAATCAGTCATCAGCTGGTTGGAAACACTTTTCCTTTCCAACATGATAATGATCAGAGATCGTGCTCTAAAAGGTAACGTCGGAAAAACAAAGAACCATTCCACCAATGATGATTTAGGCTACTCCAGATTCTCAGTAAATAAACTCAGTCAGGTGTGAAAACAAGGTTAGGCAATTCTCTCCGGCAGTAGGCCCCGGCCTCAACTCTACCCCCCCAGTCGAAACCCAAAGCAGAGAGAATTGAAAGGAAACAGAATCCACACCCGAGGCCTGCTGTGTAGTCTCCACCCTACCCTCTTTGGCTGGGGTTAACAATACAGGAGAATGACACAGCAAGGTGAGGTAACCAGACACCACCTGCCTGCCTGTAACCAGGGGCAACGCTCAGGCACTAATCAGGAGCCACAGAACAGCGGAAGCAGCCAGGCAGACAAGTCCACTTGGTTCTCAGGCACAAGGGAGGGGAGGGAAAAGGAACAATGCCAGAAGCAGGATATAAGAGGGACAACAACAAAAAGACTGAAGGAGAGACCAAGACAATACAGTGTCCTATAACACATTGTTAGTGAACGCTTCCCAGAGCAATGAAGGAGAGAGTGGAGTGGGTGGGGCCCTCTCTCCTAAAGGTCTGTAAGGAGCACTATATCTGTTGTCAGTTGTCCCTTAAGTCCTAACCACCAGAAAGAAAGACATGGAGGGCAGGACTAGCATGCAGCCCTGCCTAGCTGCCAGGCTCCACAGGGAACAAAGGAAACAGCTGTAGTCTCAGTCAGACAAGATAACAAAAACTTGGTCATTTTTGTATCTCGCCTTCTTCTACTGCTTGTCCTCAGTTGTGCTGTCTTTTTTGGGGGGTGGGGGGGGCTGCCTGCTTCTCTCTTGATCCAGTTATGCAACAGTCCAGGCATGCGTTTGTAATATGAGCCTACAGTGCTATCAAAGATTGTTATAACTAACCCAAGATAGACCAGAGCCGGTAATTTCCAATAGGAGCCAATTTATCATAGTGGGCAGAACAGGTGGGCAGAGCCAAGCACGGGCTAGTGAGATCCTGTTCGCTCCTTCTAGCATTTATTAGCATATTTTCATTAGGGAATGGCTACATTGTGAAGTGCGCACGTGCAATAACTCAATTTGCCCTTGCACTCCTTCTAAACAACGCCATTTTTAGAAACTTTGGCAAAGGGTAAAGTCCACAAAATGCAGTCAACTCTGTTACAGATGCTAGTTTTGGAAACCTGAAAAATGTATGGAGATCAAATGTCAACGAGAAAATTAGCAGAATGTCGGTAAAAATCCATCTCGCGCCATCTTCTCCCACTGGGCTTCCTCTCGACACCATATTTAGTAGTGAGTGGAAATACCAACTGGATTCTTCACATGTATAAATCCTGTGAAATATCTGGCTCAATGTTCTCTGGGTTAGTCTAGGTTGTGACTACTGTTTCCTCAGTGCTGTAACAAACATGTAACTCAGGCTACAGTCTGCCGTTTCTAAAATGAGTTGTTGGGGTTGACATTTAAGGCTTCCCCATGCTTCGGTTCGGCTGGCGCTTAGCCGAACTTGGCTAGGTGAACCAAACGAGTGTGCTTGCATACTCCCTTAAAAGACCTTCGCTTGAAAAACGAGAAAAAAGCGGCACTAATACTGTGTGTCCATCTTGAGACGCCGTAGTATGTATACACCTAATCAAAAGTCATTCATTTGTACGTTTTTCAGAGATCTTACATTTAACAAATTTTACATCTAACTAAGATGTTTGTTGCAGCATTTCTTAAGTGACATTTTTTTGCATGAAAACGAGTCGTCTATCATTGAATGACAAACACTTCATTGAAGAAACCCCAGGCAAAATAACCCTTGCGAAGACCAAAACGTCACAAAATGTTGTCATAATATATGCACAAACTGTTTGGGAAGGGAAGCATTAAGCCTAATCCTGTCCTGTGGCTGTGAAACCCCTTGCCCAGGCAGGTCTACAGTAATTCCACCGCAGTGACAGAGGGGTACCATGAGAGCACACTACACACCCCACGATTCAACTCAATGTTACGACTGAGTCACAGATTTAGTGACAGTCCAGTGAGCTAATGTATGAAAGGGACTCGGAAGACCTACTGGTGAAGTCTCTGCTCTCTGCTGTGAGCTCAGTTCATATATACTCAGCAAAAAAGAAAACGCCCTCTCACTGTCAACTCAGTTAATTTTCAGCAAACTTAACATGTGTAAATATTTGTGTGAACATAACAAGATTCAACAACTGAGACAAACTGAACAAGTTCCACAGACATGTTCCACAGACATGTAAAAATGTGTCCCTGAACGGGGGGGGGGGTGGTCAAAAGTAACAGTCAGTATCTGGTGGCCACCAGCTGCATTAAGTATTGCAGTGCATCTCCTCCTCATGGATTGCACCAGATTTGCCAATTCTTGATGTGAGATGTTAACCCACTCTTCCACCAAGGCACCTGCAAGTTCCTGGACATTTCTGGGGGGGGAAGAACGGCCCTAGCCCTCACCCATCCGATCCAACAGGTCGCAGACGTGCTCAATGGGATTGAGATCCGGGCTCGTCGCTGGCCATGGCAGAACATTGACATTCCTGCCTTGCAAGAAATCACGCACAGAATGAGCAGCATGGCTGGTGGCATTGTCATGCTGGAGGGTCATGTCAGGATGAGCCTGCAGGAAAAGGTACCACATGAGGGAGGTGGTCTTCCCTGTAACGCACAGCGTTGAGATTGCCTGCAATGACAACAAGCTCAGTCCGATGATGCTGTGACACACTGCCCCAGACCATGACGAACCCTCCGCCTCCAAATCGATCCCGCGCCAGAGTACAGGCCTCGGGGTAACGCTCATTCCTTCGACGATAAACGCAAATCTGACCATCACCCCTGGTGAAACAAAACCGCGACACGTCAGTGAAGAGCACTTTTTGCCAGTCCTGTCTGGTCCAGCGACAATGGGTTTGTGCCCATAGGCGACGTTGTTGCCGGTGATGTCTGGTGAGGACCTGCCTTACAACAGGCCTACAAGACCTCAGTCCAGCCTCTCGCAGACAGTCTGGAGCACTGATAGAGGGATTGTGCGTTCCTGGTTTATCTCGGGCAGTTGTTGTTGCCATCCTGTACCTGTCCCGCAGATGTGATGTTCGGATGTACTGATCCTGTGCAGGTGTTGTTACACGTGGTCTGCCACTGTGAGGACGATCAGCTGTTCGTCCTGTCTCCCTGTAGTGCTGTCTTAGGCGTCTCACAGTACGTACATTGCAATTTATTGCCCTAGCCACATCCGCAGTCCTCATGCCTCCTTGCAGCATGCCTAAAGCACATTGACGCAGATGAGCAGGGACCCTGGGCATCTTTCTTTTTGTGTTTTTCAGAGTCAGTAGAAAGGCCTCTTTAGTGTCCTAAGTTTTCATAACTGTGGCCTTAAGAAAAATACCTAAAACCTTTTCCCCAGGCAAAATAACAATAGCGAGGCTATATACAGAGACGGCCTACAGGGAGGAGGTGAGGGCCCTCGGAGTGTGGTGTCAGGAAAATAACCCCACACTCAATGCCAACAAAACAAAGGAGATGATCGTGGACTTCAGGAAACAGCAGAGGGAGCAGCCCCCTATCCACATCAACGGGACAGTAGTGGAGCGGGTGGAAAGTTAAGTTCGTCGGCGTACTCATCACGGACAAACTGAAATGGTCCACCCACACAGACAGCGTGGTGAAGGCGCAGCAGCGCCTCTTCAACCTCAGGAGGCTGAAGAAATTCGGGTTGTCACCAAAAACACACAAACTTTTACAGATGCACAATCGAGAGCATCCCGTCAGGCTGTATCACCGCCTGGTACGGCAACTGCTCCGCCCATAACCGTAAGGCTCTCCAGAGGGTAGTGAGGTCTGCACAACGCATCACCGGGGTCAAACTACCTGCCCCCCAGGACACCTACACCACCCGATGTCATAGGAAGGCCAAAAAGATCATCAAGGACGAACCCCCACCCGAGCCACTGCCTGTTCACCCCGCTATCATCCAGAAGGCGAGGTCAGTACAGGTGCATCAAAGCAGGGACCGAGAGACTGAAAAACAGCTTCTATCTCAAGGCCATCAGACTGTTAAACAGCCACCACTAACATTGAGTGGCTGCTTCCAACATACTGACTCAACTCCAGCCACTTTAATAATAGAAAAATGTATGTAATAAATGTAATAAAATATATAATGTTTACATACCCTACATTACTCATCTCATATGTATATACTGTACTCTATACCATCTACTGCATCTTGCCTATGCCGCACGGCCATCGCTCATCCAGATATTTATATGTACATATTCTTATTCATTCCTTTACACTTGTGCGTATAAGGTAGTTGTGAAATTGTTAGGTTAGATCACTTGTTAGATATTACTGCATGGTCGGAACTAGAAGCACAAGCATTTCGCTACACTCACATTAATATCTGCTAACCGTGTGTGTGACAAATAAAATTTGATTTGATTACAGGGGGTACCGGTACAGAGTCAATGTGTGGGGGCACCGGTTAGTTGAGGTAATATATATACACACGGCAAGAGTTAAAGTGACTAATGCATAGATAGAGAGTAGCTGCAACACAAGAAGTCTGGGTAGCCATTTGATTAAGATGTTCAGTAGTATTACGTGGGGGTAGAAGCTGTTTAGAAGCCTCTTGGACATAGACTTGGCGCTCCAGTACCGCTTGCCGTGCAGTAGAAGAGAGAACAGTCTATGACTAGGATGGCTGGAGTCTGACAAATTTTAGGGCCTTCCTCTGACACCACCTGGTATAGAGGTCCTGGATGGCAGGAAGCGTGGCCCCAGTGATGTACTGGGTCGTACGCACTACCGTCTGTAGTGCCTGGTATGGCCGAGCAGTTTCCATACCAGGCAGTGATGCAACCAGCCAGGATGCTCTCGATGTTGCAGCTGTAGAATCTTTTGAGGAGCTTAGGACCCATGCCAAATATTTTCAGTCTCCTGAGGGGGAATGGGTTTTGTCGTGCCCTCTTCGCAACTGTCTTCGCAACGGTCTAGTTTGTTGGTGATGTGGACACCAAGGAACTTGAAGCTCTCAATCTGCTCCACTGCAGCCCTGTCGATGAGAATGGGAGCGTGCTCAGTCCTCCTTTTCCTGTAGTCCACAATCATCTCCTTAGTCTTGATCACGTTGAGGGAGAGGTTGTTGTCCGGGCACCACACGGCCAGGTCTCTGACCTCCTCCCTATATGCCGTCTCGTCGTTGTTGGTGATCAGGCCTACCAATGTTGTGTCATCGACAAACTTAATGATGGTGTTGGAGTCGTTCAGGCATGAGTGAACAGGGAGTATAGGAGTGGACTGAGCATGCACCCCTGAGGGGCCCCTGTGATAAGGATCAGCATGGAGGATGTGTTGTTACCTACCCTTACCACCTGGGGGAGGCCCGTCAGGAAGTCCAGGATTCAGTTGCAGATTGAGGTGTTTAGTCCCAGGGTCCTTAGCTTATTGATGAGCTTTGAGGGCACTATGGTGTTGAACGCTGAGCTGTAGTCAATGAATAGCATTCTCACATAGATGTCCAGGTGTGAAAGGGCAGTGTGGAGTGCAATGGAGATTGCTTCATCTGTGTATCTGTTCGGGCGGTATGCAAATTTGAGTGGGTCTAGGGTTTCTGGGATAATGGTGATGATGTGAGCCATGACCAGCCTTTCAAAGCACTTCATGGCTACAGATGTGAGTGCTACAGGTCGGTAGTCATTTAGGCAAGTTACCTTCGTGTTCTTGGGCACAGGGACTATGGTTGTCTGCTTGAAACATGTTGGTATTACATAGTCAGGGACAGGTTGAAACTGTCAGTGAAGACACTTGCCAGTTGGTCAGCGCATGCTCGGAGTACACATCCTCGTAATCCATCTGGCCCTGTGGCCTTGTGAATGTTGACCTGTTTAAAGGTTTTACTCACATCGGCTGCGGAGAGCATGATCACACAGTCATCCGGACAGCTGGTGCTCTCATGCATGTTTCAGTGTTACTTGCCTCGAAGCGAGCATAGAAGTAATTTAGCTCGTCTGGTAGGCTTGTGTCACTAGGCAGCTCTCGGCTGTACTACCCTTTGTAGTCTAATAGTTTGCACGCACTGCCACATCCGACGAGCGTCAGAGCCGATATAGTATGAGTCGATCTTAGTCCTAAATTGATGCTTTGCCTGTTTGATGGTTCGTCGGAGGGCATAGCGAGATTTCTTATAAGCTTCCGGGTTAGAGTCCCGCTCCTTGAAAGCGGCAGCTCTACCCTTTAGCTCAGTGTGAATGTTGCCTGTAACCCATGGCTTCTGGTTGGGGTATGTTCGTACAGTCACTGTGGGGATGACGTCATCGATGCACTTATTGATGAAGCCAATGACTGATGTGGTGTACTCCTCAATGCCATAGGAAGATTCCCAGAACATATTCCAGTCTGTGCTAGCAATACAGTCCTGTAGTTTAGCTTCTGCTTCATCTGACCACTTTTTATTGACCAAGTCACTGGTGCCACCTGCTTTAATTTTTGCTTGTAAGCAGGAATCAGAAGGATATAATTATGGTCAGAGGACGAGGGAGAGCTTTGTATGCGTCTGTGTGTTTGGAGTATAGGTGGTCTAGAGTTTTTACCCATCTGGCAGCACATTTAACATGCTGATAGAAATGAGGTAAAACAGATTTAAGTTTCCCTGAATTAACGTCCCCGGCCACTAGGAGCGCCGCCTCCGGGTGAGCATTTTCCTGTTTGCTTATGGCCTTACACAGTTCATTAAGTGCGGTCTTAGTACCAGCATCGGTCTGTAGACAGCTACGAAAAATACATTTACACTATCTACCTAGAGAGTTTCTCATGATAAGCTGTAGACCACACTACCTCAGGCAAGCAAAACTTTGAGACTTCCTTAGATATTGTGCACCAGCTGTCGTTTACAAATATACATAGACCATCACCACTTGTCTTACCAGAGGCTGCTGTTCTATCCTGCTGATGCAGTGTATAACCCCCCCAGCTGTATGTTATTCTTGTTGTCGTTCAGCCACGACTCAGTGAAACATAAGATATTACAGTTAATGTCCCGTTGGTGGATATATGTGCTTTTAGCTCATCCAATTTATTTTCCAGCGATTGTACGTTAGCCTGTAGTATGGATGGCAAGGGCAGATTAGCCACTCATCGGCAGATCCTCACTAGGCACCTCGATCTCTTTCCGCGATATCTTTTCTGTCTCCTGTGAATGACCGGGATAAGGTTCTGGTCTCTGGAGTAATTCCCTCTCGTCCGACTCATTAAAGAGAAATTCTTCATCCAGCTCAAGGTGAGTAATCGCTGTTCTGATTTCCAGAAGCTCTTTTCGGTCATAAGAGAGATGGTAGCAGCAGCATTATGTACAAAATAAGTTACAGAAAATGCAATTTTTTATTTTATTTTTTAAATAGCACGGTTGGTTAAGAGCCCATGAAACGGCAGCCATCCGGAGCTACTGATAATGGTTGCTAAGCAGCGCCCATTACTAGGCTGTTACCTCATGGCAGTTCCAAAGTTTGTGAGGCATGTCCAGGGCTCTAAAGTGTGTCCAATTTGGTCACATATTAGGGGTGTTTTTACATTGTTGCTACTTGCTGTTTATTATCAATGCATAGTTACCTTGCCCCTACATACATGTACAAATTATCTCGACTAACCTGTACCATCGCACATTGACTCAGTACCCCCTTTGTATAGCCTCATTATTTTATTGTGTTCGTTTTATTTTAGTTTTAAAGTTTTTCCCCCCACTTTCGTTTATTTAGTAAATATTTTCTTAAACTGCATTGTTGGGTAAAGGCTTGTAAGTAAGCATTTCACAGTAAGGTCTACACCTGTTGTATTCGGCGCATATGACAAATAACATTTGATGGTACAGGTATTCGATACGAGGACCTTGGTTCAGTACGTGTTGTGCACCAAAATGAATACATAAATATTAACCAAATGAAAACACTAGGCCTATAGGATAACTATGCAGTGTTGTAGGCCAATGCCGCAAGTAAATCTGACCTGAAAACCTTTCAGGCTATTCTGTTAAAACTACAGCAGCCTATGCGCACGTTATAATCAAAATTCTAATTGGCACATTTCAAATTGGCCTTTGTGAGGTGCAGCCGGAAACTAGTTCTGTATGATGGCGAGTGGTGGGGTTGATAAACCAGAATTAGAAGATCCTCCATCATTGTTTAAATCTTGGCTTACAAGTAGATTACAACGGCGATGGACAGAGTTGTGGATAAAATGTTAACAGTATGTCGCCACGCTCAAAGAAAACGGCCTATGCAGCTGCCAACATTTCAAATATGTTGACATATACTGGGGTGACGTCAGCGTATATCAGAGCAAGACAGAAACGCAAAGAAACAACATTGGCTCCCCTATGCATTCAAGTAGCCCTTGGTAGCCGGTTCTGACCAAAGAAATTACAAGAGCGATAGGTACGCCATTTTGTTTATATGCAGTTTTTGGTTTATAGCTGTGGATATGCGCCCATTCTCGGTGGTTGAGAATAGGGGGTTCCAGCATCTCGTGAAAGTGCTCGGGCCACTATACGAACTTCCCTCTTGCACCAATTTCAGCAAACAGGAAGTACCCACCCTATATTAGCAAACCAAAGCTTTCAATGAATTGGCTAACTGTGTTGCGCTTACATAAAAAGGCCCAGTGAAGTCGAAAACGGGATTCTTTAAAAATATATATATATTTCCACACTATACGGTTTGAATAATACTGTGCAATTGTGAAAATGCTGCTAATGCCCTTTTAGTGTAAGACCTGTTTGAAAAGGCCTCCTGAAAATTCAGCCTGTTTTGGTGGAATGGAGTTTTGTCCTGCCTGGTGCAATCACCAGGCGGTACATTAGTTAGACCAATAAGAGTTCCAAACCTGCCAATAAAAGCTAGTTTACGGTTGTCCCCTCCCCACTTCCAGTAAGGTACTTAAAACCCAGAAATGATTTGATATTGAGAAAAATAACAGCTGCATTGGACCTTTAAAAGTGACAACCCATCACATTACTATTATGAGAGTCACAAGTGTGCATCTGGCACTGGAGGAGGCAGTGTCATGGTGCATTGGTAAACAAGTAGAAAGTGGGAATTTACCACATGCAACTGAAAAATCAACTTGAACGGTCCTTAAACTAGTAATTACTAGTGGGAAACTCGTCTATCATCCTGAGCACCCACTTCTCCCACATGGTGACCTCTGACATCAACTACTAAGAAAAAGGCCTTTAGAACAGCATTTTTGGCAGTTAGACTTGAATAAAGGTTTTATTGCATTTATCTATTAATGTAGTTTTTGAACTGAATAATTTGTTTACAAGCATGATATAGCTGTACTTTTAGTTTATGGTTGAGACAGTTTGTTGGCCATTTGCCAATTGTCATTTCGCAACGAGTTCAAATCAAATGATTGTATCCAACTGGTATTTACGATTTAACTGGTAAATTCCAACGTTTACAAAACGCAACATCAGAGTGGAAACTTGAGGCCCAACATAATAATCGCGTCACACAGACAATGCATGGAACATGGTGAATGCTGAACATAGTGAATGACATTTATTTTTCGCACCGAACAGTGGGTTTGGTGAACAGGTACACCCCTATCGCATATGCAACAAAATATTTTGCTGTACGACCAGGAGTTTAATTTTGGGAGCACTGTGCAACTAGCAAAGAAATCTTCCAGATAATAATTGTTGTAATGATAAGGCTTCGATGTAACGTTGTTTCCGGGTAGAGAGAAAAAGTCATGGTTGCACCATTACTACAGTGAAAACGCCTGGCTTCTAGTCCAACCAGGTTACAAGATCTGACCCATATTACAGGCACAACATTTTTATCTTCCTATAGCGGATCGCCGAGACTGCATTTTACATTCATAAACCATGTGGGCCTTCTAAAACTACTCACGGGTCGTTAACCATGTTTGCACTTTGTTAAGTCATGTTACGTCATTGGCTAGCTAGCTAACAACCTGGTAACTTTACCAGTATATCTAAACATCAGGGGGCACAGAAAGAAATGAAAAGGGAAAGGAAAAAGTGATTTTCTCTTCAGGAGATCAATGATCATCGATAGGAATGAATGACAGATCTCTTGCCTGTCATCACAAACCTGACACTTTTAAAGAGAGTTTACAATTTTCTATGTAATGCATCTCAATGGGAATATAGTGCTTTTACACAATGTAGAAACCCAATATTTCACAAATTATTTTCAAAAAGTAGATAGAAACCATATACGCCCAATTAGTGTAGCAAGGTATACCGAAACATTACTTTCCCCCTCCTAGAACATGAAAAACGGTTCGGTACTAGAATGTGTTATTTTTTTCAATACTTTGTCAAATGTGTCTCACGGATCAAGCCTGTCTATCAGCGCAGCCGACCCCTTATTATAGCGCACCGTGCCTGGTCCACTTACTCATTGCTATCCTGCACTGGGAGTCTGGCATACATCATGTTAGCTCCCAGCTCATGCTGCACAGAAGTTAACACACTCGAATAATGCGACACGGCATGTAGACATTTTGAAACTTAACTTTTCGCAAAACCATGTCCATACAGGTTAGAACACTTTATAATGCAATTAGATAGCGGTAGCTTCCAGCTTTGTAGGCTAACTTTCCTTGCAAGCTGACAGCTAACGCTAACATCAATTCACTACCCTAGTACATAACGCAAAATATGCTTATTTCAAAGCTGATTGCCACCAATAACATTATTCACTTATTTGGCCTCTCTCACATCTCTCCCAAATGTTATCTATTGTCGCAAACTTTTTTATTATCATTTTTTGCCTCGTAAACTGGCCCCCTAATGACATCATTGGTTAAAAGAGACGGCACACATTTTTTATAAAACAAGCTACTTTCACGCTATTGTTGTTGATCAGTACAATAAAATAAGTCCCAAATGGAAGGGACTGCAAATGAATTACTTAAAAGTCATAGTGTGATTTTCTGGATTGTTGTTTTAGATTCCGTCTCTCACAGTTGAAGTGTACCTATGATAAATTACAGACCTCTACATGCTTTGTAAGTAGGAAAACCTGCAAAATCGGCAGTGTATCAAATACTTGTTCTCCCCACTGTATGCATTCACCTTAGGGCTGGGCGATAAGGCCTAAAAATCATATCCATTTTTTCAAACTTATGGCCGATATCACGATACATCTAATTATACATTTTGTATATGTTCTCTAAATAAAGCTTTGTTGCACAATTAAAGGGTAAATTATACCTAGGCTAAAGACAAACCTTCCACAACCATAAGACCCACTAATACTTTCATTAATTCATCAAAATATTTGAACCTGCTTTTTCTGCAATAACCACTGATCTGGCTTTCAAGTTAGTCTATGGAACGTTATATATATATATATATATATTTTTTTATATATATATCAGAACCATGTACATCCACTAATAATGACCAACTTCTTGTAGCAGGCATTATAGAAAATTAACACAGGTCTCAAACAATATCTCAGGCACAAGCCCACGTGCTAGTGAGTAGCCAGCTAATCTTTATATTTCAAGTCTAGTCAACTCGGATCTATTTGCTTGCTACCAAGGTAGAACTGTTATGAATAGACCCTCCTGTCCGTCACCAACTGTTTGAACAACATAGCCTGTTCACTTTGTTAATATATTGAAATCAAGTGGCCTTCCTGGATAAGATGCTTATTTCTCAGAATGAAAACAAGTTGCCTATTCCCGATTTAAATTAGTCTTTATGATCATTGCACATTCATAAAAACGGACTATACCGCTAGCACATAAGTCTGTGGCTAAAATGCTGCTAGCGGTACTTGGTATCACAATGCCGCGCACGACAGAAACTTCCCACACGTACATTGATACTCTCATTTTAATAGGGTCTGTCCTACATTTTGGGAGTTGAGACAAAGATTATCATTAGAAACGTTGAGGTGCTCATCTATCACAGTACACTAACGTCTCTAAGCGTTTCAGTGTCAATATAACTGATTCTGTTGGAACAAACCTCAAATGGAAATAGAGTTTAAACTGCTTATTGTCAGAGGAAGAAGTTATCTTTCACCTTTGTTGCAAGTGGCAGGGGGAGGGGCTTGGTGTCTGTGTGCGAGTGGGAAGGTACACAGTGTACACAGTACAGAAGGAACGAAGGAGACGAGACCAAAAAGAGATAGAACACTCATAAAAACCTTGATTCTTGTGATACAGCCATTTGGAACATCGCTTCTAAAACAAATTTGAAATAATAAAATGCAATTGATATATTGCCCAGCCCTACCTGGAATCACTAATTATTAAATTAAAACAAAATACCCTTTTGGGTGGATTCTTCTTGTTCGGTTTACTGGTTGAAAGGTTGCTGAGATTATATTTGGTTATCAATGCAAAATAACCTACTTTGATGAACAGCCTATAGATCAGATCAAAAGAACCAAGTGACAACACTGCCCGATAGCTGCGGAAGGTATGATATGGCGCGTCTCAATTTTCAGGTAGTACAAAAGTAAGTAGAATGTCGGTCGGAAAACGACATTGCAACACCACGCAACGTTCCGAATGCATCTCATCTTGCAGTAAGTTTAAATTGAGGCGAATGCTCATGATAATCTTTAGTCTAGTTTGCTCATCTATTAGCACTGATCAAAACATTTTGCAAGCATGTTAGCTATGTAGCCCAGTATTAAAAAAGGGGGATTATTTTGCTCTTGGTCAAGCCTATATCTTGACCAATTGTCTGATTTTGTGTCACTGAATCTCCGTCTGTAGGCCAGAGTATGTGAACGGAGCTGGCGCGAGGAGCGTGCCCAATTTCACTGGAGTGTGGAGCGAGATTCCCAAAGGCGGGAGTGTCGCTCCAATAGCGCTCACTTCAGGAGATCAGGGCATGCGCGGCCCAGCATGCATTTGTAGTTTACTTGCGTGCTGGCATTGCCCCTTGCTTTAGCTACTGTCATGGAGTTAGCTAAATATTTTCATAAAGAAACTGATAAAACACACAGGTGCTAAATCAAGGTGACTTACAAAGATGAGGACAAAGAGCAAGAGGGAGTGCGGTGATGTAGAGTCCACAACTAAAGAAGCATTGTGGAATATGAAAAGAAACGTATCCCAAAAGCATGGTGTACTTACTACGTGCACATGCTAAAAGAAAGGACCGAGGTGGGTAGATAAGTGTCATCGTAGCAAAGTATTTATAACCAAAAAATATTTTATTTTTACTTTAAAAACTAAACATTTCATTCAGTGTTGTTCTATTATCTATTCAATAGGCCCTAATTGATTTTGGCCCAATAGCCTGAAGCCACAGACTGGCCAAACTCGTGTTTCAAAGAATTTACTCAAAGGCACAAAGTAATTTTTCCATTTCATTTGTATTTAATTCTAGGTCACAGTCTATAGGTGCAATTTATAGAATATAATGATTTAATAAAACAAAATGTTGAAATGCTGACTGCTTTATGTCTCTACCAGCCTACTGTGTCACACTCGCAAATCCTTCACAATGCATTTCTTTGTAGGCTATAGCCTTAAAATAATATAGCCTAAATCCTTTATTTTTCATTCCTTCTTAGGCTCCCTGTTTGGCTCCTGACCTATCTAGTGTGTTTATATTATGTTTAATATGACATGTAGCCTATTTGAAATGTCCGCTTCTTACATTCACCTTTATTCAAATACTTTTCATTCAAATCCATATGGTTTGGTTTCAATACTTAAAAATCAACTGGTAGGTCCAGGTAGTCACTAAAATAGATGGGTATTGGTTAAATTGTGATTTTAATGAATGTACCGAATTTGGAGTTGCATTTTTTTCTTCTTCCTGTGAACACTGAGGGTTTCTTTGCGGAGCGGTTGGAAAGAACATGAAGTGCTGGAGCGGGTGCACTGCTCATGGAGCGGGATTTCCAACTCTGCTCACATGCTCTCGGCTGTAGGCAAATTTGGTTATTTTACCACTGGCTGGGCAAACAAGTGGAGGTGGTAGCTCATGTATTTGTTTGCTAAATCTATCAGACACATTCAGCATGTTATAACGTAGCATAAATCAAGTGTATTATTTTGCTATTGACTCAAGCATAGGTAACTCGAAAAACCAGCGGAGGTTGTGTAATATGAACACGAAACTCATTTCCTGTGGGTATCATGATGAGGATAGTCCCAAATTAACACCATACGCCTGCTCCCTACTAAGCGTAGAATCTACACCCAGGTGTAACTCATAGAAGGGCTTACTCCCAGGTGGAGTAACAGGTATAATTTTTCAAGTCCGGCGTATAGTGAATTTTACGTTGGATGTAACGACCCAATTACGACCAACTGGTGCAACAGGCACCAGAGCACTAGTGGAGGAGGTCCATTTTCCAACAGTCGCCTCATTGTTTAGGGCTGGTTAAGTACTGCCAGTACTTCAACAAATACTGATTTGTGAGTGTCCTTCATCGTCTAACAGTAAAAGCACAATACTACAAAAGGCACTATTGTATTGACATGCCTTGAGGCATCGTACATACACTATGGAAAATGCATTTTAGAAAATGTGATTTTAAGATATTGCTAGCTGTTCCTGTTCAACCAACTCCGGGGAAGTAGATAAAATGCTTCATTGCCAAAATCTCGAACTATCCCTTTAATATGGAGGGAATTTGCAGTCATTGGAGCTAGGGCTGTGGCCGTCGTGAAATTTAAATCAGCCGGTGATTGACAAGCAAATAACTGCCGGTCTCATGGTAATTGACCGTTAATTAACATGCACATTTAGCATCTCCTGGCTTCCACACATCCTACAAACCACTGATGCAGACCTTTGGAACATCTACATTTTAAAAAGTCTAACAAAACTATGTAATATAGCCTACACCTTCACAATAAATCAATTATATATTTTAGACATGTTTAAAGAAAAATTATATGAAGAAAATGTAGTCTATTTCATAAGAACAGAATAGCATACTCGGAGTTCCTTATGTTAGGTCCTGATCTGGCTATGCCATATGGCTGTGGGCTACAGTAGCTCATTTAGGAAACACAATTTGCTTAGAATTCCGTGGCACTGTATTACTTTATAGTATGAAGAATACAATTGAACAAAGCTGAATAAAATAAAGGATATTTTCTCCAAATGATTTGCGGGAGTGTGCACGTGGCTATTCTGTGTTGAGCGGTTAACAAAAAAAATAGGTAGACCTATATGCTAAGAGTTCTTAATGTAACTTTAGTTGTTCTACAAGAGTTGGCCTATACATTTAGATTTTTAATACATGCAACTAATGAGGATTTGAAAAAAAGTTGTTTGAAAGGCATTTTTTGAGAAGGCTGTACACACGTCAGTCTCTCATTCACAATTATTGTATTTTTTACCCATTTCTCTCCCCAATTGGTAGTTACAGTCTTGTCCAATCGCGGCAACTCCCGTACGGACTCGGGAGAGGCGAAGGACAAGAGCCGTGCGTCCTCCGAAACACAACCCTGCACTGCTTCTTAACACAATGCTCGCTTAACCTGGAAGCCAGCCGCACCAATGTGTCGGAGGAAACACTGTACACCTGGCGACAGTGTCAGTGTGCCTGGCCCACGACAGGAGCCACTTGAGCGCGATGGGACAAGGACAACCCAGCCGGCCAAACCCTCCCCTAACCGGACGACGCTGTGCCAATTGTGCACCGCCTTGCCAATTGTGCAACGCTGTGCCAATTGTGATGCAGTGCCTTAGACCACTGGTCCACTCGAGAGGCCCCTCTCATTCACAATTTGACAAGCACTTGATAATGCCTCGAATTTCCCGGCAGCATCCCCTTTGTGTGGCTGTAATGACGCCTAAAAAAATCCATGCCTTTTGCGGCCATTGGCCGTTGTGCCTTTGGGCTAAATATAATAATTCCCTTCTCCTCGAGTGCTGCGTGCTCTGAAGCACCTCTCACTCACATGGCTCTCCATCATGTGATTGGGTCTTTCTCACAGGCTACAAGTGAAGACAGACATCGCAGACGCAACTGCACGTGTCCTTATCCAAATGCACGTGTCCACATTTACATTTCATCAGCCAACATGAGTAGGCCTGACAAACAGCAAAAGCACTAGCCTATGTCAATCTACTATCCCCCATTGTACAAAAGTCAACCTATTCTATTCTGTGCGAGAAATAAATATTCCAAACATAGTCTGGGACAGTTGTGGGATGCAATAGATCCCAAATTAATACATCCACTAGCATCAAAAACCCTTTATTTTTTACGCAATGAGGATGATGCAACAGATCAGAACATTTAGCTTAAAATATCGATAGCCTAATAGTTTATTTCTTCACATTATAAGCGCAGCAAAGCGCACACAGCAGCAGGCTTTAAGAGCAAATGTTCCATTAACAGGAAAACACCATTATCAAAAGTGACCGCAAATGCGATTTACATGTAATGCTTTAATTATAAAGTTGCATTTTAATGGTGAACATTTTCTTCCCCAAACTTGAAACTCACTCACTGCTTATGTATGTCAGTTAGGCTCTACACCCCTTGTAAAGTGGATTCATGTGCTTAATTTTAAGAAGTTATTTGGCCACTTTTGAAGTTGTGATACGGTTTGTATCAAAACATATAGGCCTAAGGGCTAGGCTACATGAGGTGTGCGACTAGAATTAAATAAAAAAAATAAAAAATGTTTTTACATTGATGCCCAGAGTAAGGCAAGAAACATTCACAAGTGATAGGCTAATATGGTCACCCATCAGACTATTCTTGATTTAAGCTCATCTTTACATATATTATTTTGATTTAGAATGGACCATTACCATGCACCTGTCTCCAAACAGGGGCAGAGGACAAATACACCTACACACTTAAATAGCAAATGGAGGAGGCTTTTCCCATGGTTCATTGTCATGCCAGCCAGGTAGGCTATACCAGATAGAAAGCATGCAGAAAATATATATTTTAAAATAAGTGTTGTAGTTGAGTCCCGATTTTCATGGCACAACCATTGGCGACTCAACTTCTCCTGACTTGGATTTGCACGTTGACTGGATAGGCTCTTATGAGAAGCAAAACATTAGCTAAACTGTGCACATAGCAGTGAGGGTTCTGTTCTCAGAAGTGGGAAGGACGTGCCACAGCCTACATCAACTGGTGAGCTGTAACCACCAGTCAACCATTTAGTTTTGACTGGTTAAGAAACACTGCTTTACAAAATTTCAAACAATACCAGTATTGCGTTTAATAGTAAAACAGTCTAGCTATGTCTCTCTCCCCTTGAGTATAGACGGGTTGGTTGTTTGGCAACAAAACCAACGCGTGCGCAACTATGGAGCAAAACAGACCGGGTTGGCTTAGCTTGTTGACATGTAAACTTTATTTGTTTTCCAATGTTTATTTAAAACATAAATAAAGTTGCACAATGAGCACGTCAAAAATACATCAGTTGATGGTTAGCTAGCTAGCGAATTTTTGCATAGACATGACAATCAAAACAAGACGTGGTATCAAGAACAAGAAAAAACGAACTGAAACGAGTCACTTATAATTCCCCAGTTTCTTGTCATTGTTGTTTGCTATCCAGAATCACAACACAGGGCATTCTGTCCTATTGAAGAGTGCGCATAGTTTGACGTTCTCAGCTAACCTGTCTATAAAATAAAGTAGGCTGGTACTTGGACTTCTGCCAAAGGGACTCGACCACAACACTGGAAAAAAAGCGAACATTGTTATAGGCTAATATTTGAGCCAAACAAAACCGCACTAGCCATGGCAAAATGAATATTTTCTTTACGCAGCCAATATACATTTCTAGTAACGTTAGGTAGTAGAGAGTTAGTTTAAACTTCCTCCTCCAATGAATTCTGGAGGTCAAAATAATGTCTACCAAATCGGTTCATTTTTAAACGTTGAGAAGACGTTACTTTTTTTGCTAACATACTGTATGGTCCCTGGACTGGGCAAGAAGAGAAAAAAAATATATCTATATAATTTTTCAGCTAATGGGCAAAGATGCCTTTCGTGTCTACAAATCAATAAGAACACTGACAGCAGTAATTTAGATAATTCCTGACGCTCTACTTTGGACATTACAAGTTCTTGCGCTATAATTCAACATTTGTACCTAGCTGACTAATAAATCTACCTACAGTAACACTTTTAGCTACCCTCTTGACACATAGCCAACAAGCTAGACTACGTCGGTTAATTCATTTGGCTAACTAACCAGGTAGTTAAATTAATGAACTAGCCAACTAAGTTAGGTAGCTACCTTTGGTGGAAGCTGGCGAGCCAAGGGTACATTGCTAGCTACAGTAATTTAGCGGCATAGAATCTAATGTTACATTCATTTGTATCTAGTTAGCTAATTACACACTGATCCTAGCATCGGCTTTAGCTAAGAATAGCATTTACCGAAGGGCGAAAACAGGAGCTAATCCACGTAGCAGGCTTAGCTAATCAATTGAGTTTACCACGCAATTTGCATGGGCAACAGAAAACCATATCTAGCTATAATGGCAAGTTACTGTCGTTACCCGACTCAAAGGTTGCAAGACGATAGCAAAAGACACGTACCGACAACATGTGTGCCTGGTTCCAATGAAATTCCAGTGTATTATTTACACGAGAGAAAAGTTATTCCTGTTCATTTCCTCACCTCTTTTCGGTGCAATTCTGTGTTACTTCACAGCCCGTGGTATATTAATGCCCATCCCCCCTCCACATTTGGGTGATGCTGAGAAAGTTCCTGTTTTTCCACCTTTTCCTTTCTTCCCCTACTACGTTATTAGCAGGCTAGCTATTTCCTCGCGCACGCTCTGTATTTATATTCGCGTCCCTCTGCCGGCCCTCACTCCGGTTTGCTTTGTTTCCTTGTTCCTTCCCGAGTCCAGTCGGATACACTGCACACAGGCGCTTGGACTTGAAATAGGGGAAAGGACAACACAGCCCTTCGGTTGCCCGACTTGCAATTGGCTCTACACTTCAGCCTGGATGTACAGCGAATGTAAGCAGAATCTGAATCCCGCCACAAGCAGCCAATCACACAACACTCTGTACTGTCTTCATTTGCAAACCAGACTCTCTTCAAGATAACAAAGCCAGACCAGGTAAGGGCTGCATGTTGTCAAGCCTATAGCACTGCAGTAGTTTAAACATATTTGGACACGTTTCATTTACATGTCACGTGGTTCTGAAACATTGGTTTTACTATATTGTACACGGAACAAAAATATAAACGCAACATGTGAAGTGTTGGTCCCATGTTTCATGAGCTGAAACAAAACATCCCAGAAATGTTCCATACACACATCTTATTTCTCTCTAATTTTGTGCACAAATTTATTTACGTCTCTGTTAGTGAACATTTCTCATTTGCCAAGATAATCCATCCACCTGATAGGTGTGGCATATCAAGAAGCGGATTAAACAGCATGATCATTACACAGGTGCACCTTGTGCTGGGGGAAATAAAAGGACACTAAAATGTGCATTTTTGTCACACTACACAATGCCAAAGATGTCTCAAGTTTTGAGGGAGTGTGCAATTGGCATGCTGACTGCAGGAATGTCCGCACCTCTCTGGTTCAGAGGGATTGGGTTAAATGCGGAAGACTGTTCAATGCATTCAGTTGTACAACTGGCTAGGCATCCCCCTTTATGTTTTAATTTTTTCACCAGAGTTGTTGCCAGAGAATTGAATGTTAATTTCTTTACCATAAACCGCCTCAAAGTAATTTTTGATTATTTGGCAGTACGTCCAACAGGCCTCACAACCGCAGACCACAACGTGTATGGCGTCCTGTGGGCAAGCGGTTTGCTGATGTCAACGTTGTGGACACTGTCCCATGGTGGCGGTGGGGTTATGGTATAGGCAGGCAGAAGCTATTGACAACAAACACAATTGCATTTTATCGATGGCAATTTGAATGCACAGCGATACCGTGACGAAACCCTGAGGCCCATTGTCGTGCCATTCATCCGCCGCCATCGCCTCATGTTTCAGCGTGATAATGCATGGCCCCATGTCACAAGGATCTGTACACAATTCCTGGAAGCTGAAAATGTCCCAGTGCAGGCCATGGAAGAATACTCAGACATGTCACCCATTGAGCATGTCTGGAATGCTCTGGATTGATGTGTACGACAACATGTTCCAGTTCCCGCCAACATCCAGAAACTTCGCACAGACATTGAAGAGAAGTTGGACAGCATTCCACAGGCTCCAATCAACAGCCTGATCAACTATGCGAAGGAGATGTGTCCCGCTGCATGAAGAAAATAGTGGTCACACCAGATACTAACTGCTTCTCTGATCCACACCCCTACCTGTGACCAACAGACGCATACTGTATCTGTATTCACATTCGTGAAATCCATAGATTAGGGCATCATTCATTTATTTCAATTGACTGATTTCCTTACATGAACTGTAACTCAGTAAAATATTTGAAATTGTAGCATGTTGCATTTATATTTTTGTTGAGTATATATTTATATTAGTAGGTCTACACTTTAAAGTAAGAAATACAAATAATGTAAGCGCTGGTTTGCTTAACTAGACCGCCTGTATGCCCCTCATGTAACTCAGTCTTCAGTAAGACCAAGATGATTATTCAGCACATCTGTTCCACAACATAAAGATCAAGATGACTTTGGAAGTAGAAGCAAGAATGAGCTGTTTGTGCAGTTGCTCAGCAGCCCCCTACTGCACATAAACTGACTTGAGGTTGCTTTGGATGACAGCGACTAAAATGTAAAGTATGTGGGTTACACCCTGACTAGAACAGACACGTTGTGTGCGCAAGTGATGAAAAATAAATGTACACATATACTTAACAAAAATATAAACGCAACATGTAAATTGTTGGTCCCATGTTTCATGAGCTGAAATAAAAGATCACAGAAATTTTCCACACAAAAAGCTTATTTCTCTGAAATTCTGTGCACACATTTCTTTACATCCTTGTTCATGAGCATTTCTGCTTTGCCAAAATAATCCATCCACCTGACAGGTGTGGCATATCAAGAAGCTGATTAAACAGCATGATTAATACACAGGTGCACCTTGTGCTTGGGACAATAAAAGGCCACTCTAAAATGTGCAGTTTTGTCGCACAACACAATGCCACAGATGTCTCAAGTTTTGAGGGAGCGTGCAATTGGCATGCTGAATGTCCACCAGAGTTGTTGCCAGAGAATTGAATGTTCATTTCTCTAACATAAGCCACCTCCAACAATGTTGTAGCAAATTTGGCAGTACGTCCAACCGACCAGACAACCGCAGACCACGTGTAACCACGCCAGTCCAGGACCTCCACATCCGGCTTCTTCAACTGCGGAATCGTCTGAGACCAGCCACCCGGACAGTTGATGAAACTGTGGGTTTGCACAACCGAAGAATTTCTGCACAAACTGTCTCAGGGAAGCCCATCTGCATTCTCACCAGGTTCTTTACCTGACTGCAGTTAGGCGTCGTAACTGACTTCAGTGGGAAAATGCTCACCTTCGATGGCCACTGGCACGCTGGAGAAGTGTGCTCTTCACGGATGAATCCCAGTTTCAACTGTATCGGGCAGATTTCAGACGACATGTATGGCGTCGTGTGGGAGAGCGGTTTTCTGATGTCAACGTTGTCAACAGAATGCCCCGTGGTATTGGGGTTATGGTATGGGCAGGCATAAACTGCGGACAACAAATACAATTGTATTTTATCGATGGCAATTTGAATGCACAGCGATACCGTGACGAAACCCTGAGGCCCATTGTCGTGCCATTCATCCGCCGCCATCGCCTCATGTTTCAGCGTGATAATGCATGGCCCCATGTCACAAGGATCTGTACACAATTGCTGGAAGCTGAAAATGTCCCAGTTCTTCCATGGCCTGCATACTCCCCAAACATGCCACCATGTTTGGAATGCTCAGGATTGACGTGTGCAACAGCGTGTTCCATTTCCCACCAATATCCAGCAACTTCGCATAGCCATTGAATAGTGGAACAACATTCTACAGGCCACAATCAACAGCCTGATCAACGTTTATTTTCTTTTCTTTGGTGTTTTACCTCTTTTTTTAACCCAATTTTGATCTTGTCTCAACGCTGCAACTCCCCAACGGGCTCGGGAGGCGAAGGTCGAGTTATGCGTCCTCCGAAACATGACCTGCCAAACCACGCTTCTTAACACCCGCCCGCTTAACCCAGAAGCCAGCTGCACCAATGCATCGGAGGAAACACCGTTCAACTGACGACCGAGGTCAGGCTGCAGGCACCCGGCCTGCCACAAGGAGTCGCTAGAGCGCGATGAGCCAAGTAAATTGGCCACGCTGGGCCAATTGTGCGCCGCCCTATGGGACTCCCGAACACAGCCAGTTGTGACACAGCCTGGGAACGAACCCGGGTCTGTAGTGATGCCTCTAGCACTGCGATGCAGTGCCTTCGACCACTGCGCCACTTGGGAGGCTCGCTGATCAACTCTATGCGAAGGAGATGTGTCGCGCTGCATGAGGCAAATAGTGGTCACACCAGATACTGACTGGTTTTCTGATCCATGCCCCTACCCTACCTATTTTTTAAGGTATATGTGACCAACATATGCATATCTTGTATCCCCAGTCATGTGAAATCCATAGATTAGGGCCTAATGAATTTATTCCAATTGACTGATTTCTTTTTTTGACTGATTTCCTTATATGAAGTGTATCTCAGTAAAATCTTAGAAATTGTTGCATGTTTACATTTTTGTTCAGTGTACATGTTATTCAATAATTTCCTCAACTGCTCGAGCGTGTGCGTAGCCAGATGCAGCGCGTCGAGCAAGTCATATTTTAGCAAGTCCCTCTTCCATCTACTCATTGGTTTTCATGAGCATACTAACCCACGTGGGTGATTGAAAGATGAAGCGAGGAGAGATTATTCAAAGATAACTAACTAGGTTTCCCATTTTATCTGTGGATTAATCGTCAAAGTAGAGAAACATATGATTTTGTATGACTACCGGTCAAAATTCAACAAAGATCCAGCAAAAAATAAAAAAGACTATATGCATTTCAGGTGAAATAACAACCCAATGTTTATCTCCCAGGCCAAATTAACTAGCAACACAAGCTAGCTAAATGTCCATGAATGTTTCATGTGTGTTTCAACCTGTCCACAGACAAAATCAACATGTGCACGATGGCGCGTGTGACTGGCTTGGCCAAGGTTTTTGGTGTGGTGTGGTGTGTGTGTGTGTGTGTGTGTGTGTGAGAGAGAGAGAGAGAACCTCCTACCTTCTGGTCGGTACTGGGCAATGATGGTGACTGTCTGGCCGGCCCGCTTCAGCGCTGCAGCTGCCTGCTCGTGTGTGGCGTTCCGCAGGTTCACCCCGTTCACCTGAGACACACAGCACAGGGCAGAACCTCAGCCATGGAGCCTTGATTACCAGGTCAATGGACCAACCAGCACTGTTCCTCACAGAGATATTTAGCCTACAAGGGAATGATACTACCTGGCTTTGACATAAGGATCTGGAGGAGAGCCTCAGCCTATCATTCCTTTCTTTCTTGGATCACCAGCTTGATGATTCGTTTTCAATCAGTGGAAGAATGACCGTGGCATGATTAAGAGGATTGTGACTAGAGAAAATGCCTGGTTCACAATTCCAGCAGGGCCATTAAGCAGATGTGCCCTCCAGAAAGATACCCATCTGTCATCATGGGGGGCCTTGCGTTAGCTATAAGAGATTATTGATTTATATGAGAGCTGTGACCTTGACTGGAAGATGATCCAATGCTGTCTCTTTTGATTACTTTGACTCCATGCTGCCCAACGTATCATCTATATCTTGTTACCCCTTTGGGTCTACTCCTCTCTACATTGCTAAAATTGTCTATTTGTAAAGGCAAGTCTTTGATGGTAAATCTTCAGTGCTAAACCATGTACAGCTGTAGCTATCTATGTCATTATGACAAAGCACTAACTACTGTAGAAGCTTTGCAACTTGCTATAAGTATGTTTTAAGCAAATATCTCAGATGTGTAAGCCCTGCCACAGGTTAGCTGGCTGGTTAGTTCGTTGCGAGGACCGATAAGCCACTGACCGAGAGGATGCGGTCTCCCCTCCTCAGCTCCCCGCTCAGGTCTGCTGGTCCTCCAGCCAGGATGAATGAGACAAAGATGCCCTCTCCGTCCTCGCCGCCCACAATGTTGAAGCCCAGCCCTGTGGAGCCCTTGTGAAGCAGCACCTTCCGCGGCTCCCTGCCAAACAGAGCGACAGCGTCAGGGCGCAGGGCGGGACTGGGAGCACAGGAAAGAGACGGAGACAGACAGAGTGTGAGAATGGAGGTAAGGAGAGAAAATGGGAGAGAGAGAGGTTGAGAAAGAGATGAAGAGCAAAAGAGGGAGGAGAGAGAGAAAGAGGGAAAAGGGATAAAAGACAGAAGGGGAGACAGAGGCAGTTTAGGAAACAGCCCACACCAACCTCTGTTCATACATGGGACTAACTTGTATTCTGGAAAAGGTGACACATCTCTCATTTTGCAGTAAGTATACAATCCTTGGAATATGCTGCAGCAGAGCCTGAAGAGTAGCACTTTCTATATACTTTTGCAGGGGAAACAATCCCAGCATTCAAATAAGTATTAAACATCCTTTCCACAAATGGAACGAAAAAAAAGGAGAAAAAGGAAATTAAATACAGACAGCACTTTTAAATATGCTGAACTACACTGGTAATAGGCCTATAGAAAGAACATGATTATGATTCGACTTCACCTCGAACAATGCTTTGGCGCAACAGGGCCCACCAAGACACCAAAGACCAAGCCGTCTTTGGATGAACAATTTGCCCCCTGAAACACACACACACACAGAGCAGCAGCCCCACACTTGACTGCCCCTGCTGCAGCTCTGTTTTAGCTTTAGCCGCTGTGAGTCATCATCAGGCAGGCTGAATTCCAGACTGTGTTGGACTGAGGATCCTGGAGAGGCCAAACCACTGCTAGGGACCATCAAAAGACTTCTGAGAACATGCCTCAGACTGTAAGGCAAAGACACACTGCAGATGCCCTAGAAGCTGACACACACACACAGCCCGTCTCAACAAAACTCTCCACATGGTTCCCATTAGTGGTCTTTGCTCTAGTACTCAGCCTGCGGTCCACAATAACAATTCCTACTCAATCCCTAATGGCTGTGCTCCAAGTTGCTGTAGAGACCCTTTTTACATCAATGGGAGCCAATGCATACATACTTTCCTAGCGTTAGTTTCAGGTCCCGACTGAAAACAACCCTGATTGTTCTAGTATAACATGTGAAGAGGCATGGTAAGTTTTTATATGGTTTCACAAAGGTTTAATAACACAAATGAAAGGCAATTTGACTGAAGAGCAATGATTGGATGGTACTTACATAAATATCTCACATTGATCTAAAACCCATATCAGTACATCCTGGATTGTTACAATACCCTTAAAAAATTATGTATTTCCTCAATTGAGTCCATAAATTTAAGATTCATGCCCATGGTCTCATGAATAAAGCCTGTTTGGCAGTGAAAGTCAGGAACTATAGTAGGCAAGTCTTTTTGCAATTACTGCATTAGGTTTGTTCCCACATGGGAGGATGAGTCACAGAGATGTAATAAGCCCATACTGACCACACACATACACACTCTCCTTTTCTTTCTGTCATCCATGTACAATTCTGCCTTTCTATATATATTTCTGAAGGATGAATACCTTTTTGAAAAACAACATCACCCTCACATACACAACGGAGTAACAAACGTGAGTAGCACACGAGAGAGATCATCTTAAAAATAACCGCATGCAGCGACACAAGAGGGCCGTTGTACCCCGCACATCGGACCAGACAGTATTGGACCATTCCAACTCAGACACATGCATCACCATGGTTACCTGAGGATCCTGTGTTTGCTCCTGAATGACAGTCGCGTCCTCAGCCACTTGGGGTGAGCTCTCACAAATGACATGGAGGAGGAGATGTTCACTGCAAACATGGTGGCTATTGGTACATTATTACTTCAACTCCAAGCCACGTCTCAAAGCCCCCTAACCCCACTCTCTATCTTTGCCCTGCTTGTGAGAGGAGCTCTGGTTGAGGCTCGCTCTGTACAGACGTAATCTCAGGATGTTCTGTGATGAGATACAGCTCCACTTTGGGCTGTTACATTCTACTCCTCATCAGCAACAGGACAAGACTTAAACCCTCACCCGCCCACACAGACTAGATCAGAGCCATCTCTACAGAACAGAACCACATCCTACAGGAAACAGCCAGGGTGGGTTCCCCCGTTCCATGCTTCCTCATTTTGTTGCCCAGGCTTCCCTTGTGTGGCTCAGAGGGCTGTGTATCACAGCAAAAGGCCGCGGGAGTGGGATGTTGATGGGAGGACCTTCAGACTACATGCTGTTTGAGTTATTTGAGTGCTGATGCTCGAAAGTAAATGTGTGTGTGTTTTGTGCCAGCACATGTATGGAATCCTACAATCAGGAAAAAAATGCTTGGGCAATTCTGGGATCTGACTCCCCTTCCCCTCCTTCTTCCCCTCCTTGTTTTTTCATCCACGCCAGGAATGTAAACCGTTATGGTGCTATAAAACCTTTACTCTCTATGCCTGTCCCTCTCCATGCCTCTATGGGCCTGTCTATCTTATTCTCTCCCTCTCGCTCTCGCTCTGGCTCTTGTTCTCTCTCTCCCTCCCTCCCTCGCTTTGCCTCTCCCTCTCTGTAACCAGCCATCCCCCTCCCCTCAGTGTTTTGGCAGAGGCTGAGGCAGCCCCGTCCTAATGCTCTGAATGGAGATGTGGGCTGTGGGGTTTAGCGGGTCGCGCTGCCCTAGCACTCTGCTCTGGCTCTCCCTCGCCTCAGCCCAGTAATTGGTTCTGCTTGGCTGATTAATGGTGGACACTGTGGACCAACATTTTCCACAAACATAGACAGACAGACACAGACCAAGTCTCAGTGTTAAACATTAGCTCCCTTTCTTTCTCTCTCTGTAACAGGCTCACAAGCCCAAAGTATGCAGGGCTGGTGTATACAGATGAAAGAAAGACTGCTCTCTTGTCCTTCTTCTAGTTTTCACCTTCACATTCCCCAGTCGTTTCTACCGCCACTGCCTCTCTCCTCCTAGACCTATTATTTCATTCTAATTTGACATGGAAAAGGCGACAGACGGTTCAAGATATTTCAAGCCTCTCAGAGCGGCTAAGAATAAACCAGGCGCAATGAATGATTAACAGTTTAGACTAACTCAGGCATTCAACTGATCCTAAACTATGATTACCCTGTTCTAATCTTTCCCCCGTCTATGAATGGTTTCCAGTGGCCATAGAAGGGCCATAGAAGGGCTTGCTGCTAATGTGTATATATCCCTGTGATGCTCTCAAAGCTTACCAGTCAAAGGTTGAGCGCATTCACAATGGAAGAACAACACCAAGTTATTGATTAGCTCACCTGCTGCACTGCTCTGTAGATTCCTGTTGTGTTTACAGTATCTAGTCTCTGGGCAAACAGTCCTGGCCAATAGCATTCTTTACTCTCTGATAGCGCCCAGCTAAACAGTTCAGGTTGTGGTATTGGTCAGCAAAGACGCACACTCAAAAACAAACACCATTCTGGTCATTAGGTCTCACTTGAAAAATATATTTTATCTCAACGAGATTAACCTGGATAAATAAAGGTCACATAGCCTATAAAAACAAAAGTGACATACTGTATACTAAGATATCTGCATATGGTTCCTGTAGTGGCTAAATTGTCCAATATAATTGTCCCAATACAATTTCCATCCTAGTCCTTTAGCCACAATGGAGAGTGGTGAAATGTTAGTCTTGACGCAGACAAATCCAATGTCCAGAGTTTGATTCAAGTTGAAAAATAATAATACATGGGTACAAAAATGTACAGAATTCTACCAAAACTAATTCTGATCATTAAACTAAAGAAACAAACAGCATGGTAAACATGGTCTGGTATGGTCAAAAGACTGTGTGCTGCCATTCCAGTCACTCCCAGTAAGCCTTGGAGAATGTATGCCTTTTAACCATATTCTCCATTGGCCAGTAGAGGGGGTACACAGACACTTGACAGGGGATTAATGGCAAACACACATAAAACAGACATGCATCATGAATTGGAAAGGTGCAAATATACAATATGACCTATTTGGCTCCTACACACCAGTCCCAATTGTATTTGATGTGAAATCAAAAAGGCGCTTTCCATCTAGGCTATATCACAACCGGCTGCGATTGGGAGTCCCATAGGGCGGCGCACAATTGGCCCAGCGTCGTCTGGGTTTGGCCGGTGTAGGCCGTCATTGTAAATAAGAATTTGTTCTTAACTGACTCGCCTAGATAAATAAAGGTTAAAAAAAGAACCAACATTTCTATAATGTTGGTTCCTGTTTTCAAGCGTACTGCACCTACTAACCTCTTGGAATCAGGCTTGGTCTCAACAACCTTTCCAAGTATCCATGCACTACGTGGTGCAGTGGGGTCCATGACCAGAACCATATCTCCTTCATTAAAGCTGCGTTTCACTTTGTTGCAGGTACTGGCAGGTACTCCTGTGTCCATCTCTTCCAAAATATGTCGGCCATGTACTGGACTTTCTTCCAACGCCGTCTGATGTACAGGTAGTTGTTTTGAAAGGTTGCAGGAGTAGGACAGGCTTCGACTTTAACAATAACATGTGATTTGGGGTGAGGGCTTCTAGATCCAGGGGGTCATTGGTTACCGTGGTGATTGGGCCGCTGTTTAGAATGGTCTCTACTTCACATAGCATGGTGTGCATCCCTCATCTAGGGTCTGTTGTTTCAGAACAGAATGGTGTCGTAGGTTCTCCGTCTCCAGAATATCCTCCGCCATGCAGAGAGGAGGTCGTAGTGTCAGATGGAGAGGGGAATGTGTCTGAGGTGACGGCAGCACCACTGAGGGGGACGCATGGTGTCGCAGATGGGCACAGGGCAGACGATGCCGGCCCTCTCTCTCTGACTGAGTCTAGCTCCACTCCTCTGGAAGCCCTCGCTTTACACTAGAATAATCATCTCCAATAAAAACCATGAGAATAAAATCCTATGCAAATCCTCCTGGGCTGCAGGGAGGTCTCTCTCCTATCCGACAGCAGGGAATCTGATGCATCTAGATGTTGATCTAGTCTGACTGGACTGGAAGTCTGTTGGGATGATGTCATCTGTGACAACGTCTCTCTGTTTAGGTTTGAAGCAGACGTGCCATACTGTATAGGCCCTGGAAGACAGAGCAGGGGCATGTGTGTGTTTGTAGACCAGTGGCATGTGTGTTGATGTGTGTGTTGTCTGGGTGGGTAAGCATGTAATGTATACCAACAAGTGTCTTTGTGTGTGTGAGTTATATTGCAACGTGAGGGAGCCAACATTAATGTGTGTGTGTGTTTCTATGCGTCAGCACATTATGAGGAGATGTCTGAGTAGATCAGTGTATGTGATTAATGTTGGCAGCGTGGACTGCCTTTGTGAGGGGTGGAGGACCTGGGTGCATGGCCTGGTTTTTCCAGAGTGCAGATGAATCACGACAGCTGCAGGAATGTCCGGCCCTCCTCATTTGCTGCCCCGTGCTGGATAAGCCTCTCACTTCCCAATACATTTATGGTAAAACCACGGCCCAGTGTTTGTATTTACATAAGGACAGCAGCAGGCAAAACATTCCTGTGCTGCACATGTGTGTGTGTGTGATGACAGCCTCCAGTTACACCTCCTCCCAATACTATCTGTTCACTTTACGCCCTCAGTCTGTCTACACACACACCTGCATGCAAGCATATACTGTATGCATACACACAGGCACTGGTGGCATGTTCTGTACACACACACACACACAAACACAGGCATCCATGCACACTGACATAGATTAGACACGGATACTCTACACAATTATAAATACAGTGGCATGCAACCAGCAACAAAGGCATTCATCCATAACAACATGGTGATTGATGAGGGAGGTAGGACAGACAGCGGACACGCAACACAAATATATGACAACACATACAACGAATCAACTCTACACACACAGAGACAGGTAGATTACATTAAATACACACTCATAAACAAGCCAGACACACACTAAAAGACATTCTGTCCATATATCTGCCGTAGAGGTTTTCAGTAGGGAAGCTAGGACAATGACAGTGGCTTGGCTGGGGACTCGGGCCTTGGTTAGACTCGGCTCCTGCCAGATGGAATTGAGCAGCTTGTGCCAGCGAGCGGTCCTGTGGAGACGTGTGTCTCTGTGAAGGGCAGGTATAACTCAGTCAGCCGGCTCAGGCTAGAGCTGGTCTCAGCTCAGGACTGTACTAATGCTACTGTTTCTAATTCATATTCATGATCAGTTTGATGATTTAACACTATTATTATTTTTTACTCTTAATGTAAAATGGTGTTTATAAACACGTGCAATAAGTAAATGGAGGTTAGATGTGAAGTCAAAATGGAGCATGCCAGTGTAGGAAAAACAACGATTAAATATTAACTCTGGAAATACAAAATAAAGGATGAAACTAATACCGGTGGAACACTTTCACACTTGACTTGGGGGAGGGCTGTTTCAGATGTTATCCATCTTAGACAGGTAGTCAAAGCAGATCATTATCGAAGCCACTGTGGTTATTTCAACCTTACAAAAGTGACACAGGGCACTGTAAAGGCTTTTATAGATGTATACTGTGAGTATGACCACCCACATTAAAAGCAGGAGTAGACATGGACATGGAGAGGTAAGACATGTATAGACTGTTACACGCAGACCGATAGATTCTAAGTGGCTATCAGACATAGATGGGACGCCCTCCCTTACAAGAGAGCTCTGTCAGCACAAACAGCACTCCTTACTCCTTTTCCCTCCTAACTTCCCTTTCTCTTCATCCCTTTGTTCTTCTATCTGCTGCCATCTCTCCTCCTCCTTAGGTCTCAAAGTGGAGCCACGTCCCTAAACCTTTGCCATGGTGATCCCCCTCTACCACCACTTCTCCCCTGTCTCCAGGCACCACAGTCTACTGCCAAGCCCAGATACAGGTGTGGCGAGGCGGGTGAAGTTAGAACAACACAGGGCTGTAGCTAGGTAGTAAGATTAGCTAAGCGGACCTAGCGACGCCGCTGGGTTAGTACCTGCCAGAGGAGGGGACTGGGCCTTGGCCAGAACAGTAGCCTGTGTCCCGGGGTATCCCCCCGCTGTAGAGACCCAGGGGGACCCCGCTGTCCCCAGGTTGTTTGTGGATGACACTGTAAATAGGTTCAGGCCTGGTGGGGGAGTACAGAAATCACAGTGAATGGGGCTTGAGTAGGACACAAACACAGAACACACAAACACATGTACAGTATACGGGACAACTACACAGGACAAATACACAGGACAAATACACATACATACATGCACATATATAGAAACTGCTACACACAAACATTGTAAAACTACACAGTCACGCAGTTGGATACACACAAACACACGCCCACATGCACCATATAGTCATTGCCACACATTGCACATGCTCACACACACACACACACACACACACACACACACACACACACACACACACACACACACACACACACACACACACACACAATAGCTTGGGATATTAAGGTGACTCTGGGGCTCTCAAATCAAGCTCTGTGAATGTTGTTTCAGTGTTTGGCCAAGAGGTCGTAAGGCAGAACAAGGAGGGGGGACTTTGGGATGAGAGGGCTTCTTTGAGCTATACATTGCCACCTCAGACAAAACTGAACCCTCCTTGCCCAGCTAGTCAACCAGAGACAAACACATTGCCACACTGTTGGAGGCCCACTAAACTACATCAATCTACATACATATCACCAAAGAAAGCCACAACACCGGGGAACGCCAGGTAAAGCAACGATCACCACACCAAGATTAAAGAATTAATATGCTCAAGTTCACAACAAAAAGGCCTCTTACTGCGCTCTAGTGGCCCTGTGCTATTTTGACACGAGAAAGTGACTCTAACCCTGGATTGTCAAAACTACTCTTAAAACTTACATTCACATGGTAAACAACATATTATAAACTGGGTGGTTTGAGCCCTGAATGCTGATAGCCATGGTATATCAGACCGTATACCACGGGTATGACAAAGCATTTATTTTTACAGCTCTAATTACGTTGGTAACCAGTTTATAATAGCAATAAGGCACCTCAGGGGTTTGTGATATATGGCCAATATACCACGGCTAAGGGCTGTGTCCAGGCACTCCACGTTGCGTCGTACGTAAGAACAGCTAATAGCCGTGGTATATTGGCCATATACCACCCCCCGGGCCTTATTGGTAAAATATAATTCCCCCTTTTGTGAATTATACTGCATAGCTATATCATCCTGTAAAAGATTGTTATGTGCTGTACAACAATGAGATAATAAAGAAAAAAACATGCAAAAAATGGTACTGACCTGGTGAAGTCTTCCTCCCCCAGCATGTGACGTGGGTCTGGGGAGTACCTGGAGGGCGTGACCTGGGGGGGCTGGCTGTAGACGGGCTTGGGCTCCATAGCACCCATGTAGGCCATGCCTGAGTTGTGGCTGATGTGGTTGTCCACCATGGTGGGGAAGGCTGGAGGGAGGGCAGGGAGGGCCAGACCAGTAGATGGAAAGGAGGAATGATTAAAACAGTGGTCCACTGGAGGCCTGGCAGCACTCTTGCCAAGAGGGATCAACTCATAACACTATCATACATGTGACGATGCCTGTTAAAAAAATCTATGGCCCATTATTAAAGACAGTATTCTCTCTACAGATTAGTCAGTGTGGGTATTCTCTATACCGGAGATATAATAGATGTGTGCAGGCTACTGTGAGACCACAGTATGTCCTACACCAGAGATTTTGAGTAGCTAAAGTCTAGAAAGTTCCCAGATTTACATTCCATCATTGGGCTACAGTACTTATGACTCATGGCTCTAAAATCCCTTGAAGAACATCTAACTATAGGTCATACTTTCAGAGCTGGCTTAAAGGAGTAGTTCACTAGTTTACAACATGATGTTAGATGGTTCCTCACCCTGAAAGTAGTATATGGGCCAGGATACGTTTCTTTAAACAGCTACAAACTTCAGCTAACTATAGCCACCGCGAGCTAAAAATCTATTTTAATGAAAGGGAAAGGGGGATACCTAGTCAGTTGTACAACTGAATGCATTCAACTGTAATGTGCCTTCCGCATTTCACCCAACCCCTCGCCCGGGGAACAGTGGGTTAACTGCCTTGTTCAGGGGCAGAACGATAGATAGTTTACCTTGTCAGCTCGGGGATTCAATCCAGCAACCTTTCGATAGGGGTATGTGAACATGTTTATTTGTATTTTTTATATATTTATTTTATATATTTTATTTCTAAATCAACTGTAAGTAACATCTAACCAAATATGGAGTTGATTTCAGGTGATTTTGGTCACAGGGGATCACATGCCCACATTACTTCCAATTATTTTTAGCTAGCGGTGGCTAAAGTTAGCTGAAGATTATAGTGACTGTTTAAAGAAAACCAAACTATGAATTACAATTTATTCTGGCTCATAGCCTACTTTCAGGGAGAGGAACAGTCTAACATCATGCTGTAAAATAGTGAACTATTCCTTTATGTCAGTATAAGGGGCTTGCTCAAGCCATGGAAACCACACACACAAAATAACAATGAACATATACAGTACTACTGTACAGGCCTTTTGATAATAAATCACTGGTTGACATACATATTGTTTAGTACAATATAGTATACCTGTAATAATTACATATAGTCCAGTACAGGTTTTTTGTGTGTCTGTGTGTGTGTGTGGTTCTTCAGTAAATCGATGTGTGTGGCTGGCAGGAGCCCCAGGCCATGGGTTCTCCTGAGCAAGTGGGTGGGATGTGAGAAAGCCTCCACACTCAGTGGGAGAGAGAGAGCTGGGCTTGGTGTTTCAGTGGGCAGCAGTGTGTCTGCACCATGTAGGAGTCTGGGCACAGCCAAGCCGAGGAGAGCACACTGAAACAGCTCTACCGCTCACTGAGATAATCCATAAACATCCCTGTGACAGGGACAATGTTGTGTACCTACAGTAGGGGTCTGCAACCCGCGGCTCCATTGCTATGTATAGATTTCCTCAACAAACAAACAATTAAACTCAGCAAAAAAAGAAAAGTCCCCTTTTCAGGACCCTGTCTTTCAAAGATAATTCGTAAAAATCCAAATAACTGCATAGATCTTCATTGTAAAGGGTTTAAACACTATTTCCCATGCTTGTTCAATGAACCATAAACAATTAATGAACATGCACCTGTGGAACGGTCATTAAGACACTAACAGCTTACAGACGGTAGGCAATTAAGGCCACAGTTATGAAAACTTAGGACACTAAAGAGGCCTTTCTACTGACTCTGAAAAACACAAAAAGAAAGATGCACAGGGTCCCTGCTCATCTGCGTGAACTTTCCTTAGGCATGCTGCAAGGAGGCATGAGGATTACAGATGTGGCCAGGGCAAGATATTGCAATGTACGTACTATGAGACGCCCAAGACAACGCTACAGGGAGACAGGACAGACAGCTGATCGTCCTCGCAGTGGCAGACCACGTAACAAAACCTGCACAGGATCGGTACATCCGAACCTGTACCTGTCCCGCAGGTGTGATGATGGCAACAACAACTGCCCGAGTTACACCAGGAACGCACAATCCCTCCATCAGTGCTCAGACTGTCTGCAATAGGCTGAGAGAGGCTGGACTGGGAGCTTGTAGGCCTGTTGTAAGGCAGGTCCTCACCAGACATCACCGGCAACAACGTCGCCTATGGGCACAAACCCACTGTCGCTGGACCAGACAGGACTGGCAAAAAGTGCTCTTCACTGACGAGTCGCGGTTTTGTCTCACCAGGGGTGATGGTCGGATCTGCGTTTATCGTCGAATGAAATAGCGTTACACCGAGGCCTGTACTCTGGAGCGTGATCGATTTGGTGGTGGGGGGTCTGTCATGGTCTGGGGGCAGTGTGTCACAGCATCATCGGACTGAGCTTGTTGTCATTGCAGGCAATCTCAACGCTGTGCGTTACAGGGAAGACATCCTACTCTCTCATGTGGTCTCAACGCAGTTGACAGTGAGAGGATGTTTCTTTTTTTGCTGAGTTTATATATATTTTTTGTATTTTTATTTCACATTTTTCAATCAGAAATAGATGGATTTGGAAAGATCAGGACTAACTAAGATATGCTACGTTACAATCTACAGGACAATACATGTTAAAACCGTATCTTACTTTTATTCTGTTTTTGAAATGTACAGAAAATAACCTTTTGAAGGTTAAGTTTCTGTTGCTGAAAGTGTGCAGACAAGGTCTGTCTGAATGGGCTAATTTCTCATTGATAAAAGCAAAGTAAATAAACAAACACTTTTGTTAAATCAGTATAATAAATGTCTATTACAATCAAACCTTCTGTTTGCATTATAATATTTGTGTACCTGTGTTTCATTATTCAATATCTTGCGGGGCTTGATGTGGGTATTTCAATGAATCCCTGGAAAACAACATGTCCTTCATTTGTAGGTTTTTAAATAAAAAAGTAACACTACTTCTGTAGCATATTTAATGTATGTTCACAAGATTTGATTCTCCCTGCAACTTCGCTAGACAGCCATTGCTCTGTGACCCTGAACTGCCAGATTTCGTGGTAATTTGATCTGACTGCTATCTGTGGTGCTGAATATCAGATATTGCCACTATTGAGCTTGAAAAGGGCTCAAACCTCTTTTTTTCTTTTTGTGAAAAAAAAATTGCTCTTCAAGTCAAGAAGGTGACACCTGACCTAAAGCTAATGCTAATCAACAGAGCCTTCTTCTAACAACTGATGCATGGGTTGGTTTTTGAGGTTTAGGTATAAACTGAGAATAAGGAGTGTGGAAAGAGACCACCAGTGTCATTATCGCAGGGTTCCTGTGGCCTTCCATTAAAACAAACTGTGTGCTGGTACAGTACCATTGAGGCATCCATCGCCTGGAATGTTCAACTGTAGTTGTATGCATTGTGAGCAGTATGAGAGTAGGAAGGGAGGGGTTTGAGCCATAGGTGAATACAGTAGCTAGCAGAAGAAGATACGTACTGCTGGAGTAGTCCGGAGGGGCGTACATGTCATTGAGGTGCACGGGTCCGGGTTTGGCCACCTTGAGGTAGACCATGTCAGAGGTGTTCTTCAGCGCCGCAACCGCCTCCTCGTGACGCACGTCCTGCAGGATGATGTTGTTCACCTGAAGCACACAGACCACAGTCAAATCCTCAAGTCCACAACACTGAGGATTATAGCTACCTCTTTTAGTTTGCTTGAGCCAAATCAATCATACACTACTGTTACTGTGTACTACTAAGATAAAGTATGTGACAATATTTCAAAGGTTTTGAACAGAGCTGCTCCATATAGGTACAGTTGCGAGAGATTACTTATTTACGGAGCCGCCACATCTGCATCCTTGTGTCGACAGATAAATGCATGGATTTCAGAGATAAACTTCGATCAAATAGCACAAATGATACGGCCATCCAGAAGTCCAGAAGTGAACTGTGATGAAAACAGTGCAGTGGGGATTCAGTGTTGGGCAGCTGTAGTCACTCACAGCTCTTCCCCGCACAAAGGTAGCAGTGCTTAATGGCTTTGTTCTTATTTATGGCAGTCTTAAACACATCTCATATTTTTCTAACAGCGTAGTCACTCATTCAGCCTGGCAGGTGGTTCTCTTTATCTTTTACCGGTGTAGAACAGAATATGCCCGGGGAGCAGCTGGGCTGTTTGAACCCGGTCTCCAGCACCGTATCAATCACACACAGGGCCATAAACGCTGATGCGCGTCGCCTCGCCTGGCTCTCTTGAGAAACGTCCAGGGATGGGCACAGAGGCACCCACCAAAGTGGCAGTGTCCTGATGTGTGCAGGGTATGGATCACTAAACAGTAAGGGAATCAAGACTGTTCTAGGGCATCCATTAGAGCTCAGTATCGTAGGTCACTATCTGTGTAATTGACTGGGTATGGAACCCGGGGTTTCTACACAATTAAAGACTGTGTTAGGCTGCTGAGCTTAAGTCTAGGCATTCACTCTGGCTTCACCAAACCACCTCTGCTACATCAAAGCAGGGGTAAGCCCAGGTAATGAACAAAGATGCAAATTATATGTGTTCTTACAGCTAGCAGGCGGTCTCCGGTCTGCAGCCGTCCGTCTTTCTGTGCGGCCCCGCCCTCAATGATCTTTGTGATGTAGATGCTGTTGTCTCCAGGGATGTGCTGGTTGCCGATCCCCCCAGCAATGCTGAAGCCAAGGCCTGGGGGTGAGAAGCGCAAAGAGGACAGTCAAGAACAGAAAATTGAACAAAATCTTCAATGGGGACAATTCAAATTCTCAAAAATAATCTAAATGTATGTTCCAATTTCAGAGTTGACCTAGAATTACACAGGGGAATTTAGTTTAGTTTATTAGGATCCCGTGGGTCCCGTGTGGCTCAGTTGGTAGAGCATGGCGCTTGCAACGCCAGGGTTGTGGGTTCGATTCCCACGGGGGGTCAGTACAAAAAAGTATGAATGCATGTATTTGTAAGTCGCTCTGGATAAGAGCATCTGCTAAATGACTTAAATGTAAATGTAAATGTAAATCCCCATTAGATACTGCACATGCAGCAGCTACTCTTCCTGTAAAGAAGAGTTATAGACAAGAACAACAGAAGATATTACATTCAATTCTAAATAAAATGTTTTATATAAAATATATTAGAAAGACACCAAGAGACAACAAAATTACTATTTACCTGCTATTCATATATACATATTCTTATATACATTACAGTTAAGTTATAGGGGCCAAGAAAATCCTGGCCCTCACAATGAGGATTCATTCATATATGTACTACATATAGCTGACCTTTGGGCCCCTTGAGCAGGTTGATCTCCAGGATGGTCTCAGGAGGGGCCTGTCTTCTCCTGACCAGCAGCCTGACCACAGGGCCAGCCTCTTTCAGGGCCTCTACCGCCCGGCTGTGGACCACCTCAGACACATCTACCTCATTCACACGCAGCACACAGTCATTCACCCTGGGGAGACGAGGGGAAACAACGTTCATATTTTACAACGCTGTTAGTACTGTATATACACATACATAATATACACTGTGTACAAAAACATTAAGAACACCTTCCTAATACTGAGTTTAAGGCACTTAAATATTTTATCTTGCCCATTCACCCTCTGAATGGCACACATAAACAATCCATGTCTCAAAGCTTAAAAATGCTTATTTAACCCATCTCCTCCCGTTCATCTACATTGATTTGAAGTGGATTTAACAAGTGATATCAATAAGCGATCATAGCTTTCTCCTGGTCAGTCTAGGTCATGGAAAGAGTAGGCGTTCTTAATGTTTTGAACACTCACTGTATCTACACTATATGATGATTTATCCGTTTAATTCCATAATTATGATTCAGTAGGTAATGTCAATCCACAGGCTGTATAATATGGATAGAATCAACAGACTAGTCAGACTAGTCAACTGCACAAACACACAGAAAAACAAACACAAACACAAACTGGGCTCCCGAGTGGCACAGCGGTCTAAGGCACTGCATCTCAGTGCAAGAGGCATCACTACAGTCCCTGATTCGAATCCAGGCTGTATCACATAAGGGGTCCCATAGGGCGGCGCACAATTGGCCGAAGCGTCGTCCGGGTTTGGCCGGGGGTAGGCCGTCATTGTAAATAAACATTTGTTCTTAACTGACTTGCCTAATTAAATAAAAATAAATATAATAAAATAAAAAACACAGAGGCCGGCAGTACACCGAAAGCACTCGAGATCATCATTTGCATGTTTTAGGCTTTGGCTTTCCAGTGAATCACAACTTAGTGGAAACACAGACAGAGCCTGGGGGCAGAGGGCTGTAGAGGCACTGCCACCCACACACACACACCTCTGACTGCCTGGCGGGAGGGAAATGGTGGAGTGAGAGAGAGGGGGGGACTAACTCACCCCAGCCTGCCATCCATAGCTGCAGCTCCTCCAGGGATGATCTTGGTGATGAAGATCCCTGGGTCATCTGGGATGTGTGGATTGTCCATCCCCCCAGCGATGCTGAAGCCCAGGCCAGAGTTACCCTGCAGTGGTTATGAGGCATTACACATAGAAGAGATACAATAGAGAGACACACACACACACGTGAAGCAGAGGAGGCCCAGTGTCGTCCGTGAGCGTGAAGCAGAGGAGGCTGGTGGGGGCAGCTCTAGGAGGAAGGGCTCATTGTAATGGCTGGAATGGAATGGATGGAACACACCACAAATATGGAAACCACATGTTTGACTGCTTTCCATTTATTCCATTCCAGTCATTATAATGAGCCCATCCTTCTATAGCTCATTCTACCAGCCTCCTCTGGCGTGCAGCCCGTGCACACTTTCTCTCACACACACACACACACACACACACACACACACACACACACACACACACACACACACGCATGCAGGCACACAGAGCTCTACTAAGTGATGGGTCCCGTCCCACTCAAGGTGTGTGGACTCAAGGGGGGAGAAGGGGCTTCTTCTTAATGGTATTGAAGTCTCAGGGGAACATGTGATCTATGAAGAGCGCTCAGGGGAATTCAACATTACTGATGACCATGTCACTTTCTCATGCATGTGTGTGTGTGCATCTTCCTCACATTGAATTTACTTCATACTACAAACTACATTCTAAGATCAAGTCACTTTATTCTAAATGTATGTAAGATGAAGCTGTCCAAATGGTTTGGGTGTAATTGTTTTGTTTAAAACGGACAGATTCATAAGTAGAAGAGAAGATGAGAGTCAGAGAAGCCTCATTTCTCTAAAGACTTGAACGGTACAAAACTTCCCTTTTACTCTATATGTACCCCCCTCTCCCCCAGAAAGGCAAAGCACCCATTTGGATCCAGTGGGCCCAGGCGTGGTGTTCTATCTGACAGCTGCAGAGACAGGCTCCAAACAAGACAACTGAGGAAAGACTTCACTTTATTATTTTCTATAATTAATGAGAAACGGTCACAACCAATTAGGACAGAGCGAGGCTGAGGCCTCCCAGTGCGCTGCTCCTGAGCCAAAAGGAGTGCACTGGGCCCGACCACCAAATGTTCCACACCCACAGACCTTTTAAAGTGTGATTTTATCTAGTTTATTTAAGCCTCTGCATGCAGAAATGCCACTCGGAGAGGGAGATGGAGAAAACAGCTCTGCACCTATCTGTGGGTGGAATAACAAGAGCAGGAACATAAAGTATGTCTGCGCTCCACTATAGACTGAACTCTGTCACTGACAAGTGCAACTGTCAAGGGTCCTGAGAGTGTGTGTGTAGAGGGAGATGGCTTTTGCTTCTGAACTATTTAATGTCTGTGCTTTTGAAAGGTGCAGTATGAGGCCTATAGGGGTCTGACGATGACGATGTGCATACGCTGCTGCTACTTATTATCGATCCTCATTGCCTAGTCACTTTTACGCGTACCTACGTGTACATTTGACCTTAATTACCTCAACTACCTGGTACTCCTACACATTGACTCAATACCAGTACTCTTTATATTTCAAATCAATTCAAATGTTATTGGTCACATACACATGGTTAGCAGATGTTAATGCGAGTGTACCGAAATGCTTGTGCTTCTAGTTCCGACAGTGCAGTAGTATCTAACAGGTGACCTAAAAACTTCCCAACAACTACCTAATACACACAAATCTAAAGGGGTGAATGAGAATAGCAACATTTACTGCACTGAGAAACCTTAATAAAGCCAAAGAGAGCGTATTAGTGCCATCTAGTGGGAAAAGCTCACGTGTTTAACAAAAGGCTTTGAAAAGAATACATTTGATCACAAGACGTTCAAATAATGAGCGGTTATAAAGGTGTTGGTGAAACTCACCCTCTCCAAGATGATCTCTTCATATTTAAACATCCCATCACTGCCATTTACCTGTCAACACAGAACACATACAGGTCAGTTACATCATCATCATGTATTAACAGCCCACATGAAAACATCCTAGAAATAATAAAAAACAGAAAAGGAACATAAAAAATTGACTAATCTTTAATCTCAATAGAATAATTTTTAATAACCACAGAATTAAACATAGACATACATAAAACAAATAGCATTGCTGGTTTTGGCTATTATATCCAGATTTTGACAATGAACACACAAATATAATCATGTTTACTATTAATATTACCATTAGGCTTTTCTCAATCCATAAATCCTACAGGAATACAGTAGAAACTATTTCAATCTCTTGCATTACCATACTAAATGCATAACTGCATCATATTCATGCTGTAGAGGCAGCTCAATAGAGATAATGAAATAAGTCCACATGGTGAGTAAATGTGATCTTATATGCTGCGACCGTGAGGCACATCCATCCACACACAGAGACAACAGAATAGATACTCCATCCACACACAGAGACAACAGAATAGATACTCCATCCACACGCAGAGACAACAGAATAGATACTCCATCCACACACAGAGACAACAGAATAGATACTCCATCCACACGCAGAGACAACAGAATAGATACTCCATCCACACACAGAGACAACAGAATAGATACTCCATCCACACACAGAGACAACAGAATAGATACTCCATCCACCCACAGAGACAACAGAATAGATACTCCATCCACCCACAGAGACAACAGAATAGATACTCCATCCACACACAGAGACAACAGAATAGATACTCCATCCACACACAGAGACAACAGAATAGATACTCCATCCACACACAGAGACAACAGAATAGATACTCCATCCACACACAGAGACAACAGAATAGATACTCCTGCCACACACAGAGACAACAGAATAGATACTCCTGCCACACACAGAGACAACAGAATATATACTCCATCCACACACAGAGACAACAGAATAGATACTCCATCCACACACAGAGACAACAGAATAGATACTCCATCCACACACAGAGACAACAGAATAGATACTCCATCCACCCACAGAGACAACAGAATAGATACTCCATCCACCCACAGAGACAACAGAATAGATACTCCATCCACACACAGAGACAACAGAATAGATACTCCATCCACACACAGAGACAACAGAATAGATACTCCATCCACACACAGAGACAACAGAATAGATACTCCATCCACACACAGAGACAACAGAATAGATACTCCTGCCACACACAGAGACAACAGAATAGATACTCCTGCCACACACAGAGACAACAGAATATATACTCCATCCACACACAGAGACAACAGAATAGATACTCCATCCACACACAGAGACAACAGAATAGATACTCCTGCCACACACAGAGACAACAGAATAGATACTCCTGCCACACACAGAGACAACAGAATAGATACTCCTGCCACACACAGAGACAACAGAACAAATATTTACATAAGGGCCTGCATCCAGTGAGTCTGCGTTGACGATGACGGGGGGAGGGTTCGCCTGCAAAGATAGATAAAGAGATACAACATTACCTAAGCGTATGTGTGTGCGTGTGTGAGGCTGGCAGATCACACATCATCAGTCAGCTAGGTGCCAGTAAGTGGATGCCATGGGAACAGTCGGTGTGTGTGTGTTTGTGTCTCGCTAGGGATGGGTGGATGATGGCTACAGTAGGTGTGAGGACTGAGAATGAGGAGTGGGGAAAAGAGACCAGCAGTGTTATAATTGCCTGCTTCCTGTGTAAGACTCCATTTGAACAAACTGTGTGTATGTTGGGACCATTGGGTCATTGTCTAGGATATCACAACCATCTCATACTGTACCGTAACACTACCTGTTCTAACACACTGGAAATGACAACTTGAAGTCTGGCATCCAACACTACGTCTATGTTTTGATGGTCTATTGCAGGGTACTCAAGTACCATTTCAGAAGGTCTGGTCACACAAATATTCTAAGTGGCAAAGGTCCGGATGGATATTGTAATTTATCGACATAGTAACAAACCCCCACCCCATAACCCCAAACTGTTCACACCCTTCTTGTTGGCGAAGATAACATTTTGCAGTTTTAAAGCTAATTTCCTCCAATTCTACACATTTTTCCATGTCGTATGTGTTATCATATGACACCAGGAATTGGAGGCCCGACTGAGTTCCTAAAAAAAGTTGGGACCCGTGGTCCGTATTGACCCCGTTCCGAACCGCGGTCCACCTGTTTGAATGGCTGGTCTATTTGGTCAGTAAGACTCAAAAACTATTGCATTCTGTGTTGTATCTGTATATCATAATTCGATCTCTTAGGAAGACAATCAGGCTGTTCAGGCTCCATTACGCCACCTAGTGGCTGGTGTTAATTTCCCAACATCCCATGCATGTTGTATCAGAGGAGACATTATGATCCTGTGGAGGGGGCACCAGTCAAAGCAGAGTGCAGGAATGGGCACTGCAAAGATATGCCTCTCACAGCGGCAGTTATAGACATAATTTATTCTTATAAAATGTCCCCTCACAAGGTGATGTGAATGCTATACTCAATTAAATGTAACATAAAAGACTAGCAGCTCTCAGTTGAGGAGACGGAGGATGAGCGGGACATAGCCCCAGTAGACTGGACACAGGGCTGACCAGCAGTAATGGCCTCTCCTTATAGCACAGCACAGAGTCCTGGAACACTGGCCACAGGCTGCGTTCTCTCTATTGATCTGATTGAGCTGTGGGGGTGAGGTGATGCTGCTGACGGTGCAGCTAGGGGACCAAGGCTACCTGAGGTCCAGCAGAGAAAAGCTACTAGTCACTCACTACCTCCCCCCTCCGCCTCCCCCTTATTGTCTCCCCCCAGTATTCACTGTTTGCACACTACCAGGTTCTTGGGACTTTTCAAAGTGGATCCACTCCTATTGATCCCCATTAATTCCAATCTTCTTCCACCAACCTCTATCGCCACACACGATGAGCATGCATGCATTCTCCATGTTTTGGCTGCGTGATGAGGCAGCCTATGGCCTGTGATATTACATGACTGCTTTAAACACGTCGAGGGGTCATCGCAGTTACGGGATGATTGCTTTCGTGGCACAGACTCTCGGTCGCTCATTTATTTCCGTGGCGTCTCTCCCCCTAGTGACGGCATTAAAGGATCACTTGATCACGGCTCTTGTATTCCTACCTGACACTTCTCTCACACAGGACTCACAGGCAAAGGAGGTGCAAGCGCGGTGCAACACTCCAATATAACAGGTCACAGTCTGAGACAAAGGAACCACACCATTTATATTACAGCTCGAGTTATAACAATCCTTTGATGCTGGACCATGGTACTTCAATACGCACACATACAATCAGAGCTGGTTTGAGCAGAGAAGGCTGAATACTGGAGTTGTACTGAGGTCATAAGACGAGAGCATCAAGCCCCACTCGCTTTGATCGGCATCATTCATCATCATACTACACCCCAGTTTCTGTGAATCTTTCCAGAGCTTTGTTACTTTATTTTCACTGAGTGACTTCTCTGATTAATGGAAACTGTTCAAATCCAACACATAAGACGTGACCTCTTTTTCAGATCTGTAGTTTAGTTTTATGGCTCTGGCCAGCTCTGGAAAAACACAAACGTCCCTTAGTCAGCACAACATGGCTTGTGTAATCTGCGTATGGACCGCAGACGCCCGCGACAGTGCTTGTGTGTGCACGTTTTCCATATACCGTACACATTTAAGCATTTCCTGTTTGTCATGAAAATACAGGACAGCAATGTTCTCACCAGACCTAAAGCCTAGTGAGAACAAAGGGACACGGTAGCAGCAGCTCCCTTCACATGCTTTTAGAAGTGTGTGTGTGTGTTTTAGAAGTGCACAGTGTGCCACAGCACCATAGACACCCAAGTCTTTAAGAAATGTACTCATCCCCCACAGCCAACCGGTCCCATTGAGCAGCTGTGTGTAAGGTAGTGGAGAGAAGGAGCCTGAGGGCAACAGTGGGGACTATTTCTGCTCTGTCATTGTACTGGACTGAGCTAGTGAACGGAATCCAGTGCCACAGCCAAGGGACCTCAAATGACAAACACAACAGCAGGAACAAAATAGCTTATCATAAGCAACAGAGGTTACTTCCTAGCTGGCTAATCAATGATTGAAAATAAACCACTATGTTACAATAATAGCACTATAAACCTCGTAAGGTTTCAAGACAGTCAGTCTGAAAATAAAAATGTCATCCTAGTCTGGGATTGAAGCTGGTAATCCCAGTATCTGTTTCTCCCTTAACAAGCACACAAAAAGAAAGGGGAAGATAATCTCAGTGTGTGTAATCCTAAATCCGCCCCAGAGCGGTGTGTTGTCTCTGAAGTGGGAGTTGGGTTTGAGGAGGAGAGGGCTGATAAGCGTGGGGCCGTGAAGTCAGGGCAGCAGCATTGGGCCGCGAAGGCAGGGCAGCAGCGTAGGGCCGCGAAGGCAGGGCAGCAGCGTGGGGCCGCTGGGCCAGGGCAGCAGCGTGGGGCCGCGGAGCCAGGGCAGCAGCATGGGGCCGCAAAGCCAGGGCAGCAGTGTGGGGCCGCGAGGCCAGGGCAGCAGCGTGGAGCAGCACACAGCTTTATGACAGAGACAAAGTAGCACACAGTTCTTTCTACTGTGACTGTGAGAGCCCTGGACTGGCCACGTCCCCGAGAGAGAGAGGCTTACACAGTCTGTAATGTAGGCTCACAGAGGTCAAGATAAACACACATTTACAGATTATTAACAGGGGACGGTGCATATGTAACAGTATAACTTTAAACCGTCCCCTCGCCCCGACACGGACGCGAACCAGGGACCCTCTGCACACATCAACAACAGTCACCCACGAAGCGTCGTTACCCATCGCTCCACAAAAGCCGCGGCCCTTGCAGAGCAAGGGGCAACACTACATCTAGGTTTCAGAGCAAGTGACGTAACTGATTGAAACGCTACTAGCGCGTACCCGCTAACTAGCTAGCCATTTACATCCGTTACACATACAGTGCTGTGTGTGTGTGTGTCTGTCTGTGTGTGTGTGTCTGTGTGCAGGCATGTGCGCAGATAGGGGTCTACCTGTGCAAAGCACATCCATTTGCCCTCCCACTCGCCAAGTGCCCTTTTGGGTGGTGGTATAATATATATTTTTGTATACATTTTTTCTCATTGTTGTTCTGAACCCACTGCAGCAAGTCGTTGTGATATCATCAAGTTCGCCACCATCCACCTCCACCCCGTCCGTTGGTTGCGCCTGTTAGTCTGCCCTGTACAGCGCTTGCGCGTGCCTCGGTTAGCGCCTGTTTTCCTTGTCTGCCCTGTACGGAAATTGCGCATGCTCGGTATCCAGACACGTATGGCTTGAGATGCTGTCACCCGTCGAGTGTGTGTAGCTAGCTACCTAGTTTAAATATCAACAGTACTGCCACACAGCAGCATTAACACTTGATAACACTTGATATACATCATTATGAATATTTCGGTCTGGTTGGCTTCTACGCACAGCAGAGAGAGGCAGAAAGACATAGAGAGGAGCGGCTGCATCTACAACCCTCGACCCCAACTCCATCCCTTCAGCAGTCGGGAGTTGCACTTGTGTGTCAGGGCAACGGCAACACAGGTAGTTTAGACTCTAGCTAACCAACATATACTAAAATATCCACATAAGACACTAGCCTGCCAGCCATATATCATGAGTTAGAAGATTATTCATATTATATCATGAAGTTATTATTTAAGTATTTAAGAGAATTGAAGATAAATCACAATCTGTAAAAAAATAAAAATAAAGCTAGCTAACTAGCAGAATCATCAACATCATTGATCAGCTAACAGTCCACTTTCTTTCACCCGATCATGTCTTTAGGAGGCACTGTGACTAGCTTGCTTACAATTTGTGATGAGTGTGTTGTTGAAGAAATAAATAGGCCTATGCACCCTTTTTTCATTTTGAACAACTGCCCCCTGAAAGGTCTGTGCACAGCCCTGTGTGTGTGTGTGTGTGGGAGGGGAGGGTTACATGGGGATGGCCGGCAAATGAGGTGAGGGGGGCAGAGGGGAACAGGGGATGACGCCGGTTAAAAACGTTGGCAACCGTCCAGATGTGGCAGAAGGGTGTGACTGAGGGGCATGGGGGGAATTAACCAAAATCTGGATAAGATTATAATAAATCCCTTAATTTCCTTTTAATTCAAACACTAATCATGTTTTCCCAGCCAGCTGTTGCTGTTCACTTCTGTCCAACTGCAGTGCAGGGCTCAGGGCAGGCTGTACGTACGCACACGCACACACACACACACACACACACACACACACACACACACACACACACAGACACAGACACAGACACAGACACAGACACAGACACAGACACAGACACAGACACACAGACGCACACACGCAAACAGACACACACCCTGCTCAAGCTGCTCTCCCAACAGGACTGACTGTACAACCACTACAACCAACCTATCCCAACTGAGCACCATTCCAGACAAAAACACTCATCTCTATACATCCAGCTGTTCATTAGTTCCCTCCAAATTGTTATCTATCTATCGATCCATCGATCCATCCCTCCGTTCATTTATTTATCTGTGACTTTCGTTTCCTCATGTATTATCTTCAAACAGCACTGCACCTGCCAGCACTGATTTGGCTGCAGCCAGTCTGGACAGCAACGCTACAAAGACTCCCACTAAACCTTGGAAAGCGTAGAGCACAGCCTTCGTCCAAATTGCTAAATAATCAATGTGTTCCAATGACAACCGGTGCTCGCGCGCCCGCTTAGCCGCCTCCCCCTGGTTCACCTCGCAGGACGCTGACTGCAGCTTATGAATCTCTCTGTTGCACATGCATGGCCATGGGCACAGCCTCAGCTTGGCTGCCCTGCCTGCTCACTGCCTGCCTATATCGTATTAGTACTCTAGCTACAATCCTCCCCCTGCAATGAATGAATGAAACAGTTACACTGTGTCCAGATCTGCACTATTACTGTCAATCAGAGCCCACTCGACCAGAGGCCCTGTGTCTCCACTATCTAGCTAGAGTCCTTTAAAAAAAAAAATATCCTATGTTGTGACAGAATGAAGTTTGAGGCTACACTTTTAAATTGTTCATCTGATTCATTCAGATTTTTAATTGCAGTTATGATTCATTCTTTTTATTATGTAATTACATGAAAATACCTATTGTTAGCACAACTCCAGGTAAATACCAGTGGAAACAGTACTGTAAAATAAAGTACAAACAATATTAGCCTATGATGATGCCATATGTTGGCACTGCAATAGATAGTGAGGCCACACCTCAAATGAAATCCAAGCTCCTCCTCATGCAGCATTATTTCTATGGTGTTTTTAACTCATTGAGTTCCCTGGGGTACAGGAGGGTTTGGCATGTGCATAACAATGAGATGCTGACAAGACAATAACCCTTAGATCCTCCTTTACATAGCACACTGATACTGTATGGCAGCCCTGTAACCAATGACAACGCCACACTGAAATATGACAGTGACTCTGATCCAGTCCTGTCTGAAACAGGGTAATGAAGGTGGTTCTGTCCGATGATACAGTCCTGTCAGACAGGGTAATGGAGGCTGTTCTGTCTGATGATCCAGTCCTGTCTGAGACAGGATAATGAAGGCTGTTCTTCCTGATGATTCAGTCCTGTCTGAGACAGGGTAATGAAGGTTGTTCTGTCTGATGATCCAGTCCTGTCTGAGACAGGGTAATGAAGGCTGTTCTTCCTGATGATTCAGTCCTGTCTGAGACAGGGTAATGAAGGTTGTTCTGTCTGATGATACAGTCCTGTCTGAGACAGGGTAATGAAGGCTGTTTTTCCTGATGATTCAGTCCTGTCTGAGACAGGGTAATGAAGGTTGTTCTGTCTGATGATACAGTCCTATCTGAGACAGGGTAATGAAGGCTGTTTTTCCTGATGATTCAGTCCTGTCTGAGACAGGGTAATGGAGGCTATTCTGTCAGATGGTCCAGTCCTGTCTGAGACAGGGTAATGAAGTATGTTCTGTCTGAGACAGGGTCATGGAGGCTGTTCTGTCTGATGATACAGTCCTGTCTGAGACAGGGTAATGAAGTATGTTCTGTCTGAGACAGGGTCATGGAGGCTGTTCTGTCTGATGATACAGTCCTATCTGAGACAGGGTAATGAAGGCTGTTTTTCCTGATGATACAGTCCTGTCTGAGACAGGGTAATGAAGTATGTCCTGTCTGAGACAGTGTAATGGAGGCTGTTTTGTCTGATGATACGTGGAGCATTAGGAAATTATTCCTCTGCCTTCACTCATTCATATTGATTACTGATATAGAGAAATGGTGAGCCCAAGTCCAATAGAGTCAATCTTAACCTTCCTTACAGTATCTATTGATGCTTACAGCACAATGGTTACATGTCAATACGTCAATACTACGTTATCTACAATGAACTGTCACTGTGAGCTGGTCAGCCGTGTATGGTTTGTATGTTTCCTGCAGAATGTGGGATGAGAGGTGCAGTCAGTCGGTCGGTGGAGCCTCGCTCTGATCCTCGGGCCTTCATTGGCCTCTCGTATGCCACGCTGCAGTCCAATCAATACCTACTCAATTACCATGCACCCAACATCTCATTCACGCTGAGCTGAGGCCCCGCTCACTGCCAGAGGGACCGGGGGAGAGGAGAGCAGGAAGAAAGAATAGGAGAGGAGGAGGGAGAGAAGGAGGAAGGGAGAGTGAGAAGGAGGGAAGGCGAGAGGAAGGGATAGATATACATTATATAGAGAGAAAGGGACAGAGAGGAAAGGGTGTCGTCCTCGTCCCCAATAAGAATACCAGCTGATTTCAGTCATTCAGTCACATGTGGCAACCACAAGGAAATGTATTAGTTCATGCCTATTACAAACGATGGTTTCCATGGGAAAAACACATTTGATGTGAATGATTTGAGCATTGTGACACAAATCCTCTCTCTCGCTTTCACACAGAGCGAGACTGACACACACACGTGCACATGCACACACAAGCACACACTCACGTGCACACACACGCACGTACACATTTTTATGAAATGATAATTAATAGGCGGTCACAGCTGTCAGCAGCATTCCCTCCTCATCTTGATGTAATATTACTAAAGCGTGCTCAGGCTTAGCTTCCTGTGTGGTCACGGTGAGCCTCAGAGAGGTGGTTAGTCTGACCTTCAGCACAACAGACACAGCCACACACTGAAATTATATTACTTATCACATGCACTCCACACAATACCACTCCCAGTGGATGCTTCAGTATTCATGAGGCTGTTATGTGGTAATGAAGTCGGAGCATGCCAATGTGTGTCTGATGAGTGCATGCATGTACAGTGCCTTGAAAAAGTATTCAGACCCTTGGATTTCTTCACATTTTGTGTTAAAGTGGGATTAAAATGGATTTAAAGAAAAATGTTGGGACAAATAAATTCTTCAGTAAAATAATCATTGCATAAGTATTCAGACCCTTTGTTTAGTCAAGCCTAAATTATACTGAACAAAAATATCAACGCAACATGCAAAGTGTTGGTTCCATGTTTCATGAGCTGAAATAAAATAACCCAGAAATGTCCCGTACGCAAAAAAAAGAAGTATTTCTCTCAAATTGTGTCCACAAATTTGTTTACATCCCTGTTATTGAGCATTTCTCCTTTGCCAAGATAATCTATCCACCTGACAGGTGTGGCATATCAAGAAGCTGATTAAACAGCATGATCATTACACATTACACCGGGGACAATAAAAGGCCACTCTAAAATGTGCAATTTTGTCACACAACACAATGCCACAGATGTCTCAAGTTTTGAGGGAGCCTGCAATTGGCATGCTGACTGCAGTAATGTCCACCAGAGATGTTGCCAGGGAATTTAATGTTAATTTATCTACCATAAGCCACCTCCAACGGCGTTTTAGAGAATTTGGCAGTACATCGAACCGGCCTCACAACCGCAGAACACATGTAACCATGCCAGCCCAGGACCTCCACATCTGGCTTCTTCACCTGCAGGATCATCCGAGGGGGGATGTTGGGGGTGCTGAGGAGTATTTCTGTATGTAATAAACCCCTTTTATGGGGAAAAACGAATTCTGATTAGCTGGCCTGGGTCCCCAGTGGGTGGGCCTGGCTCCCAAGTAGGTGGGTCTATGCCCTCTCAGGCCCACCCATGGCTGCGCCCTTGCCCAGTCATATGAAATGTATTTCAATTGACTGATTTCCTTATATGAACTGTAATTTATTGAAGTTGTTGCATGTTTCATTTATATATTTTTGTTCGGTTTAGTTCAGTGGTAAAATTTGTTTAAAAAAAAAATCACACTAAGTTACATGGACTCACTCTGTGAAATAATAGGGGTTGACATGATTTTTGAATGACTAACCGTTCCTCTGTCCTCCCTACATACAACATCTGTAAGGTCCCTCAGTCAAGTATTGAATTTCAAGCACAGATTCAACTACAAAGACCAGGGAGCTTTTTGAAAGCTTCATAAAGAAGGGCAGCGATTAGTAGATGGGTAACAAAAACAAATCAGACATTAAATAACTCTTTAAGTATGGTGAAGTTAATAATTATGCTGTGGATTTTATATTAAACCACACAGACACAAAGATACAGTCGTCCTTCTGAACTGAGCTGCAGGACAGAAATGAAACTGCCCAGCGATGTTACCGTGATGATTGGTGATTTTAAAACAGCTATAGAGTTCAATGTCTGTAATGGTAGAAAACTGAGGATGGATCAACAACATTGTAGAGCTTGGCGTACCTAGCTAAAAAGAGAGCTGACTCACAGTCAATTGCTACTATTACTGATTCTGATGGCAATCATTTATATGAAAATATTGATAAATGACTCATTTAAGAAATTTTATGCAAATCTTTATGCCTCAGAACTGCCAAATGATGCACCCAAATGAATGGAGAACTTATTTTCTAAGATTCAGCTCCCTACTATCTCCGAAGAACAGAGGTCTCTCCTTAATGCCCCTATTACCGAGGAAGAGATAATGTTCGCAATTAAGAATCTGCAAAATGGTAAGGCCCCAGGACCAGACGGGTTTTGTAGTGAGTTCTATAAAGAGTTCCATGGCCTGATCCTTGAGCAATTGCGTGATATGTTTAACCACTCATTTTCAAATGACCAGCTCCCTCAAACACTGAGAGAAGCCAACATATCACTTATTCTCAAAAAGGGAAAATGTCCAGAGTCTTGTTCCTCGTACAGACCAATTTCCCTTCTGAATGTGGATAGAAAATTGCTTTCTAAAATTCTAATTGTGAAAGGAGACCAAACTGGCTTCATTAAGGGCCGTAAGTCATGCAACAATGTCAGGAGGCTTCTTAATGTAATTCAAGCCTACCAACAAAGTGCTATGGATGGTCTTGTGCTCTCCCTAGATGCTGAGAAGGCATTTGATCGTGTGGAGTGGTCTTACCTATTCTTTGCTCTAAATAAATTTGGTCTAGGGGACAACTTTATAAAATGGGTGAAAGTTTTATATGATGATCCTCAGGCTGCTGTCCTTACTAATGGGCTAAGGTCAAATAGCTTCTCTATATACAGAGGTACCAGACAGGGCTGTCCTATGTCCCCTCTCCTATTTGCACTCGTTATGGAACCACTGGCCGAGGCCATCAGGGTAACGCCTGCTATACAGGGGCTGCTCATTGGTGATGTTCACCATAAAATAAGCTTGTATGCTGATGATGTCCTGATATTCATCTCTAGTCCCGAGACTTCAACTACATCTCTTATTAATATTATTGAATTATTCAGCGAATTCTCAGGCTACAAGATTAACTTAACTAAATCAGAGGCTATGCCACTTGGCAACCTTCACTCTGTACCTAATACTTCTCCCCCTTTACCTTTTAAATGGTCTCCCTCAGGTTTTACGTATCTGGGTATATTTGTAACTCCTAAATTCCAGCAAATGTACAAAGCCAATTTTGTTCCCTTGTTTGATACAATAAGACAGGATCTGGAGCGCTGGAACTCTCTCCCGATTTCTTGGTTGGGTAGAATATCCCTCTTGAAAATGAACATTTTACCTAGACTACTTTACCCAATCCAAATGATCCCAGTATTAATCTCCAATAAGGTAATAAAGGATGTAAATGGATGGCTAAGTTCCTTTATATGGAGTAAACGCAAGCCAAGACTTAAGATGGCAATATTGCAGCTGCCAAGTTCTATGGGTGGCTTGGATCTGCCCAATATCAGGTTCTATCAGTGGTGTGCCCACCTATGTTATATTTCTGACTGGATCACAAACGATGACTCCTTGGTTAGACATTGAGACTTCTCTTTCAAAATACCCCTTACAGGATCTTTTATTTTTCAGAAGTTTCAAGTCTGTAGAAGATCACTGCAATAATCCTATTACACTTAACACACTCAAAGTATGGAGGTCAGTTCAACGCTTCCTGGGAAGGTCCAAACTAACCTCTGCTCTTACCCCAATTCTTAACAACCCAGATTTTGGTCCAGGATTGCTGAATGCTGGCTTTAACTTTTGGCTTAATAAGGGCATACGCAGACAAAATGACTTACTTGCTGATAAGATTTTATTGTCATTTGAGCAGATGGTCGAGAAATATCGACTCCCAAAGCAGGACTTTTTCCGCTTCCTACAAGTAAGACATTATATTGTGAAGACCACCACCTTAATTGGTAACCCTGATATGTCTGTCATTGAAAGAATGCTTTTTTTCCCACAAAGGAAAATGTCTGTAAGTCTGTTTTATGATGCTTTAAGGTCCTTTTCTGCTGTCGACACACAGAGGGTGAAACAAGTGTGTGAGAAAGAATTGTCTGTTACTATTGATGAAGAGATGTGGGAGGACATTTGGAGATATGCAAAAACAATATCTATATGTAATCGTACTAGAGCAATCCAATTAAGAATAATACACAGATTACATATATCCCCAAATCGCAGACATGCTTTTAGCCCTTCTTCCTCTTCTCCTCAGTGTCTTAAATGCAAAACTGATACAGGCACCCTAACACATTGTTTATGGTCATGTACCAAAATACAAAGATACTGGTCTGGTGTTCTGCAAGAAATTGAAAAGATCCTAGGGGTTGATCTAGAATTGGACCCAGTTTCTTTACTGTTGGGTCTCCCTAGTAGGCATGTTACTACTGTGGGTAAGAGGAGGCTTTACAACATCCTTACCTTTGCAGCGATGAAAAACATCCTTTTACAGTGGATTAGTGATAAGGTTCCTTCTATTAAAGATTGGCATAAGATACTATTTGAATGGGTGCCTCTGGAATATCTGACATGTACATTGCATTCTAAAACAGATCAGTTCTACAAAGTATGGGAACCCTATCTAAATTACCTAGAACCTGAGGTATCAGCTATTATGCTGCAAGGATTCTCTTAGAATGGTGGTGATCTATGTATTTCAGAATTACACTGTACGTTCCATGTGTGGAACCTAACTTCTTAGTTTAAACTGAGCTTTTTTTTGTTTAATTTCTGTTTTTAAGTTTGTTTAAAATGTATGTATTGAGAGACGCAATGATGGGGATGGGGTGAGAGAAGCGCCGAGCGGGGAGAGGAAAATGGTGTACGTATGTATGGGTGTGTATGTATATGTGTATGTATATGTATATATATATATATATGCGCAGGTATGTGTAAGTGAGTGCTGTTTTTTTTGTTGCTTTGTCTCTGTTGTTGTATCTCTTAATATGGGTGAAAATTGTAAAATTCCAATAAAAATACTGTTACAAAAACAACATTGTAGAGACTCCACAATAATGACTTAAATGAAAGAGTGAAAAGAAGAATACAAATATATAGAATAAAAATATTACAAAACATGCATCTTGTATGAAACAAGACACTAAAGTAATTGTGCAAAAAAACACAGCAAAGGAATAACCTTTATGCCCTAAATGCAAAGCCTTATGTTTGGGGCAAATCCAACACAACGGAGTAACTGCGTCCTTATTTTCAAGCATGTTAGTGACTGCATCATGGTACAGTATGGGTATGCTTGACATCAGCAAATACTGGGGAGTTTTTTAGGATAAAAAGAAATGGGATGGAGCTAAGCACAAGCAAAATCCTGGAAGAAAACCTGCTTCAGTCTGCTTTACAATAAAGACTGGGAGAGGAAATCTCCTTTCAGCAAGACAATAACCTATAACACAAGGCCAAATCTACACTCGAGTTGCTTACCAAGAAGACAGTGAATGTTGCTGAGTGGCAAAGTTACAGTTTTGACTTAAATCTACTCGAGAATCTATGGCAACACTTAAAAATTGCTGTCTAGTCATGATCCTCAACATCTTGAAGAATTTAGAAAAGATTAAAAATGGGCAAATATTGCACAATCCAGGTGTGCAAAGCTCTTATAGACTTACCCAAGAAGACTCACAGCTGTAATCAATGCCAAATGTGTTTCTAACATGTATTGACTCAAAGAGCTGAATACTTATACAACGACTATATTTTTGTTATTTCATTTCTATTAATCTTTCAAAAATGTTAGAATTTTTCTTCCAAATTACAGTGTTTTGTGTAGATTGTTGACAAAAAAAGAACAATTAAATATATTTGATTCCCACTTTGTAACACAAAATGTGAAGAAATCCAAGGGGTCTGAATACTTTTGCAAGGCACTGTATGTGGTGATGGTACATGTACAGTATATACTGTATGTAGGCTGGCATATATGTGTGTATATGAGTGGATGCACGCATGTGTGAATACAGACTTGCATTTAAATGTGTGTGTGAGTATGTGTGTATGTGTGAATTAGTGATGAGGGAAAATAATCGATACAGTTACATATCGGGGTATTATTTTGGCCGATATATATCGTATTATTGTGACAATATTGCAATATTATTTTTGCGCTAGTTGGCTGTACCTGCACCAAAACTCTAGTATTTTTCTTGTTCTCCATCTTCTTTTTAAATCGTGAGCCAATTTGTTTTCAGCACTTTTTTTCCATGACTGATCAAAAGTCGTTTTTTTTCATGGCTCTCTCTTGTCCCTCTGCAGCAGACATATGGTGAGCAATATGTTTGAAGCATCGAATCGCAATAAAATCACAGTATCGAATTGAAATACATATAGAATCGTGAGAATCGCAATACATGTCGTATCGTCACCTAAGTATCGTGATGTCCCTGGCAATTCCCAGCCCTAGCGTAAACGCAGGCATGCAGGCTTGCATGCAAGTGTGTATATGTGTAGGAGTGCATGCATGGGTGTGTTCATGGGTGCGTGTAGGCTATGGCTTACGTGTGTGTGTGTGTGTGTGTGTGTGTGTGTGTGTGTGTGTGTGTATGCGTGCATGTGTCCATGCGATCATGTAAGCTTGTATTTAAACGTGTGTTGTATTAGGGTTGTCCATGTGTTGTAAGAAGGTTGTTCATGTGTTGTAAGAAGGTTGTCCATGTGTTGTATTAGGGTTGTCCATGTGTTGTAAGCAGGTTGTCCATGTGTTGTAAGCAGGTTGTCCATGTGTTGTATTAGGGTTGTCCATGTGTTGTATTAGGGTTGTCCATGTGTTGTATTAGGGTTGTCTATGTGTGGTCAGTGTTTATTTTTTGGGATGCCCGGGGCAGTGGCAGCTGCTGCCTGGTCTGTGGATTACGCTGTGCGGTATGGAGAGAGAATCAGAAGAATCTGGGTTGATAATTTAATCTACCCCCACCCCTGTCTGTCGGATGCTACTGGTGCCAGGTTACTTGACCCACCGCCGTCCGTCAGTCTGCTCTAATCATTTCCACTCACTATTACACTGAACGTGTCCGAATTGGCACACTATTTTCCCTATGTAATGCACTATGTTTGACCACAGTCTGACTGCAACAGGCTCCTCCGCTCCTCAGATAGATGTCAGATTGATTGACGGATTGCTTAAAATGACCACGTTGTTATGGAGAATTATTATTACTAGAAATTATTATTACTAGAAATTATAATAATAACAATACAAAAACGGTGGATGCACTCTCAAACCCATTAACATGGCACTGATCTGGAGGGGGTAAAATGCTCCCTCTACATCAGAGGTCTCTGCAGCATGCTAGCTTGCAGGCAGCTCTCTCTCGGCTGGTTGCTACCCCTTGTTGCTAAGCTGAGAGCAACACTTCTGTGCTGTTTGGGATTCTGCCTGTTCTCAGTGAGTGCCAGCGACAGTGTACAGCACTACGCTGCCATTTTGAAGCTCGTTGACTATAATAATGTTTTGTCATCCATAGTCAACGACATATGAAATACAGGATTCTATGGTTGTGTTCTGATCATAGAACATGGGCTGTTTCTCTGTGATGATGAGGATTACGAGTGAGTGTTTCGTGACATGATGGCCTTATTTTGACAGCTTATTTTGGCACTACACAGTGTGACCTTTGACCGTTGAGTGTGTTGGTGTGTCACTCGGGGGCAGAGGGCCAGCTGATCCCTTCCAGGCCATCCCTGCCTAAGCACCACCAGACACAGTACCGCTCATATAAACACAACAACACCGTCCGCTCAAAAAAGCACCAAAACAAACTATGATTCATTTGTTTCTTTAAAAAAAGACCATCATTTGAATCATTAAGCTGAACCTGCGAGCCATGGGGAGATGGGGAGGGAAGCAGAGGGAGCCAGTTGGTCGGTAGGGGAAGTACACTGTACATGTGGGACTAAGGGGTCGTCACACACGGATCATCTTTGATCTACTGTTAAAACAACCAGTGCAGATGACAGAGCCACTTCTGACCCTGGCCAAGATGGAGAGAGGATGGAGAGCAGGCAGAGGCCGGTCCCAGGTGGCGCCCCTGTGGCACTACAAACAGCCCAGCAGCTCCCCTCCCCTCTTTCCCCTCCAGTCATCATGGCCCACAGGGCTCAGCAGGTCTTTATTCCTCGACTCCGAAAACACCCACACACAGCTCCATTCACTGCCTGCCCTGCCCGCGTTCACGTTGGCTGGCAAAGCGCGAAGGTGTTGAAAGTGATGAAGAATTACAGTAAAGTAGGAAAACGATAAGGCAACAAAAACTGTGGCAGTACTTTCTAATGCACAATTATGAATACATTCATGAGCACGTTTGTCCATATGCTGGTGTATTTCCTGCCAAATGAAACGGCGGTGGGAAAAAAGGGTCCTTTGTTTCAAACGTTTGTATCACTTTGGGGATTGCCAAGCCAATCTGCCTCCTGTTGAGGGCCCAGATTTTCTCGTCTCTTCTTCTCCTGCAGAACACCTCAGGTTGGATCACGACACACAGGCCTCATGGAGGACTGTGTCTCAGCACAGATCAGAGCAGATCAGAGTCAGAGCAACCATCATTTGGGCATGGACATATGACACAAACACTGATCAGAGCACAGACAGACAACAAGATGCTTTGAAGTTGTAACCTTTCAGCATAGAGGCCTCTGATCCGATGGTAAGGACTGGCCTTTGTTCAGAAGCCTTCAGTCAGACCATGGAAAACAACATGAGAGCACCACACAGCATCGTAGCACTAGATACTGTGAAGTACTGTAGCCAGAAAATATAAATATTCAAAAGTATATTATTGATAATACTCAAATGTAAATCAAGATTTGAATATACAGTACAAGAAGGTTAAGATAAACTATATAATTCCTTTACTATGCTAACATTGGCTTAATGAAAATCCTCTGCATGTCAAAGAATCTCCCATGAAGCAACTCTGTTGTAATTCAATATAGGACTCCAGCAGCTCATCACTAGTACCCTCTGAGGACGCTTAGACAAGAGGAATAGATGGAGGTCTTTATATCTGCACAACACAGAGGAGGGTCATGACCTGAACATCAAGAATAACAATCATTTGGAGTATTCAACTGCAGTAGAAACATAATAAGGATCTGTTATAACAGACATGAAAATATGCTGAATACTATACTCACCATGGCCATTCTAGCTAGGATGAGTTTTCAAAATGACCAAATCTCTAACAGCTTTTCGTCTCCTGGGCACAAGAGAGAGCAATCTGGCGTTATGGTGTCATTGGCTTCATTTTGATAACGCGCTGTAACTTGCAGTGCAACCCCATGTAACCATGGCATTATCTGGTCAGCCTGCCAGGCGGACACAGCATCCACAGGAGATGACAGTCCGGGGTTCAAAGTGCATGGCCTAATATTGCAATATTCCTCTCGCTTCCGAGCCCCTCCACCCCTCCTTCCGTCCTCTTCTCTCTCTGGCCAACCCCCCCATCCCTACCAGTCGCGTCATCGGGCTCTGAGATATTCCGGTGAGAAAATGCAATGCTTGGATTTGGCTGATTACATCATTGGAATTTTAAAATGGGGAACATTAATCCACAGCGGCCCATATTGGGTTTTCTAAACTGGCTGATCATGATCTGCAGCCTCTCCAGCAGCCTATTCACAGCAAGGCTCTTGGGCTCGGCTGTTTGGAAGACCTCTCTGTGTTACACAAGTGGTACGCCAGGGGAGAGGGAAGCAGCACCACTACTAGAACCAGAATGGCTCCTCACTCCTCCACTAGCTGCCTCAAACAGCATCCTTGGTAGTAGGACATATGGGATTTGATTCTGTCCTTCAAATACATCTGAAGTAAATCCTCATTCATGTTTGTAAAATAAAATAAAATGTATGAAATGTGTAACTTACACATGTGTACTACATGTCCTCCATATCTATGCAGTATCAAAAAATCCTTTGCTTAAAAAAGGCCTTTGCCTGTCTTGCTGCCTGCGCATCAACATTGCAGTCTCTCTCCGTAATTAGCTGAGCAGCAGAGCTAATGTACAGCTCTGGTTGAGACTGCACCATGGCAACACTGTCTCCTCCCCTCCTCTACCCTCCTCTCCTCAAGGTCCTCTGCCCCAGGGACAGACAGAGACACAGCTGAAGACGTCTTATGACTTAATGTGTGGGAAGGCAGTGCTCAACATTACTGCCTTACTTATTCTAACACAGGGATATGTACTAGGATATTATGTAATTCAGTTCAACTACAAATTAGGGCCATCTCCAAGATACGGTGGCTAAGATTAGTGCTTAGACATCACGCAGTTGCCCTCAGTGAATCTTTCATTTTGTAAAAGGCTGGCAAGAGTGATACTGAGACCCATGAATGATCAGGGAATTCAACTGATCGTTGATCATCTATGTGATTCATTGACACAAATATCCCTGCACATTCAGTGACCAACTCTAGGAGCCTGAGCTCTGTGACATTACCATGGGCCAATAGACAGACTGAGACGACTGAGATCAGGCAACGAATCCCAGGTCCAAGCCCATCCAGCCGTGGCTTTCCTGCTCCAAATATACATTTAGAGAGCCCCACTGGGGCATCTGCTATTACAAAGGCTTAATGGGAGTTCAAGTCTCTTTTCCTATTTCCTGAAGCAGCCCTTCTGAAAATCACAATGACTAATATCACATAATAAACTGCTTTTCTTCTTTTGAAACACTGCTTCTTTAAGCATCACCGTCCTTTCTTCACTTGTAATGAGTTTTGGGGGACTCAGGTTTCAAGAGGACACTATCAGCCTGAGGTTAAAGAGCCATAGTTAACTTTAAATAACAGACAACAGGCCTATACTGTATTTGCAAGTGGTGGGGACCAATATCGATCATTTGATTTGATATTATTTGATATGTTTGATATCGACATGAGCGAGGCATATCGTGATATTGGTTTATTCTTCCTGTTAACCTACACTACTATGTAAAAAAAACATACATGACTGTTCCTGCATGCACAAAACCCTCTCACAGACTTTTTCATAGGCTCTCAACCTAGCATACTTAAAGGAAAACTCCACCCCAAAACTATCTTTCAGTATTTGTTTAATTAGTCCATTGTTGAAATAGTCCCAAAACTATTACATATATTGAAAACGTAGGTGTTGAAAAGCAAAATATTTTGGGACTATGTCAAGAATGGACTAATGAAACAAATACCAAACTATAGTTTTTTGGGTGGAATTTTCCTTTAAAGGAAAGATGGGCTTAATTGACACAATGTCACACTTTTTATCTACTTACCCAGAGACAGATTAACTCATGGATACCATTTTTATGTCTCTGCGTACAGGAACAACTAGCATGCTAGCTATCACATTCAAACTGCACGCAGAGACATAAAATGGAATCTATGAGGATGCTAAATTGCCAAAATGTCAAACTATCCCTTTAATTACCTGCTCATGGGGCATCAACAGTAGATTGTAGATTGATGCCCATTGTATTCCGACTGGTTGGGTAGGTTTTAGGCTGTCAGAACATTCACACCCGGCCTAATTGGCAACCAGTGAACATTCACACAGTTGCAATGTTTTAAAAGTTTAATAAATTCCTATTGTATGTCAAGTGCATACTTGTGTGTTTCCAGGTGGTAGTCGTGTGTTAGCTCATAAAGTTGGGTAGGTTGTTTCCAGAGGCAGTTTGGAACTAGGTAGAGAGTGTTGCAACTTAGAACAGGCGATTTTTAAGTGCTGCACGCTTCAGCACTTGGCAGTCCCGTTCTGTGAGCTTGTGTGACCCTACAACTTCACGGCTGAGCCGTTGTTGCTCCTAGACGTTTCCACTTCACAATAACAGCACTTACAGTTGACCGGGGTAGCTCTAGCAGGGCAGAAATTTGACGAACTGACCTGTTGGAAAGGTCGTATTCCTATAACGTTGCCACGTTGAAAGTCACTGAGCTCTTCAGTAATGCCATTCTACTCCCAATGTTTGTCTATGGAGATTCATGGTTGTGTGCTCGATTTTATACACCTGTCAGCAACGGGTGTGGCTGAAATAGCCAAATCCATTAATTTGAAGAGGTGTCCCCATACTTTTGTATATATAGTGTATATATAGTCTCTCCTAAGACTAGCTCTTCAGACTAACTCTATACAGTAAAGATGGGCCTCAAAACCTCACTAAGATTTCAAATAATTCATTGATTGCACCTCAACTATAGCCAAGGTTGAGGATTGGCATTAGACTATGTTGTTTAAAAAAAAATCTTGGACATTAAGGTTCCTAGCATTGAAGTAATGGCCAGAAGATGGCTGCTGTGCTGTTAGTATAAAGATGACATGGTAATGCTACACTGAGTAAGGGTGCCAACCGCCAACGTTCTATAGTTCCAATGCTTATAAATCAACCGCAACCCAAATACCTACGGGCGCCTTGACTCGGCCGCCCGTCATAAAAAAAATAATACAATAGCACAGAGCAGCAGAGGCGCTACACTGATGCATAAAGACAATTACATCAGTGCCCAATGAAGTTCTTATTGCTCTGCTGTGTATGGCCCGCTGAGCCCTGCCAGCTCCAACGTTGGGCTGCTGCCTGCTGACCATGTACTACTTAGAAACTTTGATAACGTACTATGGTAATCCACCATGTAATCTGGACAGGCCCCGCTTGTGCTAAAGCTTAAATACAGTACTACAGTACAGTCAGGGGACGGAGAGATGCAGAGATGACACCAGACGCTGGTTATCAAATATAATGTATGTTCAGCAGAATAAAAAAATGGAGATAAAATATATTCGTATACGTATTGCTCATGTTCTGTAGTCTGAAGACATTGGGCAAGGCAGTGTCTTAGGGGTCTTACTGAACACAGTAAAATACTATGTGTAATACTACAGTGTACGAGGCACTAACACAAATCCAGGGGAGGAAAGGAAATATGAGTTTGAGAGCTGCAATCATACAGTGTAGACAAGACAGACGGCCACCAACCTCTCCTCAAATATGGCATATTCACAGACACCCTAGATGCACAGAGGGAAAAGAAATGTCATAAATCCAGAAAAAGCTATGTCAAGGCCAGTGTACCACATCTACAGTGCAATGAGAAGTAGGATATTAAGAAGGGATTGTTTGGAACCAGGAACGGGTCAAGTTGCGCTCTCTCTATCTGTTTTTATCTCGTTCTCCGTCTCTTTCTCTAGGCTGGGGATATCTGTCTCCATTTCCCAGAGAGAGAGGGAGGGGGGAGATACTTTTTTAAGCACATTAAGCTCAATGGGTAGACACAGTATACTGTATATCCACTTGGCAATAATAACTGATAATGAACCAGGGGCCTGTTAAAGGATGATCTGTGGTCTGTGCTCTAGCATAGACATACTGTATGTCTTTTCACTGGGGAGGAAGGGGGGAGAGGGGGAGGAGGGATGGAGGGAGAGCGCAGTGTCAGGCAAACATATGCTTCTGTATGTGACTATATGGTGCTTGTACTGTGTTGATCCCATTCGGAGTGGTTTTTCAGAGGCATAGTGACTAAGACCAATCGAAACAGCAATGAAAAACACCGACACTACTGGAATTGCGGTGAAAACATGAATAATTGAAACCAATTGCTCTATGTTAAACAGATGTGCAATCAACAGCAGGTTCAAAAAGACCTTCCACAGTTTAATTGTTAGATTTGTCAAAAGGAATCCACATATTTCAACTATGGATCAACCTTCATCATTTAGTTTAATGCATTCAATTTGTTCAAGGCCTCATTTCGATGGGGGAAAAAAACTACGTATTCAGTGCGACTTCAAAGATAAAAGACGTGATTGTTTTGAAGGCATAGCGGCTGTATATTAATGAAGCAGCACCTCGTGCACATCCTCTTAAAATGGCAGAGAAAAGCTATGCTAATTATACTGACGCACAGAGCTGAAGCAGCCTGCTGAAACATACCCACACCATGTAGCTAGTTGATTGGAGCTTTTGATCCGGACAATGCATGAGAAAGACAGAAGGCAGAGGAAGAGATGAGAGGATGATCGGGAAAAAAAAGAAAACTAGAAAAAAAATATTTAAAAAATGGAGGCCAGCAGACTAAATGGCTAAAGGGCTGCTTGGATAATGCATTAGCGAGATCAGATGGCACTCAGTGTAACTACGCTACACATGGGAAGAGATGCACTGACTGCATCGCCAAATGTTCTACTCACAAGACACAACTCTCCAGAAAATGGGAAAAGACATCTAAGTCTGTACATTTCAGCTCTTCCCGCTTTAGCATTTAGTCTTCATTCTGCATCTCAATATTCATCTGAAAAATCAACATGTTTGGCGACAACAGCTTCACAATACTGCATGAATAACAGCATCCAGTCAACACTCTACTGTGAAGAATATTCCAGATCTGCAGGCCCTTGTCTACACCGCTACAGTATACAATACATGCCTCCACTGGAGCCAGAGCTGCGTTTCTAAAATTACGAGCAGTGGAACAATAGCCCGAGCGCTGTTGAAAGCGCCCACGGACACCCACAAAAAAGGAGAGGAGTCAGAAGGCTTGGGGATAGGCCCAGTCTTCAGCGTTATCGATGTGATGCATGCAGTCCCGTGGCAGTGTGTGGGTGTTCTAGTACGCTCTGGCCAGGAGTTAGTGCTGCGATCTGAAGCATACCCAGCCAAGAGCAATAGAGGAATAGAACCCAGATAAGGCAACAGGAGATGACTGTTGAAGCTAGAAGTACCATACATAAATCACACAGCACTGTTTTCTGTACATATTATTCATTATAGATTATAGCAGTAGGGGGGCGAGACCATGTGACCGTGTCCCCCCATCATCAACCAATGAAAGGCCTCTTCCTCCTCCCTTATCTTCCTGACAGAACAAGGGAACGTTGGTCCCATCGTTGAATCAGGAGTACAGCACTGCACAGCACATTCCCGTTTCTAGGCCAGCCGCTACCTTGATCAGCAAAACCCCCTAAATAAAACAAAGCAGGCAAGCAAACAAACAGCCTTCCCCTCCCCTCTCTCCTCTCCTCCCTGGCTGGCTAGCTGGCTGGGAGAGGCAGAGGGTTGGGCCCAGGCAGGGGCTCTGACAAACAGCATTCGGATCACATGGCCTGGCCTCACCATACATGGCAGAAAGCAGGCAAGCCGGTATACACACATTATGTACATGCAGTACAAACAGCCCACACCAATGCACATTTCATTCAATTCTGCAGTATAAGTTTTTATAAACATATACTGCAGATTTGGTTGCATCTGAGAAGCATATTTGTATTATATGTTGAGTAGAATATTTATATTTACAGTAAGCCTAACCTTGAAACAAAGCAGGTCCACCTCTCTGTGAATGAAGTACTGCAAGTCCATGGGGGCTGCAGCAGCTTTTACAGGAGGTGTGGGAGGTGAGGTTAGGATCCAGTCCAGGGTCATTGTTAGACCAACACACCTGACTGTTCAAGCTCTACTACTTTTCTAATAGCTGTCAAACGATCCCCGTCACTCTGATGTCCACATCTGTGCCGGCCTCTTCTCAACCACAGAATCCTTCCCCCTCTAAAGGTGTAGAAAAAGTTTACTTTTGTAAAAGTGCACATAAATATTGCAGCACACCTTGTCCCCTCTGTTTCACTGTGCATTTGCAGTGATTCACCGTGCAGCTCTCCTCCCTTGAATCTTTATGAGTCCGGTACATTTTGTTTTAGGCAAAGGTCTGTTCGAGATATGTATGTATGTATGTATGTATGTATGTATGTATGTATGTATGTATGTGTGTATGTGTGTATGTGTGTATGTGTGTATGTGTGTATGTGTGTATGTGTGTGTGTGTGTGTGTGTGTGTGTGTGTGTGTGTGTGTGTGTGTGTGTGTGTGTGATGGTGTAGAAGAAATCCAAAGAGACAGAGAGGGGAGACATATAGATAGATATTAATACAGATTGGACAGGTACTATCCACAAGTCCTTGTCCAATGACAATTGATACTGCAAGTGAGCATCAGTGTGCAGCCAGCCACTGAAAGGCATGAATACAATATAGAAATGACTTACAGGGGAGAAAGTCTCATGGCCGTTAACCAGACTAGCAGATTGTCATAGCTAATAAGATTATGGAGTAACTGTGTTGCACTGGTCCACGTCAGCTAGCTGGACGACTCTCCTCCCACGGGGCAGGGCACTGCTGGCTAGCCTGGTATGGAGGTTATACAATACCAAAGTTTGCTGACCGAGTAGGATCCCACAATTGGCTCCAGTATCTATTTCATGCCTCCTACTTATCTGGATCCACGCTGTGTCCCTCCTGAATACACTGTACTGGATATTAGGGTCAAATGTATCCATTTTGTTTACCCAATACAGCTTTATGTGCACACAGCAGCAAAGACATACAGACTGACCTACTCTTCTATGTTTTATCACACCAAAATGCTCAAGGCTGAGATCCCACGAGTCTCATGTACTGTATAAAGTAGCACAACGTAGCAATTGCATTTTGCAAAAGCTACGATTAACACAAAAATGTGTAGGAATTCAGAGTATCAAACCAAAGTATCAAAGTATCAAACCAAGCACAGAACATCCCACACTGTCTGACACCAAGCTGACTCTGGACATCCAGTTCTGTAACCCCTGAGCATCCGCCCAGCACTCAGCCCCAGTGATTAGTCAGAAACAGGCACCCCCCCCCCTTTTCTACAGACACACACTGCATTTAGAATGACATCATTCTCTGAATGCCAAGCTGTCTGGCCTTTAAGAGTCACCAGAGATAATGGGGTGGATGGAGTGGGGGAGGTTTGGCCCCTCTGGGATCCACCCCAACCCCATATTTGTCTGGGGCGGCCTGTGATCAACATTCTCTAAAAAGGAGAGGCAGCACCCCACCAATCAACTCCACTACACTCACTGGCAGACAGGCCTCACCACCAGGATCCTAGCTGCTCCTGTTTCTTACCTCTCTCTGTACCACTCCAGATGTACTGTTAGAAAGCTATGCATTATTACTGGCTGTACATGTCCCAGGGTTGACATCTCAGGCCAGACAAACAGCAAAAACCAACCAACTAACACCCCCCCCCCCTCTCCTATGCTCCCTTCTCCCATCATCTCCCTTCCATCCATCCTATCCCATCCTCTTCTCTCAGAGGCCCCAGTGACAGCCTGACACGCTGGATATCTGCTGACATATGTCATATAGATGGGACATACAGTATCTTCCCCATCAGAGAGAGGAATATTAGCCAATGAGAACGCTGACATGTAACGTTACATCCAATATATATGCAAATAGGCTCTTCCACATTGATAAGACACTTAAGACTTAAGACACATCCATCCAGGGTGTATGGATGGACCTCAGAATACATGTCATGAAAAGGCCATACATCTTGTCCTTCTTGCATGTTCCTGTAATAAGGACGTTGTAACGCTCCAGTCCCAGTGTAGTGTAGCCATAGCCTATCATGCCAACATCCCCTCATCCTTGCTCCCCATTTTGAGATCAGCTCAGAGATAAATTCCTCTTGATCTGATGAGAATATTCCTGCGTTCAGATGGAGGCTGTCTAAATCACAACAGGGGTCTGAGCTCAAGACATCTGGGTAAAACGCCTTTGTAAGTCGTCTCCTGTAATACTCCTTGGGCTGGACCCTGTTAGAGGCCTGGAAAATTACATCAAAATGGACAAAGTCTCATCACATTGACACAAAAACGCACAAAGAAAATGTATGTATTTTCTGTACGCGCAGAGATTCCACATACTGTACTAACCTTGAAGAAATGTGGCATGATGCAAACACACCAGATATGTGGATATAACCATCAAAGAAAAACTTGGACTAAAAGCCTGTTAATAACTGTTTATTTACTATTCAACTATTGTAGAAACATCTGGTGGTTGGATCGTCGAAAATGGAGACATTGGAGAGTGAGCCAAAGTTTCAGCGAGCAGGAATAACAACCGTGATCACCCAGCGAGAGAGAGGCCAAGAGACATTTCTGATCCAAACCTGAAGGCTCTCGACCGGAAACCACCTATGGGAGTGTTCATGATGTAAGCCCACACTCAACGCTCATGCATTAGAGTGATCCTGTACGTCCACAGAGCACCAATGATCGGGTAAACAATAGACCATGGGGGACTGGGAGGGCATTTTGGAAAAATTGTAATATCTCGCTCATAATAAATAAAGTAAAAACCAATTAATATTTCAAGCTAATCATAGGCACAGAGCTGGAGAGCACACACAGACAGATTGGAGCCTGAGGGGGGAGGGAGAGCTCTGAGTGAAGAAGCCTCCCATTAGGCCAGGGTCTCCTCATCTCTCAAATGGAAATTCAACTGCTCATGTTTAAAGGAAATGCTCCTTTTAATCCCAACTGGCTTCATGTACATCCATCCATCCATAATTAACTTAACCAACCCCCTGACAATAGCCATTGACTGTAATCTTGCTTTCAAGGAGATATGGTGGGGAGGGAGGAGAACAAAGACGTGCGGTTAAATGGAAGGTAACATACTATACTTTGGTTAGTTTGGAACAATTTCTTAGCCATTTTAGGAACTTTTTATGGAACGCTTCTGGCTATCAAAATCCTTTGAAAAAACCCAGATATGAAAATATGTTAACCAACTGTAATCATGTATTATTTTGAGAGATTATGTCGGATGACTACTAATAACAGTTTCAGTTTCCCCAAAATCTTCCAAAAGATGCATGTATCAGAAAGATCAGTGTGGTTGTGTGACTGTGTATAATATGAGCATTACACATGTCCATGCCTGCCCTGGTGTCTTGTGAGTGCTGCGAATGGTGGTGGGGGAGGGGGGAAATTCCCACCCATGGATGTGCAGTGGGGACTGAGGGGAACAGAGATGCTCCAACGTCCATCCAAGGCTGTACTTTGCCCACAGCAAGCAGAGGTGGATGGTGCTGTGTTGATGCTGTACTAGAGACTGAGAGGGTTAAAACCTGACCCTGTAGAGAGCCTTTTAGGAGGCTGAGGGACAGATGCTTGTCCACAGAGCCATGGGGCTCCCTCTCTCTCTCTCTCTCTGAGCATCCCCTCTCAGCACCACCAACTGCCTCCTCTTACATAATCTCCTCCCCCTCTCCAGGCCGGCTGTCTTTATTGGTTTAGTGCTCTCTTTTTCTACATTAGCGTTTTCACCTCTCTTTCCTGTCATCACTAATTCTTTCTCTGTATGTCCGGTGATGTTGTGCCGGTTACATTGCAGATTATCACTGTTTGGATTTGTATGCTGTATTTTACACACGTTGAAACGTTCTCTGTACACCCAGACGTTCTCCTAATAAAGACCAGTGATAATGTGTAAATGCAGTATATTAGGCATTAAACCATCCCAAAGATCCTCTGACAGGATGACAAAAGAGTAGCAGGACCAATCATTTTAGCTCCATTGATTTCATCTATCAAAGGCTGTGGCTAAATTGTGATGATGCATGCTCCAAATAACCCACCCCCTTCGCATGAATTGACAAGCCACTACATAAATGAATGAGAGGCTGAAAAACATTTCACATGAGATATTGGCTCCAATTCATTTGCAATCTAGACATTACATTTACGCTGGGAATGAGCAGTTGGCAGGAGGATATTTGTACTGATGGTAAATAAATAATCGACACGAAAATGCTTACGTAATCAAAAATGCCGTGAGGTTTTAAACGTGAGAAATGAAATCTGCCTGATTGGCTTGGGCACAACTGACGGTGGATATGGACTGGTTAGAATATACAATAGATTATTATTACAGCACAATGTCAAGGAAGCAAATTAAATGAAACCTCTTCCTCCCTGGTTCATGTAGGTAGGCTAGCTAGTAATATCAGTTAGGTTGCTGTTCATCTGTGCTCAGTAGAATTTCTCCAACATTACCAGTGAGATTTCAGCCTCCATTTTACCCCCACGCTGTCTCTCTCTCCTGCCGTTTTATGCTCTCTGCTCAAATAAATTCACATACATACACAGTAGCTTCGAACACCGTGTATATTATGGGACTAAACAGACTCACACACACACATACACAGAGAACCATTTCATACACACACAGTGGCCCTTCCCCCACCCCCAGCTCACTCTCGTGCGCGCACGCACACACACACGCACCCTGCCTAATTACAGATTGTGTTCCTAGCTTTAGTCAAAAGAGAAATGTCAAGACTGAGACAATAGAGGCCCCCGAGACGATAAAGGAAATGGTAAATGGAGAATATAAAACATGTGCTGGTTTAAATGGTCCTAGTTACAGTATCATATCCGCCCAGTAGGATGGACGCTTCTTCCCTTTCATCAGTCAGTCAGCTTGGTCCAACCCCTCCATCTCACCCAACCCTCCATCGCAGAGCAATGTACATCATTTAAGGAATAACCAGCCACATACAGAAATAAGCCATCTAATGGAGTCTGTCTTTCTCCTCATTCTCCCCCTCCTCTCCTCCTCATCTCATCTTTTCTCTCTCTCTCTCTCTACAGGAAATCTGCCAGATGAGAGACAACCCTTTCAGTAGTTCATCTGTGAGAAACATGCTTCATATATGTCAGGAAAAATGTATTTTTGTTAAGGGCCGATGGAGGAGAAACATGTGTCTGCATTGCAGCGTAATGAGCCGGCTTTAGTATAATTTAGCCAATGAATATTGCTCGATCGCCGCTACACTCTCTATGGCTGTTGAATGAAAACGAATGCAGGGCTGTTTTAGTCTGTGATGTTAACATAGGCCTTTGATGAAAAGCAATAAATAAGCAATACTCATTCCCATCTGATCTTAAGGCATGCCATTCTTATGTTGAAGTGAATATAGAACACTAGGCCTGCTCTGCATGGTAGACAAATGAATACGAAACAGCCCACTACTCCCTAAATTAATGAATAAGTATGAACAGATGAACAGATAATCTGTATTAGAGCTGGGATGAAGCAGTGCATATGAGAGAGCTCAGGTTGCTCTCTACCACACCACAGCACAACAAGACAGATAAGTACTTCTAAAAAAGGTGTACACATGTCTGTTTCAATCCAACAACCTCACATCAAATCCCATTTACCCATTGCCCCTCTGCCTAATCCCTACGCCCCCAGAGGCGTGGGATAGAAGGCCATAAGCCCGGCTGAGGAGGTTGAGGTAGTTACCTGGTCGTACCACTCCCGGTTGGAACAGGTGCATTCCGGCCACCAACCTGCTTGACCACCGGCGGTGTTGCCATTCACCTTGGGGCCGCCCTTGGATTGAAGCTTGGGGTTTGGGCCTCCGGGACCCCCGGAAGACATCATCTTGCCCTTACTTCTCCCCAGAGTGCCCCCTCCTCCTCCCATGCCTCCTCCTCCTCCTCCGCCCGAGGCTGGAGGCTGTGGTAAGGTCTGCCCGCCCCCGGGGCCGTACCCGGCCGGGTATCCATAGGGCTCGGTCTGCCATTCTTGGTACTGAGGGGCGTCCATCCTGCGCAGGGCGGCCATGCGGGTCACCTCGTAACATTCTGGGCACTTGCAGCAGTGGTGGTGTTTGTGCATGCTGGCTGTGCTGGCGCTGTGCTGCGCTGAGCGGCGTGGTGTGGCACTTTCTCTCTGCTGCCTCCTCAGATCACACGCAGCACGCTGCGATCGGCTCGCAGAGCGCTAATACTGACGCAAATAACACTAATCACAGCAATTCGACTTTCCTTTTTTCTCCAAATCCTGTTACTTTCCTCTCTTCATTCCCCTCAGATGCAAAAAAAAAAGAGCGAGGAGGGTGGGGGGGGAGTAGCAACAGGAAAACCCCAAAATTCAAAATGAGTATGTAGTCTTCCTTCCTCTTGACGTAGAAGATCAAAGCAAATAATATTGAAAATATTGTATATGATCACACAATCAGAGACCAGCCCCGATGGTAGAATTTTCCTCTCGCCGCTCTTGTTTCACAGTGATATGTATATAAATTCATAGATATATATATTCATTTGTTTATATATTATATATATTTACACACACACAAATACATATAAAAATATGAATATAAACCGACTAGCACAAATACACAGATATATACAGATATATGTATATATATATATATATAAATATCAATATGCGTGTATACAAATATATATATAAACAATATGTATATATATAAATTATATCCTCAGATGAAATCTTCCTCTGTATTTCTCTTCCCTTTTTCCAAACCCGTTTTCTTCCTCCTGTTTCACCTCCTGTGTTGAGAAGCAGTGTTTTCTTTCTGTTTCTCTCTCTCTTTTCTCAGCCTGCAGAGAGGAGCTGAGCACTGGATTGCCTCTCAGCCTGCCTGCCCTAGATGTGGATTATACAGAGGGATGCGAGCAAGCGAGAGGGAGATGGAGCGAAAGAGAGAGAGAAAGCACGAGAGAGAGAGCGAGGGGGAGAGGGTGATACGTAGCAGCATCCCTCCAGCACCTCAACCCTGACAGCCACAGCCAATCAACTGGCAGTACTGCCATCAGCAGCAGCAGCACCAACAGGACTGAGCGCTTCACTGGCTGCTCTTAAAGGGGCCACGCCACCTAAACCACACCGTTCACTGCCTAGAGAGGAAAGACACTGCCTCACACATGCAATGACTGTAACCTAGTCACATTTGTCCATCTCCTCCATATGACTGGGCTGTGTTTGGAAGTAAAAGACAGGAAAGATCATAACCGCTTTCTCCGTCTGTTCATTCCAACCCTCAGTGGGGATCCTCTGCCATTCGAATACATGTTTTTCCTCGTTCCAATGCAGCCAAAATCCAACAGGCAACCTCCAATTTACAGCCCTGTTCCAGGGACTGGTCCCTAGGTGTCTATGGTCATCTCTGTTTCAATGATGGGAGCTTTGTTGTCTTGTGCCATTGATTGACACCTTCAGGGCTAATGTCATGTATAGCTCTGAACATCTAGACATAATGTAATAATGAAACGGGTGTGGTTGCGACTCACATTCACATGACAATCCTATTGCATTTGGTATATTAAAAAAATTATAGGGTGATTATACCAAAAGGTATCACCATTATTAGGCTTTGTCTTGTAATAAAGGGTGCCTACAAATCACCATACTAAAAATCCTTCTCTAGCTCTTCTGCCGATACCCAATGTATTACATTTTCAGCAGGCCTTGAACAGCATTGAATAACATCATTCTGAACACCTAGATGAAACATAGCATGACGACCAGAGCCCTTTACTGACAGGTACTAGTGCAGTACATCTAAGAACCATTGGCTCACTGAAGAACCATGGGGGAAATATCTCACATGTTCACAATGATGACATCAACACATGTGTACGCAACAAACACGATTACACGCTTGGGCTTTCGAGTGGGCGGAGAGAGAGAGAGAGAGAGAGAGAGAGAGAGAGAGAGAGAGAGAGAGAGAGAGAGAGAGAGAGAGAATGCCAAAGAGAGACAGGAAGAGAGAGTATGGGTGGATATGTATTTTCTATGTGTGTGGTTATGATTTTTAGTTGGAGATAAATTCATAAGCGTGCACAAAGCAGTTAAGTGTTGATCAGAGCTCCATCGAACAGACACTGAGGCTGAAGGTCTGTCTTTTGGATAACTGGTGTGTGTGTGTGTGTGTGTGTGTGTGTGTGTGTGTGTGTGTGTGTGTGTGTGTGTGTGTGTGTTACAGTGTCGGCATTAAAGCCCTGCATCTGTGCATTATTAATGAAATGTGGTAGGGAGATGGAACTGGGTGTGTCTGTCTGTGGGAGAAGATAGTGGCTATATTTACATATGAGTGTCTGCTGTGAGAGAGGGAGACACTATCTATGAAAAGAGTACATTCGAGGGTACACATAATGAACATCTAAGAGTACGCATCTTGGTGTGTGTCTGGGGACATAAAACAGAGTATGCATTTGTATCAATGTGTGTGTGTGTGTGTATCTGAGTGAGTGCTTACAGTCAGTACACACTATGCCTCTGCAGCCCTACCAGGAGGCACCAACAGCAGGCTCAGCCACTTAATTACACGCAACAGTAACTCACTTCATTATCATGATATTCTATTCCTGTAACTTATGGAGATTCTGCAAGCGGAGCAGAAAGAAGGGGGAACGTTAGCATTTTTTTACAGAGCGAGGGGCCACTGAGAACTCCCATCTCGGATACGAAGATGCAGTCAAAGCCAATCACAGCTTGAAGGCGGTGGCTTGAAAAGACGTTGCAAGCAAATCCATCATGGCACACATGACCGAGCACATGTTGGAACCATCCTCTCTCTGCCTCTCCGTCTCTCTTACCTATCGTCTGCATCACATTTAACGTCCAGCGGTATGCAGCGAGGGGGTTTGCAGTATAAAAGGCAACATATGACAGAGGGAATGAAAATGGATGGATACAGTACAGGCAGGAGAGATGAATGGAGAGCCGGAAAGAAACAGACTGCCTATACAGTGCATTCGGAAAGTACTCAGACAATTTACTTTTTCTACATTTTGTTACGTTACAGCCTTCTTCGAAAATAGATACAATTATTTTTTTCACCACATTAATCTACACACAATACCCTATAATGACAGGTTTTTAGACATTTTTGCAAATTTAATTACAAAAAAAAGTATTCAGACCCTTTGCTATGAGACTCGAAAGTGAGCTCAGGTGCATCCTGTTTCAATTGATCATCCTTGAGATGTTCCTACAACTTGGAGTGCACCTGTGGTAAATTCAATTGATTGGACATGATTTGGAAAGGCACACAGCTGTCTATATAAGGTCCCACAGTTGACAGTGCATGTCAGAGCAAAAACCAAGTCATGAAGTCGAAGGAATTGTCCGTAGAGCTCCGATACCGGATTGTGTCGAGGCACAGATCTGGGTAAGGGTACCAAAAAATGTCTACAGCAACGAAGGTCGCCAAGAACACAGTGGACTCCATCATTCTTAAATGAAAGAGCAATCGGGGGAGAAGGGCCTTGGTCAGGGAGGTGACCAAGAACTCAAAGGTCACTCTGACAGAGCTCCAGAGTTCCTCTGTGAAGATGGGAGAACCTTCCAGAAGGACAACCATCTCTGCAGCACTCCACCAATCAGGCCTTAATGGTAGAGTGGCCAGACGGAAGCCAATCCTCAGTAAAAGACACATGACAGCCCGCTTGGAGTTTGCCAAAAGGCACCTAAAGACTCTGACCATGAGAAACAAGATTCTCTGGTCTGATGAAACCAAGTTTAAACTCTTTGGCCTGAATGCCAAGTCACGTCTTGAGGAAACCTGGCACCATTCCTACGGTGAAGCATGGTGGTGGCAGCATCATGCAGTGGGGATGTTTTTCAGCAGCAGGGACTGGGAGACAAGTCAGGATCGAGGGAAAGATGAACGGAGCAAAGTACAGAGAGATTCTTGATGAAAACCTCCTCCAGAGCACTCAGGACCTCAGACTGGGGTGAAGGTTCACTTCCAACAGAACAACGACCCTAAGCACACTGCCAAGACAACGCAGGAGTGGCTTCGGGACAAGTCTCTGCATGTCCTTGAGTGGCCCAGCCAGAGCCCGGACTTGAACCCAATCGAACATCTCTGGAAAGACCTGAAAATATCTGTGCAACGACGCTCCCCATCCAACCTGACAGAGCTTGAGAGGATCTGCAGAGAAGAATGGGAGAAACTCCCCAAATACAGGTGTGCCAAGCTTGTAGCGTCATACCCAAGACGACTCAAGGCTTTAATCACTGCCAAAGGTGCTTCAACAAAGTTCTGAGTAAAGCGTCTGAATACTTATGTAATGTGATGTTTCCATTATTTTTTTTATTTTTTTTTATAAATTTGCAAAAATGTATAAAAAACTATTTTTGCCTTGTCATCATGGGGTATTGTGTGTAAATTGATGAGGGGGAAAAAACTATTTAATCCATTTCAGAATAAGGCTGTAACGTAACAAAATGTGGAAAAAGTCAAGGGGTCTGAATACTTTCCTAATGCAGTGTATGTGTGAGTGTGCGTGTGCATGTGTGCGTTTCTAGTACCTCTGGGAAAAAGAATCCTATTCCTTCACAAATTATGTAATATGAAATATAAAATGTTTTGCTAGGTCTCCTAAGTCAGAACCAATCAATGACCAGTAGTCTCTGTATAAGCAGTACAGGGAAATGGAATGAGAGAGAGAGAGAGAGAGAGGGAAAGGAAGAAAGAAGGGAACAGAGCTACACGAGGTTACCAATGGCAAATCAGACCAAGAAATGGTCTCCAACATGGCATAGTGTGTACTATATTAGCTTATAAAGTAGAATGGATGCATGTTCTTTTAAGAATATTCTTACTGATGCGTTGGATATAAAGTCATTTCAATAAAATGCTTTACTCGTCATTAAGGCTTGAGAATAGTGTGTATAGCAGTATACTATACTAATAGTGGCAGCATCTGGGTCCATATCCTAGTGCAGTCCTACTCACACAGTGAGGGCTCAGATGCATCTGGGAACAGATGCTTGCTCTGAGACTAATTTCCAAAAGCGAAATATGTTCACTGTCAACTGACAAGACGTTGCTCGGGGTTCTCCTTAGTTTATAAGAGTCAAGTAGGACATCTACAAAACACTTATACAGAGGGGCGTTTCAACTGAGATGGAACATCTGTAAAGATTATTTTGTAATTGTTTTATACTGAGAGGTACAGGTAATTGCCAAAATAATGGAAACACTTGATTAAATGAGGGATACAAAGTATATTGAGTTAATTAAGCAATTCAAATCCCATCAATCTTAGGGTCATGTATAAAAATGCTGGGCAGGCCATTATTTTGCCTATGCCTCCATATGACAATGTCCCCATCCACAGGGCACGAGTGGTTCCTGAATGGTTTGATGAGCATGAAAACAATGTAAACCATGGCTGTCTCAACCCAATTGAACACTTATGGGAGATTATGGAGCGGCGCCTGATGCCTGTGTTGCATCCCTCCAACAGAGATCCAGACACTTGTAGAATCTATGCCAATGTGTATTGAAGCTATTCTGGCTCGTGGTGGCCCAACACACTACTAAAACACTTTATGTTGGTGTTTCCTTTATTTTGGTAGTTACCTATATATCATTGAAATAAGAAATATCCAACATGACAATGAATCACTCTTTTATCCTTATAGCAGGATACATTTTGGGGATAGAAATGTCTAGAAGCGAATAGTTTTTATTTTATTTTATTTAACCTTTATTTAACCAGGTAGGCTAGTTGAGAAAAAGTTCTCATTTACAACTGCGACCTGGCCAAGATAAAGCAAAGCAGTTCGACACAAACAACAACACAAAGTTACACATGGAATAAACAAAGATATAGTCAATAAGACATTAGAAAAAGTCTATATACAGTTTGTGCAAATGAGGTAAGATAAGGCAATATGGTGGCGAAGTAATTACAATATAGCAATTAAACACGAGAGTGATAGATGTGCAAAAGATGAATGTGCAAGTAGAGATACTGGGGTGCAAAGGAGCAAGATAAATAAATAACTACAGTATGGGGATGAGGTAGTTGGATGGGCTATGTACAGGTGCAGTGATCTGTGAGCTGTTCTGACAGCTGGTGCTTAAATTTAGTGAGGGAGATATGGGTCTCCAGCTTCAGTGATTTTTGCAGTTCATTCCAGTCATTGGCAGCAGAGAACTGGAAGGAAAGGCGGCCAAAGGAGGAATTGGTTTTGGGGGCGACCAGTGAAATATACCTGCTGGAGAGCGTGCTACGGGTGGGTGCTGCTATGGTGACCAGTGAGCTGAGATAAGGCGGGGCTTTACCTAGCAAAGACTTGTAGATGACCTGGAGCCAGTGGGTTTGGCGAAGAGTATGAAGCGAGGGCCAGCCAACGACAGCGTACAGGTCGCAGTGGTGGGTAGTATATGGGGCTTTGGTGACAAAACGGATGGCACTGTGATAGACTGCATCCAGTTTGTTGAGTAGAGTGTTGAGTGTTTGGCTATTTTGTAAATGACATTGCCAAACTCGAGGATCGGTAGGATGGTCAGTTTTATGAGGGTATGTTTGGCAGCATGAGTGAAGGATGTTTTGTTGCAAAATAGGAAGCAGTACCTAGATTTAATTTTGGATTGGAGATGCTTAATGTGAGTCTGGAAGGAGAGGTTACAGTCTAACCAGACACCTAGGTATTTGTAGTTGTCCACATATTCTAAGTCAGAACCGTCCAGAGTAGTGATGCTGGATGGGCGGGCAGGTGCGGGCAGCGATCGGTTGAAGAGCATTTAGTTTTACTTGCATTTAAGAGCAGTTGGAGGACATGGAAGGAGAGTTGTATGGCATTGAAGCTCGTCTGGAGGTTAGTTAACACAGTGTCCAAAGAAGGTCCAGAAGTATACAGAATGGTGTCGTCTGCGTAGTGGTGGATCAGAGAATCACCAGCAGCAAGAGCGACATTATTGATGTATACAGAGAAGAGAGTCGGCCAGAAAATTGAACCCTGTGGCACCCCCATAGAGACTGCCAGACGTCCGGGCAACAGGCCCTCCGATTTGACACACTGAACTCAAACAGAGAAGTAGTTGGTGAACCAGGCAAGGCAGTCATTTGAGAAACCAAGGCTGTTGAGTCTGCCGATAAGAATGTGGTGATTGACAGAGTCGAAAGCCTTGGTAAGGTCGATGAATACGGCTGCACAGTATTGTCTCTTATCGATGGCGGTTATGATATCGTTTAGGACATTGAGCGTGGCTGAGGTGCACCCATGACCAGCTCTGAAACCAGATTGCATAGCGGAGAAGGTACGGTGGGATTCGAAATGGTCCGTGATCTGTTTGTTAACTTGGCTTTCGAAGATCTTAGAAAGGCAGGGTAGGATAGATATAGGTCTGTAGCAGTTTGGGTCTAGAGTGTCTCCCACTTTGAAGAGGGAGATGACCGCGGCAGCTTTCCAATCTTTGGGAATCTCAGACGATACGAAAGAGAGGTTGAACAGGCTAGTAATAGGGGTTGCAACAATTTTGGCAGATAACTTTAGAAAGAGAGGGTCCAGATTGTCTAGCCCAGCTGATTTGTAGGGGTCCAGATTTTGCAGCTCTTTCAGAACATCAGCTATCTGGATTTGGGTGAAGGAGAAATGGAGGAGGCTTGGGGGAATTGCTGTGGGGGGTGCAGGGCTGTTGACCGGGGTAGGGGTAGCCAGGTGGAAAGCATGGCCAGCCGTGCTTTACGCTGAGATCTTGGTTGAAGACAGCAGAGGTGTATTTGGAGGGCAAGTTGGTTAGGATGATATCAATGAGGGTGTCCGTGTTTACAGATTTGGGGTTGTACCTGGTAGGTTCATTGATCATTTGTGTGAGATTGAGGGCATCAAGCTTAGATTGTAGGATGGCCGGGGTGTTAAAGGAGGGCATTTTACTCTGGCTTATGGGAGGGCTACAGCAGATCCCACCTCACAGCACCCCCCACATCTGTCTGTCAGCCTATTGTCACCTAGCTCTCACATCCCCCATTACATGAACCCACCTTGAAGACCCAACACACTCACAGCATATTAATCTGCTTTACAAGGGGTGTAGAGCCTAACTGGCATATATAAGCAGCATGTGAGTTTCAAGTTTTGGGAAGAAAATTTTGGCCATAAAAATGCACCTTTATAATAAAATAATAACAATCGCATTTGCGTTCACTTTTGATAATGGTGTTTTCCACTAATGGAACATTCGTGCTTATAGCCTACTACCATGTATGCATTGCTGCACTTATAATGTGAAGAAATAGCCTAATAGTTTATCAACATTTTAAGCTAAACATTCTGATCTGTTGAGTCAGCCACATTCCATAAAAAATATGTTTTGATGCTAGTGGTTGTATTAATCTGGGATCTATCACATCCCACAACTATCCCAGACTATGTTTGGAATATTTATTTCTTGCACAGAATAGAATAGGTCGACTTTTGTACTATGGAAGATAGTAGATTGACATAGGCTAGCGCTTTTGCTGTTTGTTAGGCCTACTCATCTTGTTGGCTGACGAAATGTAAATGTGGACAGTTCTTCCAATATCTTCAGTATGCACCTCGGAATTGGATAAGGACACATGCAGCTGCGTCCCGATGTGTCTGTCTTAACTTTTAGCCTGTGAGAAAGACCCAATCACGTGACTGAGAGCCGTGTGAGTGAGAGACGCTTTGGGTTGTGCAGCACACTCAGGGAGAAGGGCACAACGCAGCACTCCAGGTCGCAAAAGGCATGGATTTCTTTAGGGTGCATTACGGCCACAAAGGGGATGCCACCGTGAAATCCAAGTGCTTGTCAAATTGTGAATGAGAGACTATTGGAGCGTGTACAGCCTGCACAAAACAAAAGCAGAACTCGTGCTTTTCAAGCAACTTTTTTCAAATCATCATTAATGTCTCATCATGCAGTCTTACAATGTATTAAACATCAAAACATATAGCCCAACGTTTGTAGAACAACTAAAGTTACATTAATAACTCTAAATTAAGCATATAGGAGTACCTATTCCTTTGTTAACCGCTCAACACAGAATAGTGTTGTGGGCACTTCCTCAAATCGTTTGGGAGAAAATATTTATATTTTATTCAGCTTTTTTCAATTGTATTCTTCATACTATAAAATAATATAAAATAATGCCACGGAATTATAAGCAAATCTGCTAAATGAACTAGTGTAGCCCACAGCCATTTGGCATAGCCACATCAGGACCTAACATAAGGACAACTCAGAGTCTGCTGTTATTGTCTTCTGAAACAGACTACATTTTCTTCACATCATGCTTCTTTAGACCTGTCTAAAATAAATAATGGATTTATTGTGAAGGTGTAGGCTATATTACATGGATTTATTATACTTTTTAAAATGGCTTGTAGTGGAAGCCAGGAGATGCTAAATGTGTTTATGTTAATTAACGGCCAATTATCGTGACACCGACAGATATTTGTTTGACAATCACCGGCAGACGAAATTTCGTTGACTGCTACAGCCCTAGCATAACCCATCTTGATCCTCTCCTGTTGTCTTAAAGGAGCAGTCACACCATAACTCATCCTGATCCTCTCCTGTTGTCTTAAAGGAGCAGTCACACCATAACCCATCTTGCTCCTCTCCTGTTGTCTTAAAGGAGCGGTCACACCATAACCCATCTTGATCCTTTCCTGTTGTCTTAAAGGAGCAGTCACACCATAACTCATCCTGATCCTCTCCTGTTGTCTTAAAGGAGCAGTCACACCATAACCCATCTTGATCTTCTCCGGTTGTCTTAAAGGAGCAGTCACACCATAACCCATCTTGATCCTCTCCTGCTGTCTTAAAGGATAGTCACACCATAACCCATCTTGCTCCTCTCCTGTTGTCTTAAAGGAGCAGTCACACCATAACCCATCTTGATCCTCTCCTGTTGTCTTAAAGGAGCAGTCACACCATAACCCATCTTGATCCTCTCCTGTTGTCTTAATTAACTGCAAAGAGGCTTGGAGATGGCTAGAGGCACAGGTCCCTTTCTCTCAGGATGAAACTCTACATCAGAGCATTATCAACCTGTTTCCTCATCAGAAGAAAAGAGCTATAGCAAGACATCATCTCCCCAGGAATATGAAAAATAACAACTTAATGTATAGCAGATATAGTCAACATGGACAATAGGAATGTATCCAGAGGAATTGACAAGAAATGGGTCCATGATGAAATACTCTGACCTGTGGAGGTATGACTGGGGCTAGTAGAGCTAACACACACACACACACACACACACACACACACACACACACACACACACACACACACACACACACACACACACACACACACACACACACACACACACACACACACACACACACACACACACACACACACACACACACACACACAGAATGTAACCTGCCAAGAAGGCGACAGTTTGCTGTACCAGAAACACAGAGACAGGAAACAAAGGCTCCACGGCTGTGACTCCTATTAATAGGCCACAGTGGCAGAGAACAGCTGCTCCACCAACACAGCACATCCCACTGATAGAATAATGATAGAGGGAGAGAGTGAGGTAGTTGGAGAGATTGAGAAAATAAGAGAGAGATAGACGGAGAGGAGCGAGGGAGAGAGTAAGAGAGAGAGATCGAGAGGAGAGATAGGGAGGGAGCAAAAGAGGGAGCGAGAGATAGAGAGCGCAAGAGAGGGAGAGAGTAAGAGAGAGAGAGAGAAAGAAAGAGGAGACAGAAAGAGGGAGGGAGAGAGATAAAGAAAGATAGAGAAGGGGGATGGAAACAGGGGATGGAGGAAAACATAAGGAACATGGCGAGTCAGTAGAATAGTGTCGGTGGTGATGTGATGTAGGGGTCTTGGATAGGTAAGGTGTAGGGCACAGAGAAAGCTGTGATGGGGGATAGATGAATGGGAGGTGAGGGGAGACAGACTAGAAGCAGAGAGACAGAGGGGGGGGGTGCTAAGTGACAGAATATGGCAGAAGACACAGGAGAGAGATAGGCACCTTGTGAGTGGGAAGAAATGCAATGACTGGAGCATGCTGCAGAAAAGAAGGGGGGAAGAAAGAAAGAAAGATGGAGAGAATTAATGACGAGTGTGTGTATCCATGTATGAGAATGCAGAATCACATCTGTATATTTATGCATTTGCAGCAAAGCAATGTATCTAAATCATGTGATCCATGCTAAATACAGCATAATTTGTAGATGTACATCTTTTAATATGCATCGGTGTGTCTATAGTATGACTGGGAATAAAAGAGAGATGCAAAAGAAGGAATGAAAAAGAGAGAGAGAGAAAGAGAGTCAGAACAGTCTGTAGGGATGCAGGCAGGAGGAGGAATGTGGTTTCCATGGCAACCCGAGGAAGGCTGAGCTCTGGGTGTCCGTTCCAGCTCTGACTGCGCGTTGCACTGCAGCGGCCCTCGCCTCGCTCTCTCCATCCTCCCCCACTCTCTCCCTCTATTCCTCCCTCGCTCGCTCATTCACTCCATCCCTACCCTCCCCTGCCACCTCCTCGGCTCCCTCCCTCTCTCCATGCGAGAGAGAGGAACTCAACACTACACACACCCAGCTCCATATTATCCAGACCCAGCTCTTCACTGTACACCATTGAGTCTAACTGTACTGTCACAGTGGTTTTATGCAGATATTACATTATCATACGAGCACAGTGATCCTGTATCACCGTGTCTCAACCCAGGCAGCAGCCCCCTCCCCTCCACCCGCCCCTTGCACTAGTTCTCGGCTCAGCTGAAAAGCCAGCATCTGCGGGCATTCTGCTGCCATGTGCCGCTGGGCATGTTGTGATTGGGAAGGCATGTGAAAACAAGGCATGCCATGGTACTGTACTGTTGTAGTAGGGAACATGGACAGGAGGCCTGCCCTTCCCTCCCTCCTTCCCTGACAGACAGACACAGGGGCTGTGTGATAGCAGGTGAGTCACAACCCTGCATTCTAAGGTATCGTGACCCACTACAAATGACAGTGATATACAGTATAATCATATTGTCAATGCATGATTTACATAGTCTAACTGACAAACATAAATTTGAAAATATGACAGCATGCCAAGTTACAAGAGGCTAAATACCATGAAATACCAGGCCCCATTATCTGCCCAGTGTTGACATATTGAGTTGAAACAGCTGTCAACATGCTTGCCACTTCCTTATTTGGCATAATGAACCCAAACTAAGCAATGCTTCAGCCTCAACCTTCCCAAATATCGAAAATGCTAAATATATGTTGAATTTCAGAAATCCACATTAGCAAAATCTACAACAATTCTGAATATTCTCATATCAACAATAGGATGAATTGTACTAAAGGCTGTGGTGGTTATGTCATCACAACTGATATCACTGATTTGAGTCGCTGGGATAGTTCTGTCCGTGTGATGCATGCGCTGTAATGCCCTCTGATTATTAATATGTTCATAAGGTCACTGAGCTTAATGAAAAATAACAAACGTCTCGGGACGTTAAGGGCAGCCCTGTGACGACTCGTTGAGCACGCTGAAAGAGGATATGCGAGAGAGACACTGATTGGGTGAAACTTTTTTGGGCTCTTTTACGTTATGGAGCGTTCATTTGACCCCTGGGTGACTGACCTTTGGTGTCTCGATGTGGGAGCAGCTCACCAGCACCGACACACGCTCCACCTTCTGAGGGCTCCTCCTTGTGGTCACTCGTACCCGCGACACTCCCTCCTCCTCACCAGAGTTCTGTAGGAAGGACACACAGGATGAAATAGATCCAAATATTTTTCTGCTTATCATTTCGGACATTAGGTAGGCTATATGCTAGGTCAACTTTTCTATAATTAGATACAGGAAATTTCTCTTCGGTCATTACTTGATGCTCTAGAACACTAAATAAAGCCTTGCTCACCAGAATAATGTCAAAAATCGATAGAATGAATGCATCATCAACAATATAGTTGACATCAGAAAAGTTCTCTTTCATTTCTGCTTCTCTCCCACGGAGCAAAGATGTTTAGGGACCGGGGAGATTTTCAGTGCAAAATTTCCAAATGACATCAGTTTCTCGACCGGTTTTGCGGAAATGAAAAGCTGTGAAAACGATCCAACATGTTTATGATAGTATTTCAGTTCATCTTGGATGCAGATTTTGGTTGAGAGTTAAACACTGTCAGCTTTTATGTCGCTGAAAAAAAGCTAAGCACGCATTCACATTTCCTCAAGATTAAATAAATAAATGTATCATATTTCTCCACTCCTGTTCCCGAGAAACACTTAATTCTGCAGGAGTTAATATTATAATAGGCTACATGTGAGGCCTACAGTCAGTGTCCACACTTGGTGATACTATATGAAACAGCTTGCGCAGACTGTGAAAAACAACAGTTTACATGCCACAGTATCCCGTATAAGTTCAGCCTATCCCAGGGATTTTATTCGGGTTTCTCAAAACTGGGATATGTGCTTATTTCGGGTTATTGTAAACGGGATAGGATGTTTATATGCATCCACTCAAAAACAGAATACTTGAGTATCCCAAATAATAACAGGATATTGGTGTGCACGTATACATGGCCATTGTTGTAGCAACATTTAAAATGAATCAAGGCAACATCCATCTGCGATGGAACAGGTTGAGTAACACAGCCGTTGGGCTCTCTTTCTGTTGGCCTCTCTGCTAACGAGCATTGACTGACTGATATTTGTTGTGCAAACAGTCACCGGTGCCCCGCAGAACCAATGGAGAAAAGACAGAGTATAAACTGGACTGTCAAAGATCTACTAAACATGACAAACAATGGGATCATAGTGAAGAGAAATGAAAACTCAACCAATACCTAGTGACAGGAGAGCAGGAGTAATCACTATGTTCCAGGCTCATACAGGACAGACTGGTAGCCTAAAGACTGTAACTGTATGAAATGATATAATGACGTTGGCAGCTATTGATTCTTACACACTACGTATGTATTATTCAAAGCGGCAGTTAGATCTGACACAGAGAGAGGGAGGCTTTTCCTACCTTTGAGCTGTTGAGTGTATTGCCACAGCTTAACCCGCACAGACCCTTAAGAGACAGCAGAGGGCAGCCTTTAGAGCAGGCCATGGAGTGCCTTAGACTGCCTGACGCAAGGTCACAAAAAGTGCTTGACAAAATTGCAATGATGATCAAGGCGCCCGCAGGTTCTTTGTCCTGATCTGTGTATAATAGACACGCTACACTCATAGAAGCATGCAGGCTAAACACATCCGTCGTCCCGTAAAAAGGGCTCCTGAGTGGCGCAGCGTTCTAAGGCACTGCATCTCAGTGCTAGAGGTGTCACTACAGACCCTGGTTCGATCCTGGGCTGTATCACAACCGGCCGTGATCGGGAGTCCCATAGGGCGGTGCACAATTGTCACAGCGTCGTCCGGGTTAGGGGACGGTTTGGCCGGGGTAGGACGCCATTGTAAAATAAGAATCTGTTCGTAGCTGACTTGCCTAGTTAAATAAAGGCTGAATAAATACATTTCAAATGAATGCTTGTAGATGTTTTGTCATTGCTGTTCCGTACTTTAACCAAACATGTAGATGTGTCGCTGCATGGGTCTGAATATGTTATCAGGGAGATGATAAGGGAGTTTTGCTTCGGCAGCTCTGTTCCCACATGGCAGTGCTGACAGGCAAGTCAACTGACACAAGCAGGGCTGAGGGTGCCCCCTGCCCTCTCAGCTGACCCCTCTGTCTAATGATGGCAGCTAGGAGGACAGCCTCGGCAACACTGGCAGGTCACTCATCACACACACACAAACGAAAGCACACCACGCACACATGCACGCAAATGCAGTCACACACACGCAAACAGTGTTCACAGACGCAAGCACACACGAACACACTGCAAAAGCACACGCACGCACGGTTGAATGATGAGTCTATGAATGACTTATCATGAGTCAACAAACAGCATGCAGTATTCATTAGAAACATTCCTATTTCAAACTTGAACAGTCAAATAACAAGTAATGACAACTAAATAGACCAAATCACACAAGTATGACATTGGAATCACATTTTAGCTCCAAACTAGATTCAGCTTTGCACAATAACCTAATATATTCAACTTTTCCCCCTCTTTATCCCCCTCTTTTAACCAGTTTCATTCATTCCATCTCTACAGAAGCTATTATCCCCCTCACTTGCCTCTGCACCAAATCAGTGAATTTGCAGACTCATTTATTTTCCCTCCCATCCTCCACACAGGTGACAGCATGCCTCGAATGCTGATGAGGGCCTACTCACTGGCCAGCCACTGAGCTGAGCTGTCCCATTCACTAGCCCCCACTGCTAGGGCCTCCTCACTGACCAAGGAGCTGATCGTGGACTACAGGGAACAGGGGGGTGATCATGCTCCCTACATCAACGGGGCTGCCGTGGAGCAGGTCAAGTTACTCAGTGTCCAAATCACTAAGGACTTAAAATGGTCCACACACACACGCAGTTGTGACAAATGCATGACAGCGCCTCTTCTCCCTCAGGAGGTTAAAAAGGTTTGGCATGGGTCCTCCAATACACAAAAAGCTCTACAGCTATACCATTAAGAGCATCTTGACTGGCTGCATCACTGCTTGGTATGGCAACAGCACCGCCCTCGATCGCAAGGCGCAACATAGGGTGGTGCGGACAGCCCAGTACATCACTGGGGCCAAGCTGCCTGCCATCCAGGACCTCTATATCAGGTAGTGTGAAAGGAAGGGTCGGAAAATCGTTAAGACTCCAACCACCCAAGCCACTGATTGTTCCCTCTGCTTCCGCACGGCAAGCGGTACCGGTTCATCAAGTCTGACATCAACAGGCTCTGAACAGTTTCTAACCCCATGCCATAAGACTGCTAAATAGCTACACGGACTATCTGAGTTGACCTTTGTATTTTATTCTTACTTTGCACTGTGTCTATGCACACTCACAGGGCCCTACACACTACACACACTGATATCACAACACACATACACACACTCACTCCATCATTTGCTCACACACACATAATATGCACACACATTTATACTGACTCTATACACACACACACACTTTTACATTTTAGTCATTTAGCAGACGCTCTTATCCAGAGCGACTTACAGTAGTGAGTGCATACATTTTCATACTTTTTTCCAAACTGGTCCTTTGTGGGAATCAAACCCACAACCCTGGTGTTGCAAGTGCCATGCTCTACCAACCTAGATACACAGGAACATACAATCATCATATACGCTGCTGTACTCTGTTTATCACCTAGTCTAGTCACCTTACCCCTATACAGGGCTCCCGAGTGCCGCAGCGGTCTAAGGCACTGCATCTCAGTGCTAGAGGTATCACTACAGACCCTGGTTCGATTCCAGACTGTATCACAACCGGTTGTGATTGGGAGTCCCATAGGGCGGCACACAATTGGACCAGCGTCGTCATGGGCTTGGCCGGGGTAGGCCGTCATTGTAAATAAGAATTTGTTCTTAATTGACTTGCCTAGTTAAATAAAGGTTAAATATAAAATATAAATATCTACCTCACTACAGTATCCTTGCACATTGTAAATATTGTACTGGAACTGACCCTGTATATGCTATGCTTACTTACTTTATCGTGTTCTTCTTATTCTTATTTGTGTATGTTTTTGTTTTTGTTCTACCTTGTTATTTTTAGTATTACATTGTTATAAATTATTACATTGTTTGGGTTAGAGCTGGCAAGAAAGGCATTTCACTGTACTTGTGCATGTGACAAATTCTTGAAACTCATCCACTAGCCCCCACTGTTAGGGCCTCCTCACTGGCCAGCCACTGAGCTGTCCCATCCACTAGCCCCCACTGTTAGGGCCTCCTCACTGGCCAGCCACTGAGCTGTCCCATCCACTAGCCCCCACTGTTAGGGCCTCCTCACTGGCCAGCCACTGAGCTGTCCCATCCACTAGCCCCCACTGTTAGGGCCTCCTCACTGGCCAGCCACTGATGTGTCCCATCCACTAGCGCCCAATGTTAGGGCCTCCTCACTGGCCAGCCACTGAGCTGTCCCATCCACTAGCCCCCACTGTTAGGGCCTCCTCACTGGCCAGCCACTGAGCTGTCCCATCCACTAGCCCCCAATGTTAGGGCCTCCTCACTGGCCAGCCACTGAGCTGTCCCATCCACTAGCCCCCACTGCTGCAGCCTCCCTACATATAGCCCACACTGGCCAGGCCGGAGGATGGGCCTGGGGATGGGGCTAGGGCTGGGGATTGGGCTTGCCAATCCTCAACACTGTCACTAGTAACATTAGCTACAGTTCCACTGTACTAGTGACATGGTGACCAGCTGTAATGCAGGGAGGGAGGGCTGGGGAACATGTGCGGAGGATTTAGTTGTAAGCAGCACCAGGGTGTATCAGAGGAATGATGGGTGGGGCACTAGGTCTCTGGATAAAGCTTGTGACATGCTGTGACGTGTGACCACAGTGTGTGTTTGGCATGGGCCAAGGAGATGAAGATTTTGCACAATGATTTCTGTCAGGTGAGCGTTAAATCTGACTGTAATTCATTGAATGAATGAAAATCTGATTATGGCAGAAAAATGATTGGTTCACTACAGTGTATACCTATTAAGGTTTAATAGTTTAAGCTAGGAGGTACATATGAGAATTCCTAGAGAGAACAAATGCTTTAAAATTCTGCGAATGGAATCTTTCTATAACCATTCATTCAGACACACACCTTCAACAAATGAATCAGGTTCCTCTCTCCAGGCTTGACTCCCAGTCAGTAGGGTCACACACACTAAGCTTTTTGTGAACAAGTAGCAGCCATGAACTTGCTACGAAACCGAATAACTAGCCTGCTAATATTGTTGCACTCGCTAAGTCTAGGGGTCTTAGGCCGAGTTAACTGTTCTGCAACCTGATTTAAGACTGTCATGTGTACATGTGCCCAGGATACAGCAAACTTGCCGAATTCAGGTCAAGCTCTGTCTTAACTTCTTGGTCGGCCAGTCCAAGCAGATTATTCATATCTTCATGGTGACAAAACAAGTCTACATTAAACATGTTGTCCCTCACAAATGATGTAGCGCTCCTTCTTGTGTCAATTAGTAACAATTATTCCAACGTACGAGTAAGAGAAAAAAATGTATAAAATTTTTTCCCATGCTGGAAATTAAAAGTTGATAAGTGACTATGGGTGGTATGTTAGTGAATGGACTATACTTCTTTATAGGGAGATACAATTATATAAAGCAGGATTCGTTTTTATGGGCAGACTAGGGACATTTATACTGATAGTAGTCTTGCCTGACTATACTGATAGTAACATAATGATGTCAATGAATTGACTGGGAACTATTTACATTGACCCATTGTTGTCAATCATTTACACTTATGCAAAAAGTATCTATGTAGACATGTAAGATGCTATTAGGGCAATAGAAATGACTTTACTGTTTGATGACTCACTTAAAATGATACTGAACAAAAATATAAAATGCAACAATTTAAACAATGTTACTGAGTTACAGTTCATATAAGGAAATCAGTCAATTGAAATAAATTCATTAGGCCCTAGTCTATGGATTTAACATGACTGGGCAGGAGCGCAGCTATGGGTGAGCCTGGGAGGGCATAGGCCCAACCACTTGGGAGCCATGCCCACCCACTGGGGAGCCAGACCCAGCCAATCAGAATGAGTTTTTCCCCAGAAAAGGGCTTTATTACAGACAGAAATTCTACTCAGTTTCATCAGCTGTCCGGGTCTCAGATGATTCTGCAGGTGAAGAAGCCGGATGTGGAGGTCCTGGGCTGGCATGGTTACACGTAGTCTGCAGTTGTGAGGCCGGTTGGACGTACCGCCAAATTCTCTGAAACCACGTTGGAGGCGGCTTATGGTGGAGAAATTAACATTCAATTCTACGGCAACAGCTCTGGTGGACATTCTTGCAGTCAGCATGTCAATTGCACGCTCCCTCAAAACTTGAGACATCTGTGATATTGTCTTCTGTGACAAAACTGCACATTTTAGAGTGGCCTTTTATTGTCCCTTTTATTGGCCTTTTAGGTGCACCTGTGTAATGATCATGCTGTTTAATCAGCTTCTTGATATGCTAGACCTGTCAGGTGGATGGATTATCTTGGCAAAGAAGAAATGCTCACTAACAGGGATGTAAACAAATTTGTGCACCAAATATGAGAGAAATAAGATTTTTGGGATCTTAATTTCAGCTCATGAAACATGGGACCAACACTTTATATGTTGCGTTTATGTTTTTGTTCAGTTTATTATCAAGTACGTGCAAAAAAGTCTGAGTTGAGACTATCAAATGCATGCACATTTATGTTAATTAGGCTTATGCCAGCAATGGGGGCAGCAGGTAGCCTAGTGGTTAGAGCGTTGGGCCAGTAACCGAAAGGTTGCTGGAGCGAATCCCCGAGCCGACAAGGTAAAAATCTGTTGTTCTGCCCCTGAGCAAGGCAGTTGACCCACTGTTCCCCGGGCGCCGAAGACGTGGATGTCGATTATGGCAGCCCCCCGCACCTCTCTGATTCAGAGGGGTTGGGTTAAATGCAGAAGACACATTTCAGCTGAATGCATTCAGTTGTACAACTGACTAGTATCCCCCTTCCCAATGATATTTTAGTCCGTTTTTTTACTCACAATGAACCATGGTTTCTGATTTCGTAGAGTCAACAATGAAAAGAAGTGTGATTTGAAATTAATTTGAGGAGTAATATAACGAATGCAAATGTAACAAAAATGAACAATAATGAACAATAATGAGCATTAACCATAAAAGAGGGGTACATTTTGACCAAGGAGTCTAAAGATGTCATAATTGTTCTTTAATATATATATATATATTTATCTTTATGAAATAAGGACTTTGTCAAACAACTAGTTACTAGTTTTTGTATTAATATGGAGGAATAAAATATAATTTCTATTTACCGTATACTGTATACTAGTGGTGCGCGTGCAAGTGTGAAAATAAGTACTGAAATTATATAGGTCATTGTGGGAAACTTCTCATAAGGAGATGCATATATGTCCAAATTACATGAATGTAGCTCAAACAGGGCAGGAGATATGCTTGTTAAAACTTTGGTGGGGACAAAAAGTCGAATTAGCAGAAAAACTAAAGGGCGGAGCTTATAGGTCCTTATGAAAAACTTGCTGCTCATGAGGGGCTGCATATATTAACCAAATTTCATGACAATAGCTCAAAACGGGACAGGAGATATGCTTGATCAAAAGTTTGGAATTTCAGTTGATTACTATAGCATCCCCTTAGGGCAAATCAGTGTAATTTTGGAATTTCAATTGATGACTATAACACCCCCCCCTTGGACAAATCTGTGTATTTTTGTACATCATCCAAGTTTCGTCAAAATCGGGCCAGTGCTGTCTGAGATATAGTGTGTGACAAACATACTAACGGACAGAGACAGATCCACAGTCTGCTCCCCGATTTCATTGTGGGTGACAATAAATATGTACAGTTGAAGTCGGAAGTTTACATACACCTTAGCCAAATACATTTAAACTCAGTTTTTCACAATTCCTGACATTTAGTCCTAGTAAAAATTCCCTGTCTTAGGTCAGTTAGGATCACCACTTTATTTTAAGAATGTGAAATGTCAGAATACTAGTAGAGAGAATGATTTATTTCAGCTTTTATTTCTTTCATCACATTCCCAGTGGGTCAGAAGTTTACATACACTCAATTAGTATTTGGTAGCATTGCCTTTAAATTGTTTAACTTGGGTCAAACATTTCGGGTAGCCTTCCACAAGCTTCCCACAATAAGTTGGGTGAATTTTGGCCCATTCCTCCTGACAGAGCTGGTGTAACTGAGTCAGGTTTGTAGGCCTCCTTGTTCGCACACGCTTTTTCAGTTCTGCCCACAAATCTTCTATAGGATTGAGGTCAGGGCTTTGTGATGGCCACTCCAATACCTTGACTTTGTTCTCCTTAAGCCATTTTGACACAACTTTGGAAGTATGCTTGGGGTCATTGTCCATTTGGAAGACCCATTTGCGACCAAGCTTTAACTTCCTGACTGATGTCTTGAGATGTTGCTTCAATATATCCACATCATTTTCCTGCCTCATGATGCCATCTATTTTGTGAAGTGCACCAGTCCCTCCTGCAGTAAAGCACCCCTACAACATGATACTGCCACCCCCGTGCTTCACGGTTGGGATGGTGTTCTTCGGCTTGCAAGCCTCCCCCTTTTTCCTCCAAACATAATGATGGCAGACTAGAGGACATTTCTCCAAAAAGTACGATCTTTGTTGCAAACCATAGTCTGGCTTTTTTATGGTGGTTTTGGAGCAGTGGTTTCTTCCTTGCTGAGCGGCCTTTCAGGTTATGTTGATATAGGACTCGTTTTACTGTGGATATAGATACTTTTGTACCTGTTTCCTCCAGCATTTTCACAAGGTCCTTTGCTGTTGTTCTGGGATTGATTTGCACTTTTCGCACCAAAGTATGTTCATCTCTAGGAGACAGAATGTGTCTCCTTCCTGAGAGGTATGACAATTGCGTGGTCCCATGGTGTTTATATTTGCGGGCTATTGTTTGTACAGATGAACGTGGTACCTTCAGGCATTTGGAAATTGCTCCCAAGGATGCACCAGACTTCTGTAGGTCTACAATTTTTTTCTGAGGTCTTGGCTGATTTCTTTTGATTTTCCCATGATGTCAAGCAAATAGGCACTGAGTTTGAATGTAGGCCTTGAAATACATCCACAGGTACACATCCAATTGACTCAAATGATGTCAATTAGGCTATCAGAAGCTTCTAAAGCCATGACATCATTTTCTGGAATTTTCCAAGCTGTTTAAAGGCACAGTCAACTTAGTGTATGTAAACTTCTGACCCACTGGAATTGTGATACAGTGAATTATAAGTGAAATAATCTGTCTGTAAACAATTGTTGGAAAAATTACTTCTGTCCTAACCGACTTGCCAAAACTATAGTTTGTTAACAAGACATTTGTGGAGTGGTTGAAAAACGAGTTTTAATGACTCCAACCTAAGTGTATGTAAACTTCCAACTTCAACTGTACAAAAACCAAAATACAAAAAAGGCAGGCCCAACTATAGCCTCTTGCTCCTGTATTTGATCTCATAATGCTGAAGGCAACAGCCCGTACCCAGAAAACAATTTGACCAACCCTCTGGTTTACCTACAGTGCATTCGGAAAATATTCAGACCCTTTGACTTTTTCTTACATTACAGCCTTATTCTAAAATGTATTACATTTATGTTTTTTCTCATCAATCTACCCACAACACCCCATAATGACAAAGCTAAAATATGTTTTTAATACATTTGCAAAAATGTCTAAACCTAAGTATTCAGACCCTTTGCTATGAGACTCGAAATTGAGCTCAGGTGCATCCTGTTTCCATTGATCATCCTTGAGATGTTTCTACAACTTGATCGGAGACCACCTGTGTTAAATTCAATTGATTGGACATTATTTGGAAAGGCACTCACCTGTCTATATCAGGTCCCACAGTTGACAGTGCATGTCAGAACTGCATCGCAGTGCTAGCTGCGCCACCAGAGTCTCTGGGTTCGCGCCCAGGCTGGGCTGGGTTCGCGCCCAGGCTCTGTCGCAGCCGGCCGCAACCGGGAGGTCCGTGGGGCGACGCACAATTGGCATAGCGTCGTCCGGGTTAGGGAGGGTTTGGCCGGTAGGGATATCCTTGTCTCACTATGTAAAAAATGTAATAAAAATGTATGCACTCTACTGTAAGTCGCTCTGGATAAGAGCGTCTGCTAAATGACTAAAATGTAAAAATGTAAATGTAATGCCCTGTTCCTTCTCCCCGCACTAGCCTTCAGGTGCGTGTCCCCAGCCCGGTACCACCAGTTCCGGCACCACGCACCAGGCCTACAGAGTCTGCCGTCTGCCCAGCGGCGCCTGAACCGCCCGTCTGCCAAGCACCGTCTGAGCCGCCCGTCTGCCAAGCACCGTCTGAGCCGCCCGTCTGCCAAGCACCGTCTGAGCCGCCCGTCTGCCAAGCACCGTCTGAGCCGCCCGTCTGCCAAGCACCGTCAGAGCCGCCGTCTGCCAAGCACCGTCAGAGCCGCCCGTCTGCCAAGCACCGTCAGAGCCGCCCGTCTGCCAAGCACCGTCAGAGCCGCCCGTCTGTCCCGAGCCGTCAGAGCCGCCCGTCTGTCCCGAGCCGCCCGAGCCGTCCGCCAGACAGGATCAGCCCGAGCCGTCCGCCAGACAGGATCAGCCCGAGCCGTCCGCCAGACAGGATCAGCCCGAGCCGTCCGCCAGCCATGAGCAGCCAGATCCGTCAGCCAGCCATGAGCAGCCAGATCCGTCAGCCAGCCATGAGCAGCCAGATCCGTCAACCAGGCAGGAGCTGCCGTCCCTCAGTCCGGAGCTGCCGCCCCTCAGTCCGGAGCTGCCGTCCCTCAGTCCGGAGCTGCCGTCCCTCAGTCCGGAGCTGCCGTCCCTCAGTCCGGAGCTGCCTTCCAGTCATGAGCTGCCTTCCAGTCATGAGCTGCCCTCCAGGCAGGAGCTGCCCTCCAGTCCGGAGCTACCCCTCAGTCCGGAGCTACCCCTCAGTCCGGAGCTACCCCTCAGTCCGGAGCTACCCCTCAGTCCGGAGCTACCCATCCGTCCGGTGGCGCCCTCTGGGATGGTCTTCAGTCCGGGACTTGCTACAAGGGTCGCCGCCACCAAAGCGGGAATTGACAATGGTGGAGTGGGGGCCTCGTCCCGCGCCCGAACCACCGCCATGATGGGGGTCACCCCGGACCCTCCCCTTCTGTTTCAGGTTCTGCGGCCGGAGTCCGCACCTTTGGGGGGGGGGGGGGGGGGGAGGGGGGTACTGTCACGCCCTGGCCTTAGTATTCTTTGTTTCCTTTATTATTTTAGTTAGGTCAGGGTGTGACATGGGGAAGGTATGTGTTTTTGTATTGTCTAGGGTGGTTGTATGGTTTAGGGGGTTAAGTAGAGTAGATGGGTTTGTGTTTAGTGTAGGTGTCTAGCTGTGTCTATGGTTGCCTGAATGGTTCTCAATCAGAGACAGATGTCATTAATTGTCTCTGATTGGGAGCCATATTTAAGACAGCCATAGGCACTAGGTTTATGTGGGTAATTGTCTATGTTGTACGTTTGTAGCTTGTGTGTGCACTTACGTCTATAGCTTCACGATCGTTTGTTGTTTTGTTTCAGTTTGTTAAAGTGTTCGTTGCGTGTTTTTTCCTTTCTCTAAAATAAAAGAGAATGTATTTTGCACACGCTGCGCCTTAGTCCACTCTCTCTCAGCAAGACGATCGTGACAATACCCAAGAAGACTTGAGGCTGTAATCGCTGCCAAAGGTGCTTCAACAAAGTACTGAGTAAAGGGTCTGAATACATATGTAAATGTAATATTTCCGTGTTGTTTTTTTGTTTCACATTTGCAAAAATATCTAAAAAACTGTTTTTGCTTTGTCATTATCGGGTATTGTGTGTAGATTGATGAGGGGCAAAAAAAACATTTAATCAATTTTAGAATAAGGCTGTTACGTAACAAAATGTAGAAAAAGTCAAGGGTTCTGAATACTTTCCGAATGCACTGTATATATTGATCTGCGGGCCTACAAAAGGGGGGCCACAGGCTGCATGACGGCAGTTTCCCATCCCTGATCTAGGTAATTGATAGTTGGTATTCATCTACTAAAACTGTGATTCTGTCAGACAGCAGGGGCAGCAGTTCTATAGAGATGAGATGATGACTTGGAATGAAATAATAGAGATCCACAACAACTGAAATATTTTATTAAAGTAAAGTAATGTGAATAAATTATGGTTGATAATGGGTAGTCACAACCAATTGTGACTTATTTCAGTATGCGTATGTCACGCGTCACTACTTAACAGGAGAGCCATTTCAACATAAACTTTTTTTAAACTCAAAATGCATTTTTTGGCAGAAATGCCTTCTGGAACATGTGAACTTTCATGTGCCTTAATAACAAACTGGTATGCCATCTGTAAATACATGAGCTGGTGTCACGCCCTGACCTTAGAGAGCCTTTTTATGTCTCTATTTGGTTTGGTCAGGGTGTGATTTGGGTGGGCATTCTATGTTCTTTATTTCTAGGTTTTGTGTTTCTATGTTTTGACCGGGTATGGTTCTCAATCAGGGACAGCTGTCTATCGTTGTCTCTGATTAGGAATCATACTTAGGCAGCCTGTTTTGCCACCTTAGGTTGTGGGATGTTGTTTTTTGTTAGCACTGCGTAGCCTACGGAACGCGACGTTCGTTGTTCTTTTGTTGTTTTGTTTGGAGTTCGGATTTAATAAAGAATCATGAACACGGTTGGAGACCTGAGCCAACTCCTCGTGCTTACCGTGGGGAGAGTGTGACTAGTCAGGCCCCATGTTATGCGGCTCTGCGCAGTGTGTCTCCAGTGCGCACTCATAGCCCGGTGCGCTATATTCCAGCTCCCCGCATCGGCCGGGCTAGAGTGAGAATCCAGCCAGGACGGATGATGCCGGCTCAGCGCATCTGGCCTCCAGTGCGTCTCTTCGGTCCAGGATATCCTGCGCCGGCTCTGCGAACTGTGTCTCCGGTGCGTGTCCACAGCTCAGTACGTCCTGTGCCAGCACCCCGCAGTTGCCGGGCTAGGGGGAGCACCCAGCCAGGACAGGTTGTGCCAGCTCTGCTCTCCATACCTCCAGTGCGTCTCTACGGCCCAGCATATCCTGCGCCGGTTCTACGCACAGTGTCTCCGGTGCGCTCTCACAGCCCAGTGCGTCCTGTGCCAACGCCCCACAGTTGCCGGGCTAGGGTGAGCACCCAGCCAGGACAGGTTGTGCCAGCTCTGCTCTCCATACCTCCAGTGCGTCTCCACGGCCCAGTGATGATCCATGGCACAAAGCCTCCAGTGATGATCCATGGCACGAAGCCTCCAGTGATGATCCATGGCCCGGAGCCTCCAGCGAGGATCCATGGCCCGGAGCCTCCAGCGAGGATCCATGGCACAAAGCCTCCAGCGACAGTCCCCGGTCGAGGGTCACCGGTCCGGGGCCCGCGACGAGGGTCCCCAGTCCGGGGCCCGCGACGAGGGTCCCCGAGCCAGAGGTGGAACGGGGTCTACGTCCCGCACCAGAGCCGCCACCGCGGATAGATGCCCACCCAGACCCTCCCCTATAGGTTCAGGTTTTGCGGCCGGGGGGGGGGGGTACTGTCACGCCCTGACCTTAGAGAGCCTTTTATGTCTCTATTTGGTTTGGTCAGGGTTTGATTTGGGTGGGCATTCTATGTTCTTTATTTCTAGGTTTTGTGTTTCTATGTTTTGGCCGGGTATGGTTCTCAATCAGGGACAGCTGTCTATCGTTGTCTCTGATTGGGAATCATACTTAGTTTTCATACTGTTTTGCCACCTTAGGTTGTGGGATGTTGTTTTTTGTTAGCTCTGCGTAGCCTACGGAACGTGACGTTCGTTGTTCTTTTGTTGTTTTGTTTGGAGTTCGGATTTAATAAAGAATCATGAACACGTCCCACGCTGCACCTTGGTCTCATCCTTCCGACGAGCGTTACAGCTGGTCAGTATGTGTCGTAAATCATTTCTAACGTGGCATTCTTGAAAGATATCACATAGTAGAAATGCAAAAGTGTTGCTCTCCACTTTCTGGAGGACCGAGTTTTGAAATCAGAGGAATGCCCAGTGGCATTAGTGTATGATAGCTAAGGAGATTGAGAAAATTCTGGCGTTTGATTGCAAATATGCACAGGGAGTCGAAAAGAAAACACACAGAAGGCTGTTGTATAAAACACCTGTCTCTGGCTAGCTAGCTACATGTCTAAACAAGAGAGTCCACTATGCAAGTAACCATTTCAATAGAATGTTCATGTCACTGCGACAACTGTCGATAGACGTAGCTGGTAAATTCGCAGAATAACTGACGAATTTACGAATTCTCAACACCTGTTGAATATGTCCGGTGTCAGTAAACGTCGGCTAAAAGGCGTAATTAAATTTTTGCCAGCAGCACGGTTAGTCACCAATGCTCGTTATAACATAAAAACAGCCTAACCAGCTCTGTTAGTGCGAGTAAAATGGTCAGAGTTAGCTGTTCTCTCATTTGTGTCTGGAAGTAGCTAGCAAGCTAGCCAACGTTAGCTTGGGTGCTTGACTGCCGCTGTGAGGTCAGAATGCTTGGATCAACCCTACCCCTCAGCCAGAGCGTCCAGTGTGCGCTCTGAACGCTCTGAGAGTCGAAAAGCTCAGAATTTACAAACAGACAATCTGACAACGCTCTGAGTTTATGAATGCCCCGAGCGAACTCTGGGCACACTCTGGCACTCCAGATTTCATTTACGAACACACCCATAGTATAAACCAGCCTTTGGTTGTTTAGTACATGGCCTCACATGTGAATCCTTAAAGAGGTGGGTTGGGCTAAGGCTTAAGAGGGTGTGAACGATGCTGAATCGGTGTAGACAAAGAAGAGCTCTCCGGTAGGTTTACCAAAACATTCAAGGGCTATTTTCTCAAAAGTGAGGTTACAAGTTTATCAACTTTCAAAGCAGAATTACTTTCCCATTGTTCGTCAATTGTAGTGTATTATAGACCATTTTCTAGCTCTGAGTCTCTACTTGCATCCAATGTAAAAAACACAATTTAAAATGTTGCTACATAAGAACGAATCGAGCCGGTCGGTCACAATTATTAATGGTTTTATTCTGTGATGTTACAGAATTCAACTCACGTAATGCATAGTGCATTACATTTTTTTTTTTAAATGATCATAATCGAAATCCGTGATTTAAAAAAAATTATCAAACCGACCTAAAAAAGCACTAATCGCTCAGCACTAATTAGTTATTTTATCAACCAGTTAATCCAATAGCAAAACATGTAAGATGCATGTTTTAAAAATGCCCTTTGAATGAAATATGATACAGTACTGTAAATTGCAGTACATTACACTGTTTCCACATTAGGCAATACACGTGCACTACCAATTAAAATTGACTTAACATAACATTTCCATAATTTCTATCCCATGTGTGATCAAAAAGGTTTCATCACTGAAGACAGCTTTCACAATGTAATCAAATGAAAGAAGTGGGGGAAAAAACGAAACAATGTTTAGCAGGCACTAGTTTTCATCAAGCCTGTCTTAAGCATTTGGCCATAGGTTGTCATCCAAATCACAGTAAATATCCTCATTGTTCATGCGTCTGGGGTAAAACCTTTTGGCATGGCGAATTCAAGTCTGACAGGTCTGTATTGAAAATCATTGCATGCCTCATCCATGGTCTAAAGGAGGGTGGTACACTCATGGGGACCTGTATTGTAATTGTGTATTGTATTTTACAGTATTGTACTTATGTATTGTAGTGGTCCTGTACGTGTGTCAGTTCATAAGAGCATGGCATTAGCAACACCAGAGTTGTGGGCTCGATTCCCACTGGAGACACATACTAAAATGTGTGGAAAGTGTCTGCTGCGTAAATGGCATATATTACAGTATTTCAGTATTGTATTGGCCATCAATATTTTAGCAGAGAAGTATAACCCATCCCCATCAAAAAAGACCCCAGCAACTTCATTTTGGATACATGTTTACTATATAGGGGATGCATTTATTTATTGTTTTGGTATTTTTCTGGATTATTTGTGTATTGATATTGTATCGGTATTGTATTACTGCCCTGTAGGAGCTAGAAACACAAGCATTTCGCTGCAACAGCTACTCTTCCTGGGGTCCACACAAAACATGAAACAATACAGAACATTAATAGACAAGAATAGCTCAAGGACAGAACTACATACAAAAAAAATAATAAAGGCACATGTAGCCTACATATCAATACATACACACAAACAATCTAGGTCAAATAGGGTAGGGGCGTTGTGCCGTAAGTTGTTGCTTTATCTGTTTTTTGAAACCAGGTTTGCTGTTTATTTGAGCAATATGATATGGAACGGAGTTCCATGCAATAATGGCTCTATATAATACTGTAAGCTTTCTTGAATTTGTTCTGGATGTGGGGACTGTGAAAAGACCCCTGGTGGCATGTCTGGTGGGGTAAGTGTATGTGTCAGAGCTCTGTGTAAGTTGACTGAGCAAACACATTTGGGATTTAACACATTAATGTTTCTTATAAAAAGAAGTGATGCAGTCAGTCTCTCCTCAACCCTTAGCCAAGAGAGACTGGCGTGCATAGTATTTATATCAGCCCTCTGATTACAATGAAGCTGTGCCACTATGTTCTGGGCCAGCTGCAGCTTAACTAGATCTTTCCTTGCAGCACTCGACCACACGACTGGACAATAATCAAGATAAGACTAAACTAAAGCCTGGAGAACTTGCTTTTGGAGTGTGGTGTCAAAAAAGCAGATCATCTCCTTATTATGGACAGACCTCTCCCCATCTTTACAACCATTGAATCTATATGTTTTGACCATGACAATTTACAATCTAAAGTAAAGGCAAGTAATTTAGTCACCTCAACTTGTTCAACAGCCACACCATTCATTACAAGATTTGTACCAAATACAATGCTCTTAGTTTTAGAGATGTTCAGGACCAGTTTATTACTGGCCACCCATTCCAAAACAGATATCAACTCTTTGTTAAGGGTTTCAGTGACTTCATTAGTTTTGGTTGCTGATGCGTATATGGTTGAATCATCAGCATCAGCATTGTTTAATGCCAAAAGCAGGTGCTTTATACCATTTCAAAGGAAACACTTTGAAGTTCGTGGAAATGTGAATGTTGGAGAATATAACACATTAGATCTGGTAAAAGATAATACAAACAAAAAATAAAATTTTCACCATCTTTGAAATGCAAGAGAAAGGTCATAATATAATATTGCAGTTTAGGCACAATTTAGATTTTGGCCACGAGATGGCAGCAGTGTGTGCGCAAAGTTTCAGTTTGATCCAGTAAAGCATTGCAATACTGGACAATATTTGGATCAAGTCTACCCAAATGTGCCAAATTGGTCAATTGATACATTTTTAAACTCTGTCGTAGACAAACCAGTTTACATGTAAAATCTATAGGTTTACCAAATGTTTAAGTAATCATCAATTAAGAACAGTCAGATTAAGTAATAGTAAAATGTCTTAACAAAAGAAAAGTTAATCATATCAAAAATAATGGGCAAAAATGGGCAAAACCATATTGCAACCGGAACATTAAAGTGTAATAAACCAAAAATCCCATAGGTGGCGAGCGCACTCGACTGTAAATTTTCATATGGGAAATGGTCACAAAGTCAGATCCCAAGGGTGAAATTGTCAAAATCTCTATTTTTTTCAAAATTTTAAAACCTCATAAAAAGTGCCTTTTGGGTCGATTTTCTTGTGTCAATTATACATATGTAGAAACCGTATCGACATACATTTGTCTTATTTTATTGAGTTTGTCCATGAGACCTATGTTTTGTCCCTTTGCCATATATGATCATATAGGAAGTTGGCTTCCGTACCCAAAAGTACGTGAACCATGTCCAAATGGCATATATAAGTATTGAAAGTACCAAATCAGGATGTTATGTCCATTTGCCATATATAATCATAGGAACTTCGGTTCCAAACCCAAGTCAGTGGGTTTGTCCAAATGGCATAAGAAATTGTCCAAATGGCATAAGAAATTCCCAAATGGCATATATACCGACCAAATGATATATATTACTATGTAAAGCCCTGAATCAACCTATAAGGTATATTTGTCATGTTTGATCATAGGAAGTAAGAATTTCTTGTTGATGTTGACTCAGCATGTCCATTTCCCAATAGAAGTCCTTATGGATATACATCGGCAATGGACACTGTCAACTTGCAGAAGAGCATGTTCACACTGACAATATAGCATATGTGTAATGGACACTGTCCAATTACAAATGGAAACTGTCCATTTGCAATGTCTTAAAATGGGCATTTACCATCACGAATTGGACATGCTCTAATATACTGCAGAAATGCCCAATTGACTGGCTCGTTGAACTCGGGATGGCCGAGCAGTGATAGTGGTTCCTCTCCATCGCTCGTTGGTGTTGATTTCAGCCTGTCCATCCCTCATTAAATACATTGGAAATGTACACTGTCCATTTGCAATATTAAAATGTCCAATGCCAATATATTATACTGCCATCAAGTCAGCAATCACTCAATAAGATATCATACTGACACCAAACTGATACATACTGACACTAAACCCACTTTGTCCAACTCGTTTAGAAGCCAGCCATCACATATTTCAGAGCCGGCCCAAAATTCACACAGCGCCTTCTGTTTAAACCATCAAAAAAAAACGTAAAACATGTAGTTACATTCTTGCTGCGGGTCCAGTTCTGACATTATGTGTAGGCCTAGCTGAGGCGACCACGAATCCCGAGTTTCGGCTTGATAGGTCATTCGGAGCCTGAGCAGCGACCTTAAATAGTGCTGAAAATTTACTTTTTCCGGGAGTTGCTACGGGGTCCCTGAAAGAGCCATCGGACAGAAACTTTAGGGTCTATGGGCCGAGGCAGATTCAATGCACCTAGTCTTGCGATTCTGGGACTTTTCTAAGTGTCGTCATTTTCGCGACGTTAAAAATTAATTTAAGTTATTGCAAATGGACGAGGCTGTTTCTCGGCCTGAGAACATTCTAGAGCAACATAACTCACCGTGCACTACCGACTTAAGCCATAGTACAGGTTTATAAAGTTTCAGGGCTCTAGGTCTGACGGTTATTTGATGGTTCAAACGGAGGTAACTATTGCAGGCTCTGTGTGTCTGTAAGCCCCACAATGTGTCACTCCACATTGACTGTGTGTGTGTGAGAACAGAAAATCACAGAAATCACATAGAGCTCCGAAACCCGCCTTAACGGATTTTGACCTTTAATCCCAGAAAATGGGCATTAATTCAAAGAGTGTTGAGGCCTCGAGGCTATCTTGTTTCTGGGCTAAAAGTACATTTGGCCAAACCTGTGCTCAATGAGTTTCTACTTCCAAGTCTTTTCCGTTTACGAGAAACGGTTGGTACAGCAGAAAAATGTCCAAAAATTAAACATTTATAATGCGGAAACCAAATGTCCGATAGACTTTACTTGATGAATTCCCGGAAGACCGGGCTCTGGGGGATTTTAACATTTTAATCTGCATATTTTAATAACACCTGCGGACGTCCAAACTCATCCCAATATTGGGATGCCCCTGCCCAGTCACGCGAAATTCATAGATTAGGGCCTAATGAATTCATTTCAATTGACTGATTTCCTAATAAGAAATGTAACTCAGTAAAATCGTTGAAATTGTTGCATGTTCCATTTATATTTTTGTTAAGTATATCTTGGAGATCTACGGGAAGCACTGACCCAACAGATCCACAGACGATGCAATCTCTATTGCACTCCACACTGCCCTTTCCCACATGGAGAAAAGGAACACCTTTGTGAGAATTCTATTCATTGACTACAGCTCAGCGTTCAACACCATAGTGTCCTCAAAGCTCATCAACAAGCTAAGGACCCTGGGACTAAACACCTCCCTCTGCAACTGGATCCTGGACTTCCTGACGGGCCTCCCCCAGGTGGTTAGTGTAGGTAACAACACATCCACCACGCTGATCCTCAACACAGGTGCCCCTCAGGGGTGCGTGCTCACAGTCCCCTCCTGTACTCCCCGTTCACTCATGACAGCACGGCCAGGCACGACTCCAACACCATCAGTAAGTTTGCCGATGACACAACAGTGGTAGGCCTAATCACCGTCAACGACGAGACAGCCTATAGGGAGGAGGTCAGAGACCTGGCCGTGTGGTGCCAGGACAACAAAATCTCCCTCAACGTGATCAAGACAAAGGAGATGATTGTGGACTACAGGAAAAAGAGGCCCGAGCACGCCCCCATTCTCATCGACGGGGCTGCAGTGGAGCAGTTTGAGAGCTTCAAGTTCCTTGGTGTCCACATCACCAACAAACTAACATGGTCCAAGCACACCAAGACAGTCGAAGAGGGCACGACAAAACCTGTTCCCCCTCAGGAGACGCAAAAGATTTGGCATGGGTCCTCAGATCCTCAAAAGGTTCTAGAGCTGCACCATCGAGAGCATCCTGACTGGTTGCATCACTGCCTGGTATGGCAACTGCTCGGCCTCCGACCGCAAGGCACTACAGAGGGTGTTGCGTATTAGAGGTCGACCGATTATGATTTTTCAACGGCGATATCGATTATTGGAGGACCAAAAAAAGCCGATACCGATTAATCAGACAATATATAAAATGTATTTGTAATAATGACAATTACAACAATACTGAATGAACACTTATTTTAACTTTATATAATACATCAATAAAATCTATTTAGCCTCAAATAAATAATGAAACATGTTCAATTTGGTTTAAATAATGCAAAAACAAAGTGTTGGAGAAGAAAGTAAAAGTGCAATATGTGCCATGTAAGAAAGCTAACGTTTAAGTTCCTTGCTCAGAACATGAGAACATATGAAAGCTGGTGGTTCCTTTTAACATGAGTCTTCAATATTCCCAGGTAAGAAGTTTTAGGTTGTAGTTATTATTGGAATTATAGGACTATTTCTCTCTATACCATTTGTATTTCATATACCTTTGACTATTGGATGTTCTTATAGGCACTTTAGTATTGCCAGTGTAACAGTATAGCTTCCGTCCCTCTCCTCGCTCCTACCTGAGCTCGAACCAGGAACACATCAACAACAGCCACCCTCGAAGCAGCGTTACCCATGCAGAGCAAGGGGAACTACTCCAAGTCTCAGAGCGAGTGACGTTTGAAACGCAATTAGCGCGCACCCCGCTAACTAGCTAGCCATTTCACATCGGTTACACCAGCCTAATCTCGGGAGTTGTTAGGCTTGAAGTCATAAACAGCGCAATGCTTGAAGCACAGCGACAAGGTACTGGCAAAACGCATGAAATTGCTGATTGAATGAACGCTTACGAGCCTGCTGGTGCCTACCATCGCTCAGTCAGACTGCTCTATCAAATCATAGACTTAATTATAACATAATAACACACAGAAATACGAGCCTTAGGTCATTAATATGGTCGAATCCGGAAACTATCATCTCGAAAACAAAACATTTATTCTTTCAGTGAAATACGGAACCGTTCCGTATTTTATCTAACGGGTGGCATCCATAAGTCTAAATATTCCTGTTACATTGCACAACCTTCAATGTTATGTCATAATTACGTAAAATTCTGGCAAATTAGTTCGCAACGAGCCAGGCGGCCCAAACTGTTGCATATACCCTGACTCTGCGTGCAATGAACGCAAGAGAAGTGACACAATTTCACCTGGTTAATATTGCCTGCTAACCTGGATTTCTTTTAGCTAAATATGCAGGTTTAAAAATATATACTTCTGTGTATTGATTTTAAGAAAGGCATTGATGTTTATGGTTAGGTACACGTTGGAGCAACGACAGTCCTTTTTCGCGAATGCGCAACGCAGGACACGCTAGATAAACTAGTAATATCATCAACCATGTGTAGTTAACTAGTAATTATGATTGATTGATTGTTTTAATGCTAGCTAGCAACTTACCTTGGCTTCTTACTGCATTCGCGTAACAGGCAGGCTCCTCGTGGAGTGCAATGAGAGGCAGGTGGTTAGAGTGTTGGACTAGTTCACTGTAAGGTTGCTGACAAGATAAAAATCTGTCGTTCTGCCCCTGAACAAGGGAGTTAACCCACCGTTCCTAGGCCGTCATTGAAAATAAGAATGTGATCTTAACTGTTAAATAAAGGTGTAACATTTTTTAAATTTTTTATAAATAATAATAGGCCAAATCAGTGTCCAAAATTACCGATTTCCGATTGTTATGAAAACTTGAAATCGGCCCTAATTAAAATCGGCCATTCCGATTAATCGGTCGACCTCTAGTGCGTTTCGCCCAGTACATCACTGGGGCCAAGCTTCCTGCCACTCAGGACCTCTATACCAGGTGGTGTCAGAGAAAGGCCCTAAAAATTGTCAAAGACTCCAGCCACCCTAGTCATAGACTGCTCTCTCTGCTACCGCACAGCAAGGGGTACCGGAGTGCCAAGTCTAGGTCCAAGAGGCTTCTAAACAGCTTCTACCCACAAACCATAAGACTCCTGAACACCTAATCAAATGGCTACCCAGACTATTTGCATTGCCCCCCTCCTCCCCCTCTTTTACACCGCTGCTACCCTCCATTGTTATCATCTATGCATAGTCACTTTAATAACTCTACCTACATGTAAATATTACCTCAACTAACCAGTGCCCCCGCACATTGACTCTGTACTGGTACCCCCTTGTATATAGTCTCACTATTGTTATTTTACTGCTGCTCTTTAATTACTTGTTACTTTTATTTCTGATATTCTGATATTTTTTAAACTGCATTGTTGGTTAGGGGCTCGTAAGTAAGCATTTCACTGTAAAGTCTACACCTGTTGTATTTGGTGAATGTGACTACTAAAATGTGATTTGATTTGATTCCTTGGACTTCATGGTATAGTTTCTGCTCTGACGTGCACTGTCAACTGTGGGACCTTATATAGAAAGGTGTGTTTCTTTCCCCCGTTTTGTTGCGTTTGCGTATGCTTAATAAATGTTTCGCAACAGAATCGTCAGAATGAATACGCCCCTGATCACCCGCACACACAGTTCATTTACATAGCAGCCACATACAGCATAATCACTTTGATCGTTGTGTAATTCCTTCTCGCATCGCAATTCCTGCTCTCCTCCTCACCTTTTCCCTTGGCTTTTTGGACTTAATACAACCGAAAGCTCACCTTGACTTGGAAGAGTTGCAGTGTTGGATAGCCTTAGCCAGCTAGCTAACATATATAGCATTCCTCTCGGTTTGAGTCAGGTTGTTGAGTCGGCTAAATTAGCTAGATTAGCTAGAGAAGTACTGTAAGTGAAAGGTTAACTAAGAATTTAAAAAATACAACGAAATATAGCTAGCTCTCTCTCTATGCTGCTTGTCCATATTTTTTTTAAACAATTTGTTCAAAACTTTTCAACTATAGTCTTTCTCTCTCATTGAGTCAACTACCCACCACACTTTATGCACTGCAGTGCTAGCTAGCTGTAGCGTATGCTTTCATTCTCTGATTCTTTGATTGGATGGACAGCATATGGATGGACAGCATATCAGTTCATGCTGAAAGAGCTCTGATAGGTTGGAGGCCGTCCTCCGGAAGTCGTTATGAATACTGTGTAAGTCTATGGAAGGGGATGAGAACCATGAGCCTCCTAAGTTTGTATTGAAGTCAATGTAGCCAGAAGATGCTGTTGAGGCTACTGTAGACCTTAATTGCAAAACAGTGTGTTTTAATCAGTTATTTGGTGATGTGAGTATACTTTTGTAATGTTTCACTATTTAAATTGGTCCTCCCCTTCCTCCTCTGAGGAGCCTACACTGCTTTCTACCAAATTTATCAGTGGTTATTTTTCCAGAGCTTGTCTATAAATATTACTGTCAGTGACCATGTGATTTGATTGCAACCACTTGTAATGTAAGGACTGGGTGACATTGTTATCAGCAGCCCACGATGAGCACATGGTGTTACCATTGCTGAACTGACTAATGCTGTGGTGTCTGTCTTCATCTATCACTCCCAGACAACAACTACTTTCTCTCTCACTCTCTCTGCGTATCACTCACTCTCTATCTCTCCCTTACAACCGCTACTTTCTCTCTTCCCCCTATCTCTCCTCACTTCTGACACTAATGTAGCAAATGGTGTAAAAGGCAAACAAACATCCTACGCATCGCGCCAATAGGCTTAACCACTTGGTGAGAATTGTGGCTCATATAAGTGAGGATCGCTACATTATTTTGTGCGTTATGTAAGATGTATAGAGTATTTGTAAAGGCATACAACTGGTATCCGGTTTACATATTTTTGTATTGTGTACAGTTTGACTGATAAAGTGAAGCGGGCCTTTCTCTAAGTTTCTCACCTCCTCCGCATCCTCAGCACTGGCCTTCTTCACACCGTTCTGTGTTGTGTTCAGTTGCAGGGTCACCTTGTAACATTCTTGGATATCTGCAAGGAATTAAATAAACAACAAGTCATAGAAATAAAGGCCATGGTCCCCTGGGATATGAGTACTTGAATGACAATCCACAAAAATATCCCGTAGATAATGTATCATTAAAACACTGAATGTTGCTTGTTTTCTTCAGTGTGCATCTGTTCACTACTATGCAGTTAAGTTTTGTAAATGTTGTTGTATGACTCAAATCCTGACTGGAGAGTTGATCATTAAGTCAATGACCAAACAGCCCCAATTTCAATAACAAGTTATCCTTTGTATGGTCTAATAGAGATCAGCACTCTGCCTCCTACGTAACTGAGTTTAGACTAAATTAGATGAGGTAGATTTCTCCACAAATATCCCATCTGAACGAAGGGCATAGAATGAAGATGTTGGACTGTCTGATGTCTATGGCCTATAACTACAGTGCCTTCAGAAAATACTCATACCCCAGCACTTTCCAAATGTTGTTGTGTTACCTTGAATTTAAAATTGATTAAATCTAGCATGGTGAAGTTAATAATGACACTTTCGATGGTGTATCAATACATCCAGTCACTACAAAGATACAGGCGTCCTTCCCAACTCAGTTGCCGGAGAGGAAGGAAACAGCTCAGGGATTTCACCATGAAGCCAATGGTGACTTTAAAACAGTTAGAGTTGAATGGCTGTGATAGGAAGAAACTAAGGAAGGATCAACAAAATACTAACCTAATTGACAGAGTGAAAAGAAGGAAGCCTGTACAGATTAAAAATATTCCAAAACATGCATCCTGTTTGCAACAAGGCACTAAAAAAAATGCTAACAAATGTGGCAAAGCAATTCATTTTTTGTCCTAAATACAGAGTGTTATGTTTGGGGCAAATCCAATAAAACACATTACTGAGTACCATTTGCCATATTTTCACACCTAGCGGTGACTGCATCATGTTATGGGTATGCTTGTAATCGTTAAGGACTGGGGAGTTTTTCAGGATAAAAAAAATTATGGAATGGAGCTAAGGACAGGCAAAATCCTACAGGAAAACCTGGTTCAGTCTGCTTTACACCAGAGAGATTAATTCACCTTTCAGTAGGACAATAAGCTAAAACACAAGGCCAAATCTACACTGGAGTTGCTTACCAAGAAGACAGTGAATGTTCCTGAGTGGCCTGAGTTACAGTTTTGACCTAAATCTACTTTAAAATCTATGGTAAGACCTGAAAATGGTTGTCTAGCAATGATCAACAACAAGTTTTACAGATCTTGAAGAATTTTCTAAAGAATAATAGGCAAATGTTGCACACCCAGGTGTGGAAAGCTCTTAGAGACTTACCCAGAAAGACTCACAGCTGTAATCGCTGCCAAGGGTGCTTCTACAAAGTATTGACTCAGGAGTGTGAATACTTACGTAAATTAGATATTTCTGTATTTCATTTTCAATAGATTTGGAAAACTTTCTAAAAACATGTTTTCACTGTCATTATGGGTTATTATTTGTAGGGAAAGAAATATTTAATACATTTTGAATTCAGGCTGTAACACAACAAAATGCGGAATAAGTCAAGGGGTAAGAATACTTTCTAAAGGCACTGTAGGTGTTAGATCACATGGTCTGGAAAAACTACTGGCTTTACCTCTATAACATAAGAGAAGGAAGAGCCCAAGTTCTCTGTCAGTCCATCCCCACTAGGCCATGCTGTTTTCCCACTGTGGCCAGCTCTATACCACTGTGGCCAGCTCTATACCACTGTGGCCAGCTCTGCCAACCCAAAACTGCTCATCCTCCCAAATCCTGCTCACTCCCCTACAATTACCTCCGGCCCATCGCCTTCCCTTTCTCAACTCATCCTCCTTCTTTAATTGAGTTTCTTAAACACTGATCCCCCCTCCCTCTCCCCCTCTTGTCTCCCTTCATTACATCTCAGGTCATTAAAGAGATTCTCCAGTACTTTTGTATACTTTTTAGCCAGTAGTTGAAAGTAGCGCTCACAAGCGTCCCCGAAAATTGCATACGACGTCACATACACTGCTCAAAAAAATAAAGGGAACACTTAAACAACACAATGTAACTCCAAGTCAATCACACTTCTGTGAAATCAAACTGTCCACTTAGGAAGCAACACTGATTGACAATAAATTTCACATGCTGTTGTGCAAATGGAATAGACAAAAGGTGGAAATTATAGGCAATTAGCAAGACACCCCCGAAAAAGGAGTGATTCTGCAGGTGGTGACCACAGACCACTTCTCAGTTCCTATGCTTCCTGGCTGATGTTTTGGTCACTTTTGAATGCTGGCAGTGCTCTCACTCTAGTGGTAGCATGAGACGGAGTCTACAACCCACACAAGTGGCTCAGGTAGTGCAGTTCATCCAGGATGGCACATCAATGCGAGCTGTGGCAAAAAGGTTTGCTGTGTCTGTCAGCGTAGTGTCCAGAGCATGGAGGCGCTACCAGGAGACAGGCCAGTACATCAGGAGACGTGGAGGAGGCCGTAGGAGGGCAACAACCCAGCAGCAGGACCGCTACCTCCGCCTTTGTGCAAGGAGGTGCACTGCCAGCGCCCTGCAAAATGACCTCCAGCAGGCCACAAATGTGCATTATGTGCAATTAGTCTTGCTAATTGCCTATAATTTCCACCTTTTGTCTATTCCATTTGCACAACAGCATGTGAAATTTATTGTCAATCAGTGTTGCTTCCTAAGTGGACAGTTTGATTTCACAGAAGTGTGATTGACTTAGAGTTACATTGTGTTGTTTAAGTGTTCCCTTTATTTTTTTGAGCAGTGTATGTGCAGATATGTGCACCATGTAATTGCTCTCTCTCTCTCTCTCGCTATGCTGTTTGTGCATCTTGCTAGCTATCACTCAAATGGTGAGGGACTGAAGCTCATTGGCTAGAACTCGAATTGCTAGGGGGCTGGCCCACATGGGGGAAAATGTAGGGTAAACGGCGCAGCACAGCTTCCATAAAAATGGTCACTTTCAAACTAGGGATTTCGTGGCTAATTGAGGTAAGACAGTAATTCTGCTCATAGATTATGCATGTATTAACCACACATTGACACATCCAGCCCAAAGCAGGAGGTTTAAAAAATACTTAGTAGTCGACAATGTTCCGGAGCATGTCTTTAAGCTGCTGTGTCTTGTGGTCACCTATTGACTGGCAGCCACTTGATGAGAATGCAGGGAGACATTGCTGCTGATGTCACACACTGGTCCTCTTGCTGAACTGTAGACATAAAGAGGTCGCTGTTCTCATAAGAGTTCGGCTATACTACAACTTTCTTAGGTTCAATGTCAGGACACAGTGATGGAAACAAATGTGTAGAAAGATCATCATGTACTTGAAATGTATCATTTTGTGTACAAATATCTGTGTGAAGGAGTGAAGGCACTGTATGTACCGGTATGTCCTCGGTGAGTGTGTGTATGTGGTCGGTGTATCCCAACAGGGTGGAGTGGGAACAAATGTGGAAAAAGGGGGCATGTGACTCATCACTGTATAAGAGTGTCTGAGTGTGTAGGAGTGGAGCCGTGTGTAGGCAGAGCTTTATGCAGCCCAGCTGGTTAGAGGCCCGCACACACACACACACAATTATATAGTCCTGTGATTTTACAATGTAGTATTTAGCTTTGTTATAAGAATTACCTTACAAAAAATGTGGAATGACATTTTCAGATGTGAAATAGCTTAAATTTCATACATAAAACTGTATTTTCACATGTATTCAATTTATAACTCACATGTTAACACCACCTTTTCACATGTGAGGAGAATAACTTGTTTTCACCTCACATTTGAATTGCAGTTTCACATTTTAAAAATGTGTAAATGGGATCTGCAGCTTCACGTGAAAAATATTCACATGTGAAAATCTAATTTTAACAAGTTGGAATTGCATTTTCACATGTGAAAATCACATTTGACGTTTTTTATGTAAACAAACTCCACATTTGAAAATCTCACTTTCACATGTGGAATTGCAAGTTCACATGTGAAAATCAATTGCGTGAAAATTGAATTTGGGGGGACTAGGAGCGTTTGCTTGGATGGTTGGGTGTGGCAGGTAGCCTGGTGGTTGGGAGCGTTGGGCCAGTAGCCGAGAGGTCTACACATGTGAAAAGATGGTGTTAACATGTTGCAGAAGCAATGTTTTCACTGGTGGAATTAGGGTGACCACATCTAAAAATCTAAAATGCCGGACAAGGGTGCGATTTTGCGCGACATTCGTGGAACAGTGGACAGAATAAATGTTTTGGGGGCAGGATAATGGATCATGTTCAAATGGCAATGGCATAGTTCTGCTGTACGAAGGTCACTGCCTGTTAAACATATTTTATAGAGTAATAGTATTATTATATGGTGCAATCCTTTAGTGAGTGAGTTACTTTTTTACTAATATCAAGCAAATCTTCTGAAGTCAAGAACAACATTTGTAGTATTGCAAACAAAAATGATATTGAAAGCAAACCATCAACCCAAAAGTATTGATAACAAAACAAAATATTGCAAGGAAATAATTTTGAAATGTGAGAACAAATGATAACACGATTAAATACAAGTCTCCCTCTTTGGTTATGTTACCCTGGCCTTTGCATTCAATGCAAGTTTTGGCCCATTCATTCCAGCAACATAGCACCCTGTATCCCACTGCTGGTTTTCCTCTGAAGCTAAGCAAGGTCGGTCCTGGCTGGTCCCTGGATAGGAAACAAGACGTAGCTGGAAGTGCAAAAAAGAAAAGGGGAAAATAAGTGGGGATTTTTTTTCTTCCCATGAGTGAAAAAAGTGAAATATTAACGTGTGAAACTTCTGAAAACCACGTTCTGAAAACCACGTGTCCACTTATCTAAACATAAAACATTTTTTGTTGTTGAATCATGTGATATTTTTCATGGGATTTGTTCACACGTGTGTCCGAAAACAAGTTATTGTTTTTCACATTACTTTTTCATGTATTTTTTTGTAAAGGTTGTATAAACAATGCAAACACATAACTTGTCCTGATTACTTGTCCAAAGTAATTGAGAGAAAATTATTGCATAAGTATTATCATACTTGTGTAAATTGTTAAATTTATGTGAAATTACTTGTCTCTTACTTAATTTTTAACAACCACCACTTGCACCGCAGATATGAAACCATTATCACACGGCAAAAACTTTATCAGCGTGGATTTCTTAAAAAATAAAAGAAGGCTTATTCTCAACAGAGAACTGCTTGTTCAGAGCTTTAAATAGGTGTTGTTGTGTACAAAAACCATAGTCAAATAAAACATCAAAGACTGGAGCTATTTCTCAAACTTTCCCCCCTAAAATTCCAAAGCTACTCCATCCCTCAAAGACCACATAAATTCCTGGCTATGGAACAAAAAAACCTGTTTAATCCCAGTCAGTACAGGCCGTCTCTCACAGATCTCTTTTCAATACCGTGGTCCCATTTTGGGATGTCCAGGTTAGAATGTGTGCCTCAGTCAAAGTCATCAGGGTTTTCCAACTGCTACTGCTCTCTGTTCTACAAATGACACTGTGTGTGTGTGTGTGTTATAGGGAGTAAGGAATACAACCATGTTAGACCCTCCTCTATTTGCAGCGGACTTATTCAAGTGTACTGGAGTCCTCTTTCCACTCATAGCCTGTTCTGGGTGAATAAGCCCAAAAAGAATGTGCCCCAGAGTGTTTTCCATGGGATGACAATAAGCGACAGACAGACACTCCGCTCACTACAATCTACATTCAGCAAAAATTGGGTCAGAATTAAAGGGCCGTACAATTCCAACCCTCCGCTCCCAGTCTCCAACCCTAAAATAATCTCCTGCTCCAGCACTTGTGGGAGTGTTGTGTGTGGGTATGCCCAACTTCCTGCATGTTTGCATGTTGGGGAACAAAGATATGAGTCCTCAGTCAAGGCGAACTTTGTTCATGATTGTGCAACCATGCAGACATCTAATCAAGTGCTCAGCTCTCCAACTTCCTACAGTGCATCCCAGGCAAGGGGACTCCCATTCATTCACACATCAAATACTGTTCAATGCTGCTCACAACTGAACTCATGAACACTTTTTGCACCAGTCATGCCTGTTGTCATTCACTCTCATCATACCTTCTTTGACATTGTGCCAATGCTGTTAATTTACAAATGTTCCCACTGTGGCAGAGCATACCGGTAGCAATACAATTGCAACAACGCAAATACAGCCAGTGAAAAAATACCTCCACCACTACAACAATGACACTACCTCCACCACGACAACAATGACACTACAACAAGTAGCCTAAGCAAAGCCCTTCTACCTATTTTCAAATAGGTACTGTACAAAAGGTACAGTAGCGACAGTAGCAACCCAAACTTCCCCAGTTCACACGAATCCCGGCCCATGAATGCAAACAACAGAGAGCATCTGGGAGGCTAATGCAATGAGTTACCCCGTATTCCCGTTAGCTGTGGAAACGTTCAGCACCTCCCCTGTGCCTAGGCTGATGATTAAAACCACATGTTGAGTAGAGAACCCGGCCTCATTTGACCCTGCTCTGCCCCTGCACCTGAGACATTCTCTCTCACACAGACTCTTTCGGCTATATCCTCAGGCTGAACTCAGATCAGTCACGCAGGCCAGGAGAAACAGGGGGTGAGGATGACACGGCACGGCAGCCATGAGCTGTTTGTTTTTACATCTACATAACTCTACCATACCTCCAGCCCCAGCTTTTTGCTGCACATTCCTGCCCTGGGATCCAGACTCTTCAGTGTGGAATGCTTGGAACCCTGATCCCCTTCACTGCAGCCAAACCTACTCTTTAGTATATCAGACATAAACTGTTGGGATAGTCATACACTCCCCTATGTATTTATTTGGACAGTGAAGCTAAAACTTATATACTCCAGCATTTTGGATTTGAGATCAAATGTTTTACATGACAGTAAGTCGGGCGCTGATGACGTGGATGTCAATTAAAGCAGCCCCCTGCACCTCTCTGATTCAGAGAGATTGGGTTAAATATGGTAGGCACCTTTCAGCTGAATGCAATCAGTTGTACAACTGACTAGGTATCCCCCTTTCTCTTTCCCTTTACAAAATGTCCCCTTTTAAATTAGTGTAAATTCATACATATCGGTTTAACCATTTAGAAATGAATGCACTTTATTTATCTAGTCCCCCCCCATTTGAAGGTGTCATAAATATTTGTAAAAGTTCATTTGTGGAATTTCTGTCCTTCTTAAAGCGTTTGAGACAATCAGTTGCGTTGTGTCAAGGTAGGGGTGGTATAAAGAAGATAGCCCTATTTGGTAAAAGACCATGTCCATATTATGGCAAGAACAGCTCAAATAAGCAAAGAGAAATGACAGTCCATCATTACTTTAAGACATAAAAGGTCAGTCAATATCAAATCAAATATTATTATTTGTCACATGCGCCGAATACAACAGGTGTAAACCTTACAGTGAAATGCTTACTTACAAGCCCTTAAACAGCAATGCTTTAAGACGTTAAGAAAAAAAAGGAAAAAAAGTGTTGAGTAAAAAATACATAAGTAAAAAAATTGAAAATAAAAGTAACAAATAATTAAACAGCAGCAGTAAAATAACAAGCAAGGCTATAAACAGGGGGTACCGGTACAGAGTCAATGTGCGGGGGCACCGGTTAGTCAAGGTAATTGAAGTAATATGTACATGTAAGTAGAGTTAAAGTGACAATGCATAAATTATAAACAGAGAGTAGCAGCAGTGTAACAGAGGGGTCTGGGTAGCCATTTGATTAGCTGTTCAGGAGTCTTATGGCTTGGGGGGTAGAAGCTGTTAAGAAGCCTTTTGGACCTAGACTGGGCGCTCCGGTACCGCTTGCCTTGCAGTAGCAGAGAGAACAGTCTATGACTAGGGTGGCTTGAGTCTTTGACAATTTTTAGGGCCTTCCTCTGACACTGCCTGGTATAGAGGTCCTGGATGGCAGGAAGCTTGGCCCCAGTGAAGTACTGGGCTGTACGCACTAACCTCTGTAGTGTCTTGCGGTCGGAGGCCGAGCAGTTGCCATACCAGACAGTGATGCAACCAGTCAGGATGCTCTCGATGGTGCAGCTGTAGAACTTTTTGAGGATCAGAGAACCCATTCCAAATATTTTCAGTCTCCTGAGCTTGAATATGTTTTGTCGTGCCCTCTTCACGACTGTCTTGGTGTGCTTGGACCATGTTAGTTTGTTGGTGTTGTGGACACCAAGGAACTTGAAGCTCTCAACCTGCTCCACTACAGTCTCATCGATGAGAATGGGGGCGTGCTCGGTCTTCCTTTTCCTGTAGTCCACAATCATCTCCTTTGTCTTGATCACGTTGAGGGAGAGGTTGTTATCCTGGCACCACAGGGCCAGGTCTCTGACCTCCTCCCTATAGGCTGTCTCATCGTTGTCGGTGACCAGGTCTACCACTGTTGTGTCGTCGGCAAACTTAATGATGGTGTTGGATAGAGGTCGACCGATTAATCGGAATGGCCGATTTAATTAGGGCCGATTTCAAGTTTTCATAACAATCGAAAATCGCAAATTTTGGACGCCGATTTTGCAGATTTTTTTTACATTTATTTTTATTATTTTTATTTTTACACCTTTATTTAACTAGGCAAGTCAGTTAAGAACTTAAGAACACATTATTATTTTCAATGACGGCCTAGGAACGGTGGGTTAACTGCCTTGTTCAGCGGCAGAACGACAGATTTTTACCTTGTCAGCTCAGGGATTCAATCTTGCAACCTTACGGTTAACTAGTCCAAAGCTCTAACCACCTGCCTCACGAGGAGCCCACCTGTTACGCGAATGCAGTAAGAAGCCAAGGTAAGTTGCTAGCTAGCATTAAACTTATCTTATAAAAAACAATCAATCATAATCACTAGTTAACTACACATGGTTGATGATATTACTAGTTTATATAGCGTGTCCTGCGTTGCATATAATCGATGCAGTGCGCATTCGCAAAAAAGGACTGTCGTTGCTCCAATGTGTACCTAACCATAAACATCAATGCCTTTCTTAAAATCAATACACAGAAGTATATATTTTTAAACCTGCATATTTAGCTAAAAGAAATCCAGGTTAGCAGGCAATATTAACCAGGTGAAATTGTGTCACTTCTCTTGCGTTCATTGCACGCAGAGTCAGGGTATATGCAACAGTTTGGTCCGCCTGGCTCATTGTGAACTAATTTGCCTGAATTCTACGTAATTATGACATAACATTGAAGGTTGTGCAATGTAACAGGAATATTTAGACTTATGGATGCCACCCGTTAGATAAAATACGGAACGGTTACGTATTTCACTGAAAGAATAAATGTTTTGTTTTCGAGATGATAGTTTCCGGATTCGACCATATTAATGACCTAAGGCTCGTATTTCTGTGTGTTATTATGTTATAACTAAGTCTATGATTTGATAGAGCAGTCTGACTGAGCGATGGTGGGCACCAGCAGGCTCGTAAGCATTAATTCAAACAGCACTTTCGTGTGTGCATGCCACTGGCGATGTCCTTTGCTGGACATGCTAGCTGTTCTCGGCGGCGCATCATCACTTCAAACGCATTCCGTCTTGGTGTTATCAGTTGGTCTACTACTACTGGTAGTATCGGTAAAATGTAAGTTATGAATCACAAATCACCATACAGCTGACACACTTCAATTTCATGAATAATTTTGACTTCAATTTGGTATCCAAAATACTACCAGCTTGCACTGCGTCTTTGCTGATGAATGCCCTGATCTCTGGCCAGTCAATTGGTTCAATGACATTGTTGTTTTGTCTAGTAATCAATTCTATTAGATCTGAAAATGATGCATTAACCATGAAATTAATTGACTGTTTGTTTATAATGAGGGACGTCCCACGTTGAACCTAGACACATAAATCGTAGGAATTTGTGCTGGCTTCAGCCATGACAGCATGAGAGAGAAATGAAACATCTGCACTTTGTCTGCAGTTGCGAGCGTGTGTGTTTCACTTTCCAACCGAAGGCTCGAACATGATCTGAGCTCGTGATCTGAAGCCGTTTGGTTTCTTGTACATCAACTTGGGAAATCCTCAAGGGAGAACGGACAGTGCATTATAAACAAAGCGGCGCATATACTGCCAAAAAAATAAAAAGTAAGAAAAGTAAGGCAGGGCATCCGTTAAACAGTAATTCAACTTTGTCCGTCCTTAGTGGGACTATCATTTGTTTTTCAACAGGACAATGACCCAACATACCTCCAGGCTGTGTAAGGGCTATTTGACCAAGGAGAGTGATGGCGTGCTGATTCAGATGACCTGGCCTCCACAATCACCCAACCTCAACCCAATTGAGATGGTTTGGGATGAGTTGGACCGCAGAGTGAAGGAAAAGCAGCCAACAATTGCTCAGTATATGTGGGAACTTCTTCAAGACTGTGCATTCCTCATGAAGCTGGTTGGGAGAATGCCAAGAGTGTGCAAAGCTGTCATCATGGCAAAGGGTGGCTACATTGGAGAATCTAAAATATACTTTGATTTGTTAAATACTTTTTTGGTTAACACATGATTCCATATGTGTTTTTTCATCGTTTTGATGTCTTCACTATTATTCTATTATTTGATCTCAAATCCAAAATGCTGGCGTATAGAAGCCAAATTAAACGTTTTAGCTTCACTATCCAAATACATACGGAGGGGAGTATATGTGGTTTACAAAGCCATCTTTTGAATACTGGATATATTGACCAACTCAACTGTAAGACAGATAGAGCAACATATCTTGTATTTTCTGTGTTGTGATTAACACATATTTTTCTAGTTAGACCACAGCAATAGTTTTGCTAATAGCACATTATCATCAATGTATTTGTTCAACTAGTTTGGACAGGCAGGCATCCACGTCTGGAGAGATCACTAATCAGGGTGGACAGCCTCCTCAGACTCCCCTTTTCTCCAGTCTTCAGCCCTGCTCCATGGTCACCCATCCCCCATGGAGTCTCCAGAGCTCTGGGTAGAGCAGCAGTAGCGGAAAACCCACAGGCTAGCATCATTAAGGCATGGCCATGGTAATTAGAGGGGCCACTCAAGCATTGGTTAAATTGAACTCACTTGTCTCCTTTGCAGGGTAAAAAGACTGTGAAATGTAGTTTCACAGGAGCCCTTTTGGGGTCCTAACTGCTTATTAAGGTATCGTTGCAATACACTCAAGAGTTAGTTTAGGTCATTGTTCCAGTTAGGCAATGATAGATGTGGTGAGTTCAAGCACATTCATAGTATTGAAAAAGCTATTGTGGACTGGTAACATCCTCTTTTTACACCCCATACAGCAGTGTTCTGGCTGTTGTGAGTGAAACATATCTAATAATAACTCTTTCTGTGAGATGATCCTGATCAAGTTAGGATGAGCTCCAACAGCGCAAATAAACGACTGAAAATGTGTAACTCTTTTACAGCGCAAATAAACGACTGAAAATATGTGTAACTCTTTTACAAAGGAAAGAGGTTTGAACTGAGCTGTCTGATAGCCTGTGAGAGGGCTTGTGATCAGCCCCATAGATAGAGTACATTGTGTCATGGGCATGTGTAATAAGATTTAATAGGATACAGCAAACCTTTTGTGAGAGGCCACTGAAAGGCTTGTTTCATGGGACTTAATTGAGAAATGTTTAGGCTCAGTTAACTTCCCACACAAATTAATATAGCCTGACCCTGTTGTCTACATCCTGAAGCTTTGGCCAGAGGCAAAAACAAGCCTACACCAAAAACAACTAGCGAGTCGCTAATTTTCTCATTAGAAAGATAATGAGCAGAGACATAAGTATAATTAAAAAAATCTCTTTATGAGTTTTGTTACTAAATTGATTTAGAATATAGTGATTTGAAAAATAATTTGCTTGTATTGTTGTGGGGCTGGACTGAGACTTCCCACTGGTAACACACTAGTTGAATCAATGTTGTTTCCACGTCATTTCAATATAATGACTTGAACCAACATGGAATAGACGTCTGTGCCCTGTGGGTTCATTATTCATGAAATAATAATAGTGAAAGCCTCAATATATGTATTTTCTGTGTCTTACCTAATAGTGCATGAAAGAGTTGGCTGCCGAATATGGTGGAGACCTTCCCCACGCTGGCCTTCAGGGCCTGTTCCTCTGGACTGGTCAGACTGTCCTGGTACTGTCTCAGCAGACCCACTGCCCTCTCTGTGTCTGACAACAGGGATGCTTCAAGTTAACACCCTCACCAAGCCAGTCATTGTGATGAAATGTTAAGAAACTGATCAGATGTGATGTGCACATGACCATTTTGGTCCTTGAAACAAGTGGCAATATTATTCTACCACAGCATAAGACAAGCCTAAATGAATACTAAGAAAAGCCTCAAATTATGGTTTTATCGGGCACACTCATGTCATAGGCTATTGTACAATTGTCATGCTCAAAGCACACGGATAGAGTTGGTGCATAGTTTTATTCATTGTTGAAGAGTATCTCTAACTTTTGGTGCTGCTATGGGCAGGGAAAGGGACTGTCTGTTATCAGAACTGCAGTAGTCTAAGTATAGAATGCATGCGCGTGCACAGCTGTTTACCGAAGCCAGGTGGGAGGTGTAGCGTAATTAACAGCCTTGTGATGTGCCTCACTCGCTTTACTACAACTACCTAAAGTTTATTATGAGTAAAGTAAACTACTTCCCTTACCATGGCAGTGTGAAAGTGCTCCATGTCAGTATATATAAATTAATGGAAAAATACTTCCTGTTTACATGTCTCTTCCAAAAATGTACAACCTAACGTTAATTCATTCGATTCTGGCTTCATAGTTGGCAACAAAGTGAGAAAAAAAACACGGATACGTTGCTGCAATTTTCTGCTTGTCAATACTTTTCGGCTATGACAGCGAATAAACCTAAATGTTCTAAAAACAGTATCGAATAAACGTTTACGATAGTTTAAACCTTGTACACAAACAAAACATTTACCAAAAAGTATGTAGGCACTTACCATATTTGTGGACCATGGTGTATAGAAAAATATTCTGAGGACAACTATTCGAGGCAAGCCGAAAACTAACCAAACAAACCAGAAGACAGATTTAACAGAGTTGATGTTTGTACCCCGTTATTCTCCCCCACAATTAGGTTAATCACGCATTTTTCAATTTTACTACCGAAACAGACACTCCCAAATTCGCACAACACTGAACTGTTACTGTAGCGGCAGCAGCTGTAATCCATTTGGCAAGAGACGTCTCCGCAAATTCTGTTAAAAAGTGAAAGTGTTTCTGGGTCACCCTCCGGCACCTCGATTAATTATCTGATAACTGTAGATGAGTATGTAGACCGTCGATGGGGGTCTATAGACCGAAAATTCGTAATTAAAACATTTTTTGTTTTTTGGGGATACTTTTGCTAGACTTAAATCATAATTATCACCATCATCATCGTGGAAAAATATCGCTACAATATTGTCGAAAAACAATTCCCTTTAGATATTTTTCATATAGCCAACAAAAAATATTCAATAGTTTGACACTTCGAATTTGACCGTCTCACAAAAATGTGGTTACACCTGCCATCTAGTGGTTGTAGAAGATACTTTCATATTACCAAGGAGCCCTACCTGTAGCGATTGAACACATTCCAAGGTATTACTGCATATTTTTTTTTATGCAGTGAATTCACACAGACACATAACTCATCATAACACGTTAATTTCATTAACACATACACGTCAAATCTGGATTGGAAAATCTCTCCTTCAGAATGTAACCTTAAGTGCACTGTAAATAGTGCTGACATTTATCAGCAACACCAATAGTTTCCAAATAAGGTTAAACTTGATGTGTAGAGTGAACCAGTTATGTTATTTATTTATTTTTTACAAATAAAGTGTTACACAAATATATTTTCTGTAAGAATATACTCTTTACAACTTTGTTCATAAATTCTCATGACGAATGTAAAATGTTTGCCTGGCTACCCAAACTCCTTGCATCTGGCCAAACGGTACGCCATGCCCATGGATGTTAGTTTCTTCTTTGCAATGAGTCTGGATCCGAGTAACTCCATGACAATTTCTATAATGGCAAAAACATTCTAATCGTTCCCTGAATATGATGGGTTGGGCCTGGGCCAGAGCCAGAACACACGTGGGTAAAGCTGAGGTTTGAAAATCAATCATTGGCTTTGCTACTGATTGGTTAGAGATGATCCAATTGCTGATTACTTTGTTTTGTACAACACCTCTCATTATGACATCACCTCAAACGAGTTCAATAGTGGCAGTCTCAGACGGAAGTATGTAGCGAACAACAGAGCAGCGGAGTAATTCAGTTTTTTTTTTTTTAGCTTTATTTAACTAGGCAAGTCAGTTAAGAACAAATTCTTATTTACAATGACAGCCTAGGAACAGTGTGTTAACTGCCTTGTTCAGGGGCAGAATGACAGATTTTTACCTTGTCAGCTCGGAGATTCGGTCTAGCAACCTTTCGCTTACTGGCCCAACGCTCTAACCACTAGACTACCTGCCGCCCCAGTTTGAGTCGTCAGGCAAGTAAAATGTACTCTATGTATGTGATCCACCATTTTTTAAATACTGTAATTTAAATGGGCTGAATTCCTCCCTGATTCAAGGCTTAACCATTCAGACAGTATATTATTAATGGGGGGGGGGGTCGTCTGGATCCAGGCTGTTCTGTTTCTTTAGGCTTAATTCAAACTATTCAGAGGGTAAGAAGAGGGACAGTTCTCTCTGATTCCAGCCGGAAAATCCTTTCTTTGCTTCTCTTTCCCTGCAGAGATAATCACACACAAAATAATTATTCCACTTCGTCATCTGTATCATCATCATCTGTATACCATAAGGCGGTGCACAATTGGCCCAGCGTAGTCGGTTAGGGTTCGGCCGGGGTTGGCCGTCATTGTAAATAAGAATTTGTTCTTAACTGACTTGCCTAGTTAAATAAAGGTTAAATAACACATTTAAAAGATTATCTTTATATGATGCCCTTGTACATCCTAGTTTATGTGACCGTAAGGACAAATACAGCAGTTGTTATCTTTGCATGTCATTAATGCAACCACTACACTACAGATTAAATTATTTAAACCATCAAGACAAGAATGACATGAATGACATGTATTATATCAAAGTTAACAATAGCAATCTTAAAGATTCATAATACAGGATACATAGATAGCAATTATCTTAGCAGTTAGTACCGTACATAATTACTGTAAACATTGTAAAGTGAAACAAATCAAGTAATCAAATTACAAACACTGTTTCCATTGTCTTTTACAAACAATGGTAGTGTTCTACTCACCTCTGTAAAATGAACAGTGTGACCATTATGAGCAATGACCCCAGGTCCACTGTGATCCATATCATTCTGTATCTATCAGGTCTCTGAAACACATACACACCTAGTAGGTACATTCATATGACCCATAGATCGCGCACAAGATTAAAAACACAGCATTGAACAAGAAAATGTCAAGTTCAATGCTACACATGGATATCATAATATATGTTAGCTAATGTTCAAACACAACATTGACTTTGTGAGAATTACAATGTCAGGGTGGGGTGATCGCATTGACTTTTGAAGAGGGAGTGTCTATGGAAGAGTGAAGAAGAGAGGTTTGATGTGAGTCCCTCACCATTGTCCAGTCAGGCTGGGTCATGTCCTGTAGGAGGGAGCAGGCGTTGGTGGTCACAGAGTTGGCCCCCGAGCACCACAGCAGAGAGAAGAGCCATGGTTCATTCACCACCCACAGGTTCACTGACACATTCCTGCTCCGAAGCTCCCTGGCACATGGAAGACACAAAAACACAAATTTAGTTGGTAATTCAAAGATTAGTTGAAAGAGCTCAGCTCACACAGAGCTACTTCAGCAAACATGACACTTCTCAAAGACTACAGACATTAGTGATCAATCATAACATGTCATACTATTAAAGCACACATCATGTTTGTTCAGACAACACTTTCCCATCATCTTTGGAGCTGTTCGTTTCCCTAAACCAACAGAAACTATCATCCCATGAGAACGTTTCACTACTGGGCTCTCAGCCATTAAAAAACACACCTGGGTGAAAACATGATATGAGTCTCATTCTTCCCTGAAGCAGCGTGTGTCTCCATCTACAACAATGCCAGTTCTTTGTCTCAGCACACCAACACTTTTCATTGTGACACTATTGTTTGCCCTGCAGCAGTCAGTCAGCACAGGAAGAGTAGAATGTGGTTCTGGAATTAAGGTTTATTTGGCTACAGCTCTGAGAAAAGTGTGGGCGCTTTGAGGTAGGCTACTCACCCAATCTCTGTGGCACTCAACGCACTGTATTTGACATTCAGATGGTCTCCTCTGTCAAGGTCCATATCAGACACATCGTTGTAGACCTGTATGAACCCTGGTGCGACCTCCCTCACATCCCCCCTGTGTTTGGGGGGAAGCCAGAGGATCTAGAGAGAGAAACGACAAAAAAACACTGTCATACAACTGTAATAAGACTTTAACTACACAGGACAGGAATGATAAAGCGGTGATACTGATAGACATTCTACTCACCAGGTCTTGGGGGATGCCAGATTTGAGGATGGTGTTCACAGTGTCGATAGTGTCATTGTTGTCGTCATTTTTTAGGTCAAAGATGACAGAGGTGTTATGAGTCTTGGCTAGGTCCAGCAACTGCAGAAGGGAGGGAACACTCTGGTTCCCAGCTGTCTTCTTCTCCTGCTCTGACAGCTGGGAGACTGAGCAGAACGGATCCGTCTGAGGAAGACATCCATATTATGGATGTCATTATGTCAACGAGTTGGTAGAGTTCAAATTGTAATCAAAATGTAAAGGATCTACAGTATATAAGGAATTTTCAAGTAAACCTTCTGAAATGATTTCCAACTACAATATACAAGGGATGCTTGTGAAATTGGATATCACCCTTACCTTCAGGAACCAATCACCAGCGTTTAATTCCTGTAGCTCCTCCCAAGTGAGGTTTGTGCTGTGGTTGAAGTCTTTCCCAGGGAACTTATGTAGAACATCTGTAGTCCTCCTCAGGAAATGGCTTCCGTGGTCGTGCATCAGGTAAGGAACTCTGTCCTTACTGGGGAAGGAAGAAACGTCAATAAACTGCGTCTTTGAAAAGCGCTATATAAATCCCACGTGTTATTATTATTAAACGGAAAACAATTTAAAACAGCAGTGCACGTTTGATCCTTCACAACTCTGCAACGTCTATGTATAGATGAAGCAGCCTTAGTCCCCCGGGTACCTGAGCTGCACGTCCGTCTCAAAGGCGATCACGTCGCACCCCACACTCCTTCTGAACGACATCAGGGTGTTCTCTGGGGTTAGCTGAACACAGAGAGAGGACAGATGTGTGAGAAACACTCCTGTGCTAAATACAGATGACACAGCTAAGCTGAGTGGGCCTATTGTGGCGATAGTAGAGAAGAGTGGAGCAATGTAATGGGGGCAGAGCAACATGCCATGTGGGGCCCTCATAGAGGAATGTTGCCTCAAAAAGAATTCAGCACTGAGCAAATTTCAGGTCTGCTGAACCGCAAACTTGAACTTTGTCAAATTCTGTGCAACTTCCGGCGCGCTTTACGGTGAACACTGAGGCTGTACCCACTTTAACTTACAGTTTTAACAGTGGCCAAGTAGGCTACTGTGGCTATTTGATCATAATGTCGGCCTACCAGAGCAGCCTACCATAAAAAATGATGAAGAAAAATGCATCCCATAACATTTGAACATGGAAATAGCTGTTCTATCATTCAGTCTACAGTAGCAACCAATGTGTGGTGTGCAATGCCTATACATTCCATGAGACTTTTGAAAAAAAAACATGCAGGCTTGACATCAAACTGTTTATCCACTTGTCCTTCATACCATCATTACAGAGAATCGGACAAATTATGCTACACTCTGCCTATTGGCTACTTAGCTTATTCAAGACTGTCTCAAAATACAATGTCTACTGAAATAGAATCCTACTCCAATGCACTCTTTGTACAAGAAAATATCTTGCAGTTAGTTTTGCATACTAAATCGTGAATAGTTCGTTGTGTTTCGGTATGTTACATTGAAAGTGGCTAATGTTGGGTTGATTCGATCACAATTCCCACAGTAGAGCGAAAAGTTGATAGTGTTAACTAAAGGGGAAAACTGTATAAAGTTGAGCGAAGTTCAATCTCGTGCTTCTTTGTGCAGGCTCACATTTCTTCTGCGCGGCAGTCGGATGGAGGTTAGAGGGAACGTTGAGTTCAAGCCCTCTGATTCACTGGCAAGTGATGGAAATAGGGATATGTGCTCAGTGCAATGTAAACACTAATCCTAAAGTAATTTGGTTATACTGTATCTACACTATTTGATGATTTATCCGTTAGCCTACTGAATCATAAGGGATGATTATGGAATTTATGACAACAGTAAAATGGTAACACATAAGCCATTTTTGGATGATGGTCTTGAAGCTATGTAAATAGTTTTCCAGCTTAGACCTTTAATATTGAGGCAATATAACTAATGTAGGGTATGAGAAATAGACTGAGCAGGATGCACTTCCTCACCATTGGTGCTCCGCGATGACCAATGAGGGCAGGTTTAGGGGGCAGCTGTTTCTCCTCCACCAGACAAGGGGATTGGATGAGGAGGGGGCTGAGGAAGATTGCCACCGACACGCCAGCAAACAGTACCATGATGAGGATCTTAGAGGCTGGGGACACAAACAGACACAGGTTAACAAATGAAACAGTCATACTTGAACTATTGTTGTGAATAGAAAAAGGCAAAGAAAGAAGATGCTGCATTTAGTCAACTGAATTAGTTCATACAGCTGGTACAATCATTCATTTTACATTACATTTACGCTTTAGTCATTTAGCAGACGTTCTTATCCAGAGCGACTTACATTCGCAATTAGGATTGTGCCGCCCAGTTTTCACAGAACTCAATTCTATTGAACTAATATACCTGTATATTGGTGTGTAGGCTACTGGATGTCTCATATTATTGATGTCATGGTGAGTGTTTGTGTATTTCTATTGAAGGAGTTCAGTATCAGCACTGACCTATTCTGCGGGTCCTTTGGAAACACTGGAACACCAGGCAGCTTACCAAGGTCAGGGCTCCAACCCCTCCCATCTGTAGGAATGGAGCCGTGGCCTGAGGGAGATCAATGTTACATACCAAAGCTCTGACCCCAAACGCATTTATTCTTTAAAATATATATATATTTAACCTTTATTTAACTAGGCAAGTCAGTAAAGAACAAAGTCTTATTTACAATGACGGCCTAGGAACAGTGGGTTAACTGCCTTGTTCGATCGATATTTACCTTGTCAGCTCGGTGATTTGATCGAGCAACCTTTCGGTTACTGGCCCAAAGCTCTAACCACTAGGCTACCTGCCGCCCCAAAACCTGCTTCACATCTCACTATAGCTCTAACATTCTCACCAACGCGCCATGCCGCGCACGCACACACACACACACACACACACACACACACACACACACACACACACACACACACACACACACACACACACACACACACACACACACACACACACACACACACACACCACACACCTAATAGACGGTTCCATGCTGCGATACTTTAGCCTTACTATACCTGTAGTGACAGGAGAACAGTGTGCCACTCTTTTTTCCACTGTAGGCTTATTCCAGTGGTGCCCAGGGCGATGAAGACCACACCTAAAAACAGGAACAACTGTGCAGAGCAAACCACAAGACAATACAATGCAATCAATACAGATCATACCTAGGTTAGTTCATATTGTTAATCATCTATGCAATTATCATTCATGTTATGCAACCTAGCAATATAGCTGGATACTTCTTGTAACACATGCAGAGGGAAACATTCCAGGAACACATAATATTCCTAATACCTTGTGTAGACAGTGTAAGTCCAAAGGCTCTTTCAAGGCAAGTTGGACCAGCGCAAAGACCTGCAATTAAACAGTCATTACAACACAGCTAATGTCAACTACATAAATACATTGATAGGTATATGAATTGTCTCCCTCACCAGTAACAGGATGCAGTAGATGGTCAGTACGGCAGCGATAACGATCAGCACCATGAACCAGTTCACCCACAGTTTAAGAATGGAAAAGGCCTTCCTGGTAGGGGACAAAAGAGGGTAGAAGATCACAGGGTCTGTGAACGTGTGTGTGTGTGTGTGTGTGTGTGTGTGTGTGTGTGTGTGTGTGTGTGTGTGTGTGTGTGTGTGTGTGTGTGTGTGTGTGTGTGTGTGTGTGTGTGTGTGTGTGTGTGTGTGTGTGTGTGTGTGTGTGTGTCCGAAGCTGTATGACCAAGCTCACCAGTTGACATCCTCACGGTCATTGAAAGCCATCAGACAGACGTACATCCAGAAGAGAGTGAGCAGGGACACAGCGGTAAGGACCGACAACCAGCAGCAGGAACACTATAGCAAGGAGAGTTCATCATTACTGCTGGAACTCGAAACCTGTTCAAATTGTTCCTCACATTGGAAGAACTCATTGATTACTAAACTTGTTTGACAGGAAAACACTTACCTTCCAGGATACAATTAAAAGTGTGTGTACAGGTTGTTTCGACAGTCAGAAACTGTACGCAGAATTTAATCCAATTAATTAGATTTATCTCCGGGGAACAGGTGAAAATAATCATACACAGTGCATTCGGAAAGTATTCAGACCCATTAACTTTTTCCACATTTTGTTACGTTACAGCCTTATTCTAAAATTGTTTAAATCGTTTTTTCCGTCAATCTACACACAATGCCCCATAATGACAGAGCAAAAACAGGATTTTTGAAATCTTTGCACATTTCTATAAAATAAAATAAATGGAAATATCACATTTACATAAGTACTCAGACCCTTTACTCAGTACTTTGTTGAAGCACCTTTGGCAGCGATTACATCCTAAAATCTTCTTGGGTAGTGTAACGGCATTCAGAAGAAGAAGGTGAGGACCAAGGTGCAGCGTGATACGTGTTCATATTATTTATTCGAAACTGAACACTAAATACAAAATAATAAAAAGAATAACCGAAACAGTTCTGACAGGTGATACAAACACCCACAACTACCAGTGGGAAAACAGGCTACCTAAGTATGGTTCTCAATCAGAGACAACGATAGACAGCTGCCTCTGATTGGGAACCATACCAGGCCAAAACATAGAAATACAAAACCTAGACATACAAACATAGAATGCCCACCCACATCACACCCTGACCCATTCTTCTCTGCTGGTCCTCTCAAGCTGTGTCAGGTTGGATGGGGAGCGTCACTGTAAAGCTACTTTCAGGTCTGTCCAGAGATTTTCGATTGGGTTCAAGACCGGGCTCTGGCTGGGCCACAGGACATTCAGAGATTTGTCCCAAAGCAACTCCTACGTTGTCTGTGTGCTTAGGGTTGTTGTCCTGCTGGAAGATGAACCTTCGCCCCAGTCTGAGGTCCTGAGCTCTCTGGAGAAGGTTTTCATCAAGGATCTCTCTGTACTTTGCTCAGTTCATCTTTCGCTCAATCCTGACTAGTCTCCCAGTCCCTGCCGCTGAAAAACATCCCCACAGCATAATGCTGCCACCACCATGCTTCACCGTAGGGATTGTGCCCGGTTTCCACCAGACATGACGCTTGGCATTCAGGCCAAAGAGTTCAATCTTGGTTTCATCAGCCAGAGAATCTTGTTTCTCATGGTCTGAGAGTCCTTTAGGTGCCTTTTGGGAAACTCCAAGTGGGCTATCATCTGCCTTTTACTGAGGAGTGGCTTCCGTCTGGCCATTCTACCATAAATGGCTGATTGGTGGAGTGCTGCACAGATGGTTGTCCTTCTGGAAGGTACTCCCATCTCCACAGAGGAACTTTGGAGCTCTGTCAGAGTGGCCATCGGGTTCTTGGTGACCTCCCTGACCAATGCCCTTCTTCCCCGATTGCTCAGTTTGGCCAGGCGGCCAGCTCTAGGAAGAGTCTTGGTGGTTCTAAACTTCTTCCATTTAAGAATGATGGAGGCCACTGTGTTCTTGGGGACGTTCAATGCTGCAGAATTTTTTTGTTACCCTTCCCCTGATCTGTTTCTCTACACAATCCTGTCTCAGAGCTCTAAGGACAATTCCTATTACCTCATGGCAATTCCTTCGACCTCATTTGCTCTGACATGCACTGTCAACTGTGGGACCTTATATAGACAGGTGTGTGCCCTGCCAAATCATGTCCAATCAATTGAGTTTACCACAAATCAAATCAAATCAAATTTTATTTGTCACATACACATGGTTAGCAGATGTTAATGCGAGTGTAGCGAAATGCTTGTGCTTCTAGTTCCGACAATGCAGTAATAACCAACAAGTAATCTAACCTAACAATTCCACAACTACTACCTTATACACACAAGTGTAAAGGGATAAAGAATATGTACATAAAGATATATGAATGAGTGATGGTACAGAACGGCATAGGCAAGATGCAGTAGATGGTATAGTGTACAGTATATACATATGAGATGAGTAATGTAGGGTATATAAACATAAAGTGGCATAGTTTAAAGTGGCTAGTGATACATGTATTACATAAAGATGGCAAGATGCAGTAGATGATATAGAGTACAGTATATACATATACATATGAGATGAGATGAGTAATGTAGGGTATGTAAACATTAAATTAAGTGGCATTGTTTAAAGTGGCTAGTGATACATTTTTACATAATTTCCATCAATTCCCATTATTAAAGTGGCTGGAGTTGAGTCAGTATGTTGGCAGCGGCCACTAAATGTTAGTGGTGGCTGTTTAACAGTCTGATGGCCTTGAGATAGAAGCTGTTTTTCAGTCTCTCGGTCCCTGCTTTGATGCACCTGTACTGACCTCGCCTTCTGGATGATAGCGGGGTGAACAGGCAGTGGCTCGGGTGGTTGTTGTCCTTGATGATCTTTATGGCCTTCCTGTGACATCGGGTGGTGTAGGTGTCCTGGAGGGCAGGTAGTTTGCCCCCGGTGATGCGTTGTGCAGACCTCACTACCCTCTGGAGAGCCTTACGGTTGTGGGCGGAGCAGTTGCCGTACCAGGCGGTGATACAGCCCGACAGGATGCTCTCAATTGTGCATCTGTAAAAGTTTGTGAGTGCTTTTGGTAACAAGCCGAATTTCTTCAGCCTCCTGAGGTTGAAGAGGCGCTGCTGCGCCTTCTTCACAACGCTGTCTGTGTGGGTGGACCAATTCAGTTTGTCCGTGATGTGTACACCGAGGAACTTAAAACTTTCCACCTTCTCCACTACTGTCCCGACGATGTGGATAGGGGGGTGCTCCCTCTGCTGTTTCCTGAAGTCCACAATTATCTCCTTTGTTTTGTTGACGTTGAGTGTGAGGTTATTTTCCTGACACCACACTCCGAGGGCCCTCACCTCCTCCCTGTAGGCTGTCTCGTCGTTGTTGGTAATCAAGCCCACCACTGTAGTGTCGTCCGCAAACTTGATGATTGAGTTGGAGGCGTGCATGGCCACGCAGTCGTGGGTGAACAGGGAGTACAGGAGAGGGCTCAGAACGCACTCTTGTGGGGCCCCAGTGTTGAGGATCAGCGGGGTGGAGATGTTTTTATCTACCCTCACCACCTGGGGGCGGCCCGTCAGGAAGTCCAGGACCCAGTTGCACAGGGCGGGGTCGAGACCCAGGGTCTCGAGCTTGATGACGAGTTTGGAGGGTACTATGGTGTTAAATGCTGAGCTGTAGTCGATGAACAGCATTCTCACATAGGTATTCCTCTTGTCCAGATGGGTTAGGGCAGTGTGCAGTGTGGTTGCGATTGCGTCGTCTGTGGACCTATTGGGTCGGTAAGCAAATTGGAGTGGGTCTAGGGTGTCAGGTAGGGTGGAGGTGATATGGTCCTTGACTAGTCTCTCAAAGCACTTCATGATGACGGAAGTGAGTGCTACGGGGCGGTAGTCGTTTAGCTCAGTTACCTTAGCTTTCTTGGGAACAGCAGACTGGGATAAGGATTGATTGAATATGTCTTTAAACACACCAGCCAGCTGGTCTGTGCATGCTCTGAGGACGCGGCTGGGAATGCCGTCTGGGCCTGCAGCCTTGCGAGGGTTAACACGTTTAAATGTTTTACTCACCTCGGCTGCAGTGAAGGAGAGCCCGCAAGTTTTGGTAGCGGGCCGTGTGTGGCACTGTATTGTCCTCAAAGCGAGCAAAAAAGTTATTTAGTCTGTCTGGGAGCAAGACATCCTGGTCCGCGACGGGGCTGGTTTTCTTTTTGTAATCCGTGATTGACTGTAGACCCTGCCACATACCTCTTGTGTCTGAGGTGTTGAATTGCGACTCTACTTTGTCTCTATACTGGCACTTAGCTTATTTGATTGCCTTGCGGAGGGAATAGCTACACTGTTTGTATTCGGTCATGTTTCCGGTCACCTTGCCCTGGTTAAAAGCAGTGGTTCCGCTTTCAGTTTCACGCGAATGCTGCCATCAATCCACGGTTTCTGGTTTGGGAATGTTTTAATCGTTGCTGTGGGTACGACATCGTCAATGCACTTCCTAATGAACTCGCTCACCGAAACAGCGTATTCGTCAATGTTGTTGTTGGACGCAATGCGGAACATATCCCAATCCACGTGATCGAAGCAGTCTTGAAGAGTGGAATCAGATTGGTCGGACCAGCGTTGAACAGACCTGAGCGCGGGAGCTTGCTGTTTTAGTTTCTGTTTGTAGGCTGGAAGCAACATAATGGAGTGGTGGTCAGCTTTTCCGAAAGGAGGGTGGGGGAGGGCCTTATATGCGTCGCGGAAGTTGGTATAACAATGATCCAAGGTTTTACCAGCCCTGGTAGCACAATCGATATGCTGATAGAATTTAGGGAGTTTTGTTTTCAGATTAGCCTTGTTAAAATCCCCAGCTACGATGAATGCAGCCTCAGGGTGTGTGGTTTCCAGTTTACAAAGAGTCAGATAAAGTTCGTTCAGGGCCATCGATGTGTCTGCTTGGGGGGGGAATATATACGGCTGTGATTATAATCGAAGAGAATTCCCTTGGTAGATAATGCGGTCGACATTTGATTGTGAGGAATTCTAAATCAGGTGAACAGAATGACTTGAGTTCCTGTATGTTGTTATGATCACACCACGTCTCGTTAATCATAAGGCATACACCCCCGCCCCTCTTCTTACCAGAAAGATGTTTGTTTCTGTCGGCGCGATGCGTGAAGAAACCAGCTGGCTGCACCGACTCCGTTAGCGTCTCTCGAGTGAGCCATGTTTCCGTGAAGCAAAGAACGTTACAGTCTCTGATGTCTCTCTGGAATGTTACCCTTGCTCGGATTACATCAACCGCTGTGGACTACAATCAAGTTGTAGAAACATCTCAAGGATGATCAATGGAAACAGGATGCACCTGAGCTCAATTTCGAGTCTCTTAGCAAGGGGTCTGAATACGTAAGTAAATAAGGTATATCTGTTTTTTATTTTTAATACATTTGCAAAAAAAATCTAAAAACCTATTTTTGCTTTGTCATTATGGGGTATTGTGTGTAGATTGATAAGGAAATGTTTTTATTTAATCAATTTTAGAACAAGGCTGTAATTTAACAAAATGTGGAAAAGGGAAGGGGTCTGAATACTTTCCGGATGCAAATGTAATGTGTTAAAATTAAATTATCTGAAATACCTGATTTACGTAAGTATTCAGACCCTTGCTATGAGACTCGACGTTCCCCAGAGGGCTTAGGACGTCAGACTGGGGCAAAGGTTCACCTTCCAACAGGACAACGACCCTAAGCACACAGCCGAGACAGCGCAGGAGAGGATTAAGGACAAGTCTCTGAATGTCCTTGAGTGGCCCAGCCATAGCCTGGACTTGAACCCGATCAAACATCTCTGGAGAGACCTGAAGATAGCTGTGCAGCAACGCTCACCATCCAACCTGACAGAGCTTGAGAGGATCTGCAGAGAAGAATGGGAGAAACTCCCCAAAAACAGGTGTGCCAAGCTTGTAGAGTCATACCCAAGAAGACTCAAGGCTGTAATCGCTGCCAAAGGTGGTTCAACAAAGTACTAAATAAAGGGTCTGAATACTTATGTAAATGTGATATTTCAGTTTTTAATTTTTAATACATTTGCAAAACTTTCTAAAAACCTGTTTTTGCTTTGTCATTTTGGGGTATTGTGTGTAGGTTGATGATGGGAAAAAAACGATTTAATCAATTTTAGAATAAGGCTGTAACGTAACAAAATATGGACAAAGTCAAGGGGTCTGAATTCTTTCCGAATCCACTGTATATATAACCCCTAGCTATGGTTTAGAAGTACATATTCATTGAGTTTTCTTGTGTGGCTGGTCGACCCAAAAAGTGTGTTTTTGTGTTTGTGATTGTGTGAGTGTGTGTTTATGTAGACTGTACATGTGATATTTCTAAGGGGCTCAGCTCCCTCTGGGATGTTTGAGTCACTCCAACGCCTCCTCATGTTTGGTTTCACCTGCTGTTCCATGCCTCCACACTTATTGGGAATCAATACAGTCATCAAACACACCGGCATCCACCATTCAACCAACCTCAATTGTGTCCGAACAGAAACCCCCCTCCCCTTGGACACTAATGGTTTGTCCCCTTTGTAGTCCTGTCCCAGATCACCTTTTACCTGTGAGTTCCTGTGAGTTCAGTTCAGCAATTAGTCCTAGCACATATTCACATGCTCTAATATGCACCACAATCTCCCTCCTCCCAATTATCCTGCTCTTATTTACACAACAGGTCTGAATGAACGGATGCCTCTCCAATAACATCCATCCACATCTCACATGCCTAGGAATAGAGGCTTCCTATTATACACCCACGGTGAGTTTATAAAGGGGAAACATCCTCATGCATCCACTGAATGCTGTCCAATGGAATGATAGTGACTGTTGCTGCTGGATGGTGATGACGTAGATGATGACATAGATGATGACATAGATGATGATGATGACGATGATTGACATTACAACACATACCAAAGCCATTTTAACATTTACATGTAGGCCTGACTCACCTGGGAGAAGTCACTAAAACAACTACATGGAATTACAGTATATAAACCAAAGTTGAGGATAATGATGGTAATGTATGAGAAGTTAGTACCAAAACTGTTAATCATCTTAATGTATGTTCTATAGCTATATTCTACGCAAAAATCTAAATCTGGGTCCACAACAGTACTCACTTTTCGTTTCCTCTCACTGGGGTGCCTCCAGTTGCAGCTATACATTACCCTGCAGCATATTCGGCCACAGCTGTCCTCAGACATCATCACCTCCTCTCCTCAATTACTATCAACTAAAAGGATATCCTGTCCAGAGGAGTGTGGATCCTGTCGGTCCTGTTGTGTAGTTATTTGATCCTCTCAGCCTTGAGGGGCTGGATAGAGTGGTGGGGGGGGACACTCCTGGAGAACACCTTGTCTGGCAGCTCTGTATGTGAGGAGAGGGGCTCCGCTCCGCAGTGGGCTGACTCACCACTCTAAACCTACACAGTGTAGGAGGAGAGAGAAAAAAGACTGAGGGGAAAAACAGGGAATATTTGTGAGTATTAGGGCCATCCCTGTTCAATAACTTCCTGAATAGAAATTCTAAGTTGGGGAGCTGCTGAAAATGGCCAACCCTGTGGGGTTCTGTGAGAGTACCACGGAGAGGCCTGAGAGTGAGATCCCACCATAAGACACTCAGTTCCGTGGGAGTAGGGAGGGAGAGGAAGAAGGAGGAGGGGGCTCATCGTCAGCAGGGGGTTGCAGTGCAGAGATGTACAGACTTCAACCGGGGGATTAGCTCGGGGGACTGGTGACCTGTTATTATGAAACCAAGATATTAAGCCTTCACAATATTGAAATATTACTCTACAAAGAGAGCTAAAAGATGGATGAGGGAAGAATGAGGTGAGGGAAGAATATTCAGTGAACAGGCTGGGGCAGATACATGTAAACCTGCTACCCCCTTATTCTCTTCACTGGGGTGATGATATAGAATTAGGGCACAGTGCCCAGTGCCCACATAACAAAAACAAAATAAAAAAACACATGAAAAGTTTAAAAGAGTTCTACCACATTGTAAACCAAATTGACATTAGACCGTCTATTGATCCATTTCGGGAAAGTCTGACAAGTCTTTTTTAAAGCATGAGCTGTTAATTCATCAAGTTAGAACACTCGTTGAGCTTTCCTTGAAAATGAATAACTATTAGCTGATTGTAAAAACAAGCGAAATGTACTTGGTCAGTTATTATATTTGTTTGGGGATTTTCGCCATTAATATGTATCAGATAATCAAATGTATACTGTTGGTCAAGGGCTGAGGTGTGTTAAGCAAACTTCAGACCTGACACATTTTGTTTGAATAGGTATTTGGTCGACAAGTCCATAATCCAAAACAAGTATTTAAGAGAAAGAAAGAAAAGTCAACACGTATAGATAGGGGCCAGTATGAAATAGTGTGAAGGTATTTTGTGCTGAGGAAAAGCCCTTCTCTAAAAATCAGGTTGGATTGAGGAGAACCATATGATCACAGGAACATGTCTGAGCAGGTCGACAACTGGAAAGAAGTGAAAGTCAAGAGAAATCTGAGCAGGAAACCAGATCATTTGCCATTGTAATGTAAGTTGTCTATGCCTACAAATCTACAGACTAAGAATGTAGGCACAGAAGTGAATTTCAGGATGCTTGGTGGAAACCTCCTTTAAACCTACCACTTCTTGGCCAGGGCTCCCTTGAAAAAGAGACTTTGTCAGCTGCTACAGAATCATACAGTCTCCACAGTATGTCATAATACAATACAACAGTGAATAATCAGTGTGTTCTCAGTCCTTGTACATACAGTCTGGCGTCAATCACTATCAACAGATTTTGAGGAACCATCCATAACATGCAGTATCAAGTCTAGTGACCATCAACACTGAATGCCACAAACAGATCACTTGAAATGAGGTGTATTACAGAAAATCCCCAAATGCTAAGCATTGTGTTGATCCCTCTGAACTAAATACGAACTTTAGTGGTCTTAAATGTCCCCATTACAAGACGAATAAATAAACACATGGAATAAAAAGCGTCTGACAATCAACAGGGAGAGTGTTCCGATAAGCATGGGCCTAAAAAACAATACATATTTGTTAGAAGAAACATCTCTGTTTCTGAAACAATTGTATACTGTAGCATTTACTCTTAACAATAGTAATGTCAAGGCCAAGACAAACTCAGCAGTGTTGCGAGTGTGAGAAGGCATGATTCACAACTTGGCACACATCAAGCACTGGGACTTGGCAAAAAATGTACATAGCATATCAATGTTTGCTAGGTAGGCGAGGGTAGGCACAGGTAGTCAGGTATTCAACACGGTAATAAGGAAGGGTTACTGATCAGAACAGATAAAGTGAAGAAAAAAAAATTGAGCCAAGATTCCAACATGTTTATCACCTACCTTTCTAAATAGAACTTTGAAATGGAATCATGAATGCCCTTTTTCACTTCAACATTTATAATGTTGTAATGATCCATAAGATCCTGGGCATGACAATAGATGTTATGTTTTGAGAGTTATCATCACATTAAGCAATAATGACTTTCTCAAACTATGGTGGTGAGAAAGTTGAGACATATTGGGACGAGTTTGATCTAAACCTGATTGTTCCACCTTTGAGAACTTGACTTTAAAATCAGGAAATAGAATGAAATGTCTCACAATTTATTGTAACAATGTCCTGTTACCACATTTAAGTCCATTTCCATTGCATCCCTCAATGTGTCTTAACTGTCCTGGATTTGAAGTTAAAAATATTTAGTTAACTCACTCATGTTGACATAAAAAGGTAATACAATGTCATACAAAAGTGAGTGACAGAAAGCCTAATATTGAACCCTTTCTGTGGTAAACCCTGTACTGAGTGAATTTTGTTATTTAGAATGTGGTCTGTCTGCATCAGAACCACATAAAGTATTGTATCTACAATTACAGGACATTTCAAATGTTCTCCTCATTTGACCAAAGTTTAAAAACAACTTACCATTGAGCATGAATAACTATCTCTGTTCAAACTCAGTGTTTAACCCGGTCAATCGATTTAGTTGAAATATGTAGATATATTAATCAATTTGAGTTAATTTGACAAGGCATTAAAATACAATAGGCTAGTAAAAGGAGTGAGGTGCATCATACCTTGAGATAATATAATGTGTGCGTCTCTCTTGTAGTGTTGCAACACTGTAACAGCCGGTGATATTCTGTTCATCAACTTTTTCTAGTCCAGTCCACTATATTTCGTTACCTCTTTTCTGTGTCTGTTGTTCTGTCATCCACTCCCGTTCTTTGTGGAAATCCGTGCCCGGAATGTAAATGAATCATAATGAATGGGTGCAAGTTTCTAAAGTAGTAAGGGGAGGGGTATGCGGAGGGAGGCAAGTCGCCTGAACGTACGTAGCCTACAATTGCAGATAAATGCTTTGAGCGCATTTTTAATACTATTGATAAATTAGAATCTAGGGGTAGAGGCAGACACGTTTTTCACATTACCTAACTCATCAATAGACTAAATAAATGGACAGTTCACATATGGATAGTCCTATAATAGGGATAGTTCACCCAAATTACAAAACGATTTTTTGGTTTCCTTACCCTGTAAGCAGTCCATGGACAAGGTGAGACAACAATCCATGCTTTGGTTAGGTTTCCCTGGCACGGTTTCCACATGCTAACAAAGCATGGAGTGCTGTCATACATTGTACATAGACTGGTTAAAGGGTAAGGAAACCAATATGTCATTTTGTAATTTGTAATATCCCTTTATAGTGTTAGAACACCTGTTAGGGCTTCTGTATGCGATGTCTGCACTATTTCATACAGAACTTTAGGTCAATACTACTGCTCCGAAAACAGTTCAATTAAGCTTAAGGGAACTGAGCACGATTTAAAACGTGTCAAGTGGAAGTTGTTACTGAGACTTAAATCCCTTTCAGCAACATTACCTAACCACACTTAAAAGCGCGACAGAATGCATGTCATGCTCTATTTCTGTTGGAAATTGTCTCACAAATAACTTGCTAATCTACTATTGGCCAAGATGAACATGTAGGCTACAAAGGAAAAAGACACCTGGGTTTTTCACAGGAGGTATACAGAGATGATAGGGCTATTGCATTTAATCTATATCTGTTCAGTTTATATTTTGAGTTTTGCCTAATTGGTGTATTTTAAATATGGGGGTCATCTGGCTACTGGGGAACATCCCTATATGAACTTTTTGAATCCCATAGGGGCATAATACATGTAATTACAGAGATATTACGATTAATTCTCACATCAGACCACTACAGTCCTCTGCTAGGCTACACCTTGAAGTGCAATAGCAACATAGGCTGATATCTTATATCTGGAGCAGATGTTATGGACACATACACTGAATCTCGGCATCTTAACTGAGCACTTGACCACGTTCGAAATAAATATGAAACATATCATATGCTTGTATTTATTTCATTGTGTTCTACGTAAACTACTTTCATACTTTTATTATGGAGTCTATATATTATAGCGGGGCTCTCTGTAAGTGCACATGCGCATCCATTGCATCGATGATTATAATGCGCCAGCAGGGCGTTTGTTTGAAAGGGAAATTGTCTTTTTAGCCTGGTAAGATCTTTGTTGTTGCTTTTTGTAGCTAGCTAGAGGCCATGACAATAAAATAACTGTTTAGGTTTTGGATTCATTGTAACATTTCATGTAATCTGTAGTTGATTTACTACACTTGCAGTATTTTGTCATCACCGGCTACTGTAGCTACCTAACAACAAATGTTAGAACAGGTTGCTGTTGCTATCATGAAAAATGCTGCTACTAATAATGGCTGAGCTCGTAACGTTATTGGAATTGAATTTGATTCGAGTCCCTATTCAATACATTTAGTGACCCACTGTTGTGGGTCACTAAATTGTTAAGGCAAACCTCCTGTGAATACTAGCATATTGTGTATTCAGCTAAATTGTCTTCCGTGCGTCTGTAATCTCTGCTGCCCAGAATCACATCTCTGGAAATCATCTTCTTTATATTATTCTTCTTCTTCGATGGGGTTCAACGGCGGTTGGCATCCAATGTTAATGGTGTATTACCGCCATCAGCTGGACGGTGTATTGAATAAGAAACAACAACAAAAACATTGCTGGAAATGGGGAAAAACGACGTCATACAAAATTAAACATGTCAACTAAGAAAACCCATCCCACTTCTTCAATCTCATTCCACTTCAAAATACATCCCTACACAGGATCAGAGGCCTGTCATGGCGGAACATTTACCGACAGGATTTTTTTGCACGGCCTCGGCTGTGAGTTCCCGAAGACCCAATAAACGTTCAGCAGCATTTCACAATGATTCCAATTTTCTTAGACTTCTTCTCTCCGCTTGTGCTGTTCAGTTTATGACCATTGCAATAAATAATACAAAGCCCACCTTTTTAACATGTAGCATTTCACTATCCCTCGGTTGATGAGAACTACCATTGTTTCTTCCCCGCCAATCGTTCCTTCCAATCTTACCGCCTCCAGATAGGAGACACGCTGGACACGCCTTACCCTTGCCACCTCATTCTCCTTCACCCTAACAGGGGACCCCAGGAATTCAGGCGCATGTTGACTTCCACAGTTGTAGCATTTCACTTCATCTGGCATACGATACTCTTCCCTTCTGCACACGCTTGACACATGGCCAAATCTTTTACATTCATGAAACTGAAGGGGCTTGTGCACAAAAGCTCTTACAGGGTATTTCGTGAATCCTAACTTTATATGAGAAGAGAGAGACTCTTCCTCAAAGTACAGTAGCATGAATGAAGTGAACTTATTTTTTCCAAGTCAGTCAACGTGCACCAACCACTCCATCAATATCTTCAGTAATATCCTCTGCCTTTATTTACATACAGGAAACATTCCACTCAGATATCTTTTTTTTGTCTATAAACACACTTCTTCTGCACCACAAATGAACAAACATTTCTAAATGAGACCACTTCTTGTGACTTTCACCGACTCCAACACATTCCAGATTTTCCTGGAGACGTTAAACGGATTTCCCAAGTAGCATTGATCCAAAACCCTCACTCTGACTAATAATGAGTCTAGTGGTTTCCTATTTTCCAACATAGCTTAACTTCTCGTTTCCCTTTTTCTTCGCCACTGTAACCCACTCATTCTCACTTTCCGCCAATCTTCCTGTCCCCATCTCCAATCCTGAAAAACCTCTTGGCCACCCAAATGAAGCCCCCCCCCCCAAATGCCAGGTGCACCCCAAAATTGTGATTCGTTAATTAATCAGGGACGCAAAAACCATGGAGCGCACCTGACCGGTAATTGTTCCTCATTTAAACCCTCCTATTCCACACAGCCTCCTAACAAACGTAACATTTTGTTTTGGAGACTATAGCATGCAGAAATGATCATTGGCTATGTCTTTTTTGGACCAATAGGTTTTGAAACCATGGACCAAAAGATCCCATATGATGACTACCAACTCCCTGTGGTCTTTTTACCTTCTTATGAGAGTCCCCCAGCATGGATAGCCCCTCAGGAGGTATGAGCCTGAGATGACATCCATACCTTGTCATAACACTGTCAACAGCCAGTCTAGTTCACTGCCACCTCAGATCTTCAATGATGTTCCCTCTGTGTCCTGTCTGTCGGTGTAGCGGATCCACCATCCTGACTACAACAATGAGTTGACTCAGTTCCTGCCACGCACCATTGTGTTGAAGAAACCTCCAGGGGCACAGCTAGGCTTCAACATCCGTGGGGGAAAGGCCTCCCAGCTGGGCATCTTCATCTCCAAGGTGTGTGTGACAGAGAGAGGCTGAGGCTGAGACTGGTGCAACTGCCCAATGAGTGCTGATCTAGCTAGCCTACACTTCTCAGACACTTTCATTGTTTTTAAATATATGTTTTTGCTTTTTCATTTTGTCAGTAATCTCCCTTCTCCTTAATCTCTTTGTGTGTATGTTGCTAGGTGGTCCCAGATTCGGACGCCCATAGTGCAGGGCTCCAGGAGGGAGATCAGGTGCTGTCTGTCAATGAGGTGGACTTCCAGGACATAGAGCACTCGAGGGTCAGTGATGTACCGTAGACCATACAACACTATAGACACAACACTACACCTTTTGATAAATCTCATTACTTCATTTTGAACCTCAACACTAACTTGTGTTTAAAAAAAGGTTAATTGTTTTTGGAATACATTTCTCATAGAAATAGTTTCTTCTCCTCTCAGGCTGTAGAGATTCTGAAGACTGCCAGGGAGATTCTGATGAGGGTGCGCTTCTTTCTCTACAGTAAGCGTTGCTTTCACCTGCTCCGCCATGTAATATTAAGAAAGTGCCTAAATTGTATCTACTGGATACGGTGTCATTTATGCTTTATACCTCTGCAACCTGTGAAGTTTTTGTTGAATGGTTGTTATGTAACTTCCTGTTTACCATAGACTACCAGAGACAGAAGGAGAGGACTGTGCACTAGGTGACAGAAAAGTTCCACGGGAGAGTGAGAAACAGTATGGTTACATGTAAGGATAGTAAGGTTAATATAATAGTTTGTTTAAAATGTTTACATGCTTGGCAAGAAGAACGATTTCCATAATATTCCTGTTTACATGGACACATCTGAAATCAGGCTACCTGATGGGACTTTTGAGAAATGCAGAAAATCGGCAATCAAAATAAAACCTGCCACAGTGACCATGTTATTTTTGCGAATACTATTTGATTTGGAGTTCGGATATATAAAGTTTGTGTTTGTGAAAACTATTTCTAAAATGAATACTTTCAGTTTTTCCGAACTCACTTCACTTGCTCAGAAAACCAGGTGTTTTATTATTATTATAATAATTTGTTTATATATACAGTACCAGTCAAGAGTTTGGACACACCTACTCATTCCACGTTTTTTCTTTATTTGTACTATTTCTACATTGTAGAATAATAGTAAAATCATCAAAACTATGAAATAACACATATGGAATCATGTAGTTACCAAAAAAGTGTTGAACAAATCAAAATATATTTTATATTTGGGATTCTTCAAAGATGCTGATGACATCTTTGCACACTCTTGGCATTCTCTTAACCAGCTTCATGAGGTAGTCACCTGGAATGCATTTCAATTAACAGGTGTGCCTTGTTAAAAGTACATTTGTGGAATTTCTTTCCGTCTTAATGCGTTTGAGCCAATCAGTTGTGTTGTGACAAGGTAGGGGTGGTATACAGATGATAGCCCTATTTGGTAAAAGACCATGTCTATATTATGGCAAGAACAGCTCAAATAAGCAAAGAGAAATGACAGTCCATCATTACTTTAAGACATGAAGATCAGTTAATTGAAAGTTTCTTCAAGTGCAGTCGCAAAAACCATCAAGCGCTATGATGAAACTGGCTCTCATGAAGACCGCAACAGGAATGGAAGACCCAGAGTTACCTCTGCTGCAGAGGATAAGTTCATTAGCGTTACCAGCCTCAGAAATTGCAGCCCAAATAAATGTAACAGACACATCTCAACATCAACTGCAGAGGAGACTGTGTGAATCAGGCCTTCAGGGTCGAATTGCTGCAAAGAAACCACTACTAAAGGACACCAATAATAAGAAGAGACTTGCTTGGGCCAAGAAACATGGCCACGACATTAGACCGGTAGAAATTTGTCCTTTGGTCTGGAGTCCAAATTGGAGATTTTTGGTTCCATCCACTGTGTCTTTGTGAGACGCAGTGTGGGTGAATGGATGATCTCCGCATGTGTATTTCCCACCGTTAAGCATAGAGGTGTTATGGTGTGGTGGTGCTTTGCTGGTGACACTGTCTGTGATTTATTTAGAAATCAAGGCACACTTAACCAGCATGTCTACCACAGCATTCTGCAGCGATACGCCATCGGATCTGGTTTGGACTTAGTAGGACTATCATTTGTTTTTCAACAGGACAATGACCCATCACACCACCAAGGTTGTGTAAGGGCTATTAGACCAATAAGGAGAGTGATGGAGTGTTGCATCAGATGACCTGACCTCCACAATCACGTGACCTCAACCAAATTGAGATTGTTTGGGATGAGTCGGACCGCAGAGTGAAGGAAAAGCAGCCAACAGGTACTCAGCATATGTGGGAACTCCTTCAAGACTGTTGGAAAAGCATTCCAGGTGAAGCTGTTTGAGGGAATGGTAAGTCTACAAAGCTGTCATCAAGGCAAAGGGTGGCTATTTGAAGAATCTCAAATATGAAATATTTTTTAATTTGTTTAACACTTTTTTGGTTACTACCTGATTCCATATGTTATTTCATAGTTTTGATGTCTTCACTATTATTCTACAATGTAGAAAATAGCAAAAATAAAGAAAAACCCTTGAGTGAGTAGGGACATATTCTTAAGGGAAGTTCTCATCACTGAAAATGCCATCAAGGGATTGAGTGTACTGGACAAAAGCTTGCAGTCCTTGTGATTTATTTTTTATTAACCAATCTGCTTTCACTCACCTCTGACCAGAACATTGTGAATACTAAATGCTAAACTGGTTACCCCTATTGTGTGTGCATGTATATATGAGAACAGTGTAATGATATTCAAAGAATATTTATAATGCACCAGGGTATAAAAATGTACGTCTGTACATGTCATACCAACTAAATCCACTAGAGGACATACAAGTTCAAGGAATGATTCTTGACCTGCATAGTCATGTTCTTTTAGCAATAAGAGGGGGTTGATTTGTGTGATTTGAAAGGGGCTATTGTGTATTGTGGCACATTACATTATGTACAAACATCTGTTCGCTGTTGGTATTTTAAACTGAGTTTTATATCCTTTTAATGGCCTGCTGACTGAATCATTTGAGGTTATCCTAAATTAATAAACATACTTGAAGTGTTACAGAACGCCAAAGTAACCAGGGTAACCACTCTGAGAGATTTAGTCTTGGGCTCAGATACTATAAGTTACATTTAAATGTACATTTGAAGGTTGTATGTTATGCTATATAGCAAGGAAGTTACTGATCACTGTTTAAATATCAACAACAACAAAACATTTGGGGTACACACATTCTGGTGAGGCTCAGAATCGCTAGGTAAGCGGTTATCGGTAAGCGGTGTAAGTGTGTACTAGGGGTTAGTGCAGGGTGAAAGTGTGTACTAGGGGTTAGTGCAGGGTGTACGTGTGTACTAGGGGTTAGTGCAGCTTCTCCTTCCCCTCAATGTGAATGGATGTTACTTTTCTTTTTATCTTATATTCTGTTATTTTTCCCCCTCCCCACCTCCCTGTCCCCCTTGCAGAGATTTTCAAAGGTTTTGCATAGCCTTACTCTTAACTATGGCATTGCCAAATAGGCTAGGCAGTGCAGCAACTAAACTAAAGTTGGAACATGCACGGTTTGAACCACCCGGTAAAAATAAAAAGGGTATTTGCCCATTTACAGAAATTAACAGTGGATATAGTGTATCTCCAGGAAACACATCTACGCATGACAGATCATTCTAGACACAAACAGAGAGGATTCTTGTAGATATTACAATTCAAGTTTCATGCTCAATTCTGTGGCTTTCCTATTTTGATTCATAGAGATGTTCAGTTTGTAGAATCAAAAGTTATATTGTACAAAAATGGCTGTTTTGTTATTGTGCAGGACAAATTATTCAACATGGTGGTTGTATTAGCCAGTATTTATGCTCCTAATTGGGAAAATGACCAGTTTTTCTGAGAGTTTTTCTCACTCCTCCCAGTTTGAACAATCACCAATGTATATAGTACTATTATCAACATACAGCTGGCTGGTTATACGCTGTATCGGCAGGATAGATCAGCAGCATCTGGTAAGACAAGGGGGGCGGACTATGCATATATGTAAACAACAGCTGGTGCACGATATCTAAGTAAGTCTTGAGGTTTTTCTCGCCTGATGTAGAGTATCTCATGATAAGCTGTAGACCACACTATCTACCTAGAGAGTTTTCAACTGTATTGTTCGTAGCTGTCTACATACCACCATATACCGAGGCTGGCACTAAGACAGCACTCAATGAGCTGTATACGGCCATAAGCAAACAGGAAAACGCTCATCAAGAGGCGTTGCTCCTAGTGTCCGGGGAATTTAATGCAGGGAAACTTAAATCTGTTTTACCAAATTTCTATCAGCATGTTAAATGTGCAACCAGAGGGAAAAAAACTCTAGACCACCTTTACTCCACACACAGAGACGCGTACAAAGCTCTCCCTCGCCCTCCATTTGGCAAATCTGACCATAATTCTATCCTCCTGATTCCTGCTTACAAGCAAAAAATTAAAGCAAGAAGTACCAGTGATTCGGTCAATAAAAAAGTGGTCAGATGAAGCAGATGCTAAGCTACAGGACTGTCTTGCTAGCACAGACTGGAATATGTTCCGAGATTCTTCCTATGGCATTGAGGAGTACGCCACATCAGTTATTGTTATTATCAATAAGTGCATCGATGACGTCATCCCCACAGTGATCGTACGTACATACCCCAACCAGAAGCCATGGATTACAGGCAACATCCGGACTGAGCTAAAGGCTAGAGCTGCTGCTTTCAAGGAGCGGGACTCTACCCCCGAAAGCTTATAAGAAATCCCGCTATGCCCGCTGACGAACCATCAAACAGGCAGCGTGTCTATACAGGACTAAGATCGAATCGTACTACATCGGCTCCGACGCTCATCGGATGTGGCAGGGCTTGCAACCCATTACAGACAACAAAGGGAAGCACAGCCGCGAGCTGCCCAGTGACACGAGCCTACCAGACGAGCTAAACTACTTCTATGCTCGCTTCGAGGCAAATAACACTGAAGCATGCATGAGAGCACTAGCTATTCTGGACGACTTTGTGATCACGCTCTCTGCAGACGATGTGAGTAAGACCTTTAAACAGGTCAACATTCACAAGGCCGCAGTGATTAGTGATTACCACAAGGCCAGACTGATTACCAGGACATGTACTGCGAGCCTGCGCTGACCAACTGGCAAGTGTCTTCACAGATATTTTCAACCTCTCCCTGTCCAAGTTTGTAATACCCACATGTTTTAAGCAGACCACCATAGTCCCTGTGCCCAAGAACACTAAGGTAACCTGCATAAATGACTACCGACCCTTTGCACTAACGTCTGTAGCCATGAAGTGCTTTGAAAGGCTGGGCATGGCTCACATCAACACCATTATCCCAGAAACCTTAGACCCACTCCAATTTGCATACTGCCCCAACAGATCCACAGATGATGCAATCTCTATTGCACTGCACACTGCCCTTTCCCACCTGGACAAAAGGAACACCTATGTGAGAATGCTATTTATTGACTACAGCTCAGCGTTCAACACCATAGTGCCCTCGAAGCTCATCATTAAGATAAGGACCCTGGGACTAAACACCTCCCGCTGCAACTGGATCCTGGACTTCCTGACGGGCCGGCCCCAGGTGGTAAGGGTAAGTAACAACACATCCGCCACGCTGATCCTCAACATGGGGGCCCCTCAGAGGTGCGTGCTCAGTCCCCTCCTATACTCCCCGTTCACTCATGACTGCACGGCCAGGCACGACTCCAAAACCATCATTAAGTTTGCCGATGACACAACAGTGGTAGTCCTGATCACCAACAACGACGAGACAGCCTATAGGGAGGAGGTCAGAGCTGCGTGGTCCCATGGTGATTATTCTCACATACTATTGTTTGTACAGATGAACGTGGTACCTTCAGGCGTTTGGAAATTGCTCCCAAGGATGAACCAGACTTGTGGAGGTCTACAATTTGATTTCTGAGGTCTTAGCTGATTTCTTTTGATTTAACCATGATGTCAAACAAATAGGCACTGAGTTTGAAGGTAGGCCTTGAAATACATCCACAGGTACACCTCCAATTGACTCAAATGATGTCAGTTAGCCCATCAAAAGCATCTATAGCCATGACATAATTTTCTGGAATTTTCCAATTTTTCCATTGTTTACAGACAGATTATTTCACTTATAATTCACTGTATCACAATTCTAGTGGGTCAGAAGTTTACATACACTAAGTTGACTGTGCCTTTGGTTAAAGGCACAGTCAACTTAGTGTATGTAAACTTCTGACCCACTAGAATTGTGATACAGTGAATTATAAGTGAAATAATCTGTCTGTAAACAATTGTTGGAAAAATTACTTGTGTCATGCACAAAGTACATGTCCTCATCAACTTTTCAAAACTATAGTTTGTTAACAAGAAATATGTGGAGTGGTTGAAAAACTAGTTTTAATGACTCCAACCTAAGTGTATGTAAACTTCCGACTTCAACTGTACATATTACCTCAATTACCTCGACTAACCGGTGCCCCCGCACATTGACTCTGTACCGGTACTCTCTGTATATAGTATCGCTATTGTTATTTTACTGCTGCTCTTTAACCACTTGTTACTTTTATTTCTTATTCTCATTAGTATTTTTTAAACTGCATTGTTGGTTAGGGGCTTGTATGTAAACATTTCACTGTTGTATTCGCTGCATGTGACTAATAAAATGTGATTTGATTTACAAGCAGGGGATTTTAACTGTGTCCTGCACCCCACATTAGACCTCGATAAAACGGTGGCAGGGTCCCTTTCTAAATCAGCAGATGTTATTCATTCCTTTAACCAGGCATGTGGTGTAACAGACCCTTGGAGATAAAAAAAAATCCTACATCTTAACAATATTCTTTCTTTTCCAAAGTCCATCAGACGTGTTCCAGAATTGATATTTTCCTCAGAGACAACAAGTTGCTCCTGATACTAAAGTCCACTGATTATGAGGGTATTGCCATCTCGGACCACAGCCCAGTGGTAATGGTATTGTGTTTTCCTGATAACGTTCTCCCACAATGCACTTGGTGACTCAATCCACGTATCATCTCAGATGAAGAATTTAACACACATATCGGCCCAAATTGATTTTTTCCTTGAGGTCAACCAGCTACCAGAGACAAGTATGTGCACCCTATGGGAACCGCTGAAAGTTGAGAGAATGCCAAGAGTGTGCAAAGCTGTCATCAAGGCAAAGGCTGGCTACTTTAAGGAATCTCAAATATAAAATATATTTTGATTTGTTTAACACTTTTTGGTTACTACATGATTTCATGTCTTAATTCATAGTTTTGATGTCTTCACTATTATTCTGCAATGTAGAAAATAGTAAAAAAAAGAAAACCCCCTTGAATTAGTAGGTGTGTCCAAACTTTTGACTGGTACTGTAACTTCTAGATTTGGCAATGTTTCAGGTTACAAATCAATTTCACAAAAAGAGTACTCTTTCCGATCAATAAGCAAGCAGTAAATCTATCTTTGAATTCATATCCTTTCACGGTAGCTTCCTATACTTATTTAGGGGTCTGTGGGACTTGGAAATTCAAAGGCCTGTTACATTTTCATTTCAAGCCAGCTTTGGCGATGGCTATGCAGGACCTCAATCGCTGGTCGACACTCCCCATATCACTTGCTGGCAGAGTCAACTCGGTCAAGATGGTTATCGTGCCAAGATTCTTGTATCTGTTTCAAACTATTCACATCTTTATAGCAAATTACCTTTTTCAAGAACTGATTAGACATACAGCGTATTTGGAAAGTATTCAGACCCCTTGACTTTTTCCACATTTTGTTACGTTACAGCCTTATTCTAAAATCGGCTAAATCGTTTTTTCCTGTCATAAATCTACACACAACACCCCATAGTGGCGAAGCAAAAACGGAAATATCACATTTGCATAAGTATTTAGACTCCTCACTCAGTACTTTGTTGAAGCACCTTTGGTAGCGATTACACCATTGAGTCTTCTTGGGTATGACGCTACAAACTTGGCACATCCGTATTTGGGGAGTTTCTCCCATGCTTCTCTGCAGATCCTCTCAAGTTGTGTCAGGTTGGATGGGGAGCGTCTCTGCACAGCTTTTTTCAGGTCTCTCCAGAGATGTTCGATCTGATTCAAGTCCAGGCTCTGGCTGGGTGACTCAAGGACATTCAGAGACTTGTCCCGAAGCCACTCCTGCATTGTCTTGGCTCTGTGCTTAGGGTCATTATCCTGTTGGAAGGTGAACATTCGCCCCAGTCTGAGGTCCTGAGCGCTCTGGAGCAGGTTTTCATCAAGGATCTCTCTGTACTTTGCTCCATTCATCTTTCCCTCGATCTTGACTAGTCTCCCAGCCCTGCCGCTGAAAAACATGGTGCAGGTTTCCTCCAGACGTGATGCTTGACAATCTTGCTTTCATCAGAACAGAGAATCTTGTTTCTCATGGTCTGAGAATCCTTTAAATGCATTTTGGCAAACTCCAAGCAGGCTGGCATATGCCTTTTACTGAGGAGTGGCTTCCGTCTGGCCACTCTACCATAAAGGCCTGATTGGTGGAGTGCTGCAGAGATGGTTGTCCTTCTGGAAGGTTCTCCCATCTCCGCAGAGTAACTCTGGAGCTCTGTCAGAATGACCATCAGGTTCTTGGTTACCTCCCTGACCAAGGCCCATCTCCCCCGATTGCTCAGTTTGGCCGGTCGGCCAGCTCTAGGAAGAGTTGGTGGTTCCAAACTTTTTCCATTTAAAAATGAGTTCTTGGGGACTTTCAAAACTGCATCATTTTTTGGTTTTTGTTACCCTTCCCCAGATCTGTGTCTCAACACAAAAACCCGTCTCGTAGCTCTGCGGACAATTCCTTCGACATCATGGCTTGGTTTTTGCTCTGACATGCACTTGCAACTGTGGGACATTTTATAGAGAGCTGTGTGCCTTTCCAAATCATGTCCAATCAATTGAATTGACCACAGGAGGACTCCAATCAAGTTGTAGAGTATGATCAATTGAAACAGGATGCACCTGAGCTCAATTTCGAGTCTCATAGCAAAGGATCTGAGTACTAATGTAAATAATGTATTTTTAATTTTTTTAAATTAGTAAACATTTCTAAAAACCTGTTTTCGCTTTGTCGTTATGGGGTATTGTGTGTAGATTGATGGGGAAAAAATATAGTTTAATCCATTTTAGAATAAGGCTGTAACGTAACAAAATGTGGAAAAAGTCAAGGGGTCTAAATACTTTCCGAATGCACTGTACTGTATGCTGTATTACTTCAGTGAAGGCTGCTGAGGGGAGTACGGCTCATAATAATAGTTGGAAAGGAGCGAATGGAATGGCATCAAACACATGGAAACCATGTGTTTTATGTATTTGATACCATTCCACTGATTCCGCTCCTGCCATTACCACGAGCCCGTCCTCCCCAATTAAGGTGCCACCAACCTCCTGGGATCTACATTCATTTGGAATATTAAGATTGCACAGTTGCGTAAAGTGTTTTTGGAAAGACAGAAAGGACAGAAAGAAATTGGGTCTTGCCCTACCCAATTTCCTCCATTACTACTGCGCTGCCAATATTCACAAGATAACCGTTTGGGTCTCTACATTCTTAGACGGGGAAGGACCGGTGTGGTCCCTTATGGAAAACATCATCCCCAGTTTCCTTAGTCTCTGTCCCCTTACCATTGAGTAAACAATATCACTCAAACAACCCTATTGTGAAAAGCTCACTCAGGATATAGTTTATGCTTAGGATCCACTTTGGACATAGACAAGCTATCTCATCCATGCCTTTTATTTCCAACACACTCTTCACGCCTTCTCTCATAGACACAGCCTTCCAGCTATGGTTTCAGAAAGGATTGAGAGTGTAAAATACCTCTTCCATGACAGATTATTTATCCCCTTTGAACATCTAGTTAGAGAGCACAGTATACCCCAGACACACTTCTTTAGGTACCTGCAGATTCGCAACTTTACAAAAAAGATCTTCCCCTCTTTCCCATCTCTCCCACCCACTAGCTGTCTTGAAGAATGTTTGAACCTGGATCCCTATGCAAAGAGACACATTTCAATGCTGTTTGACATTATTCATAGTATGGCATGCCCCACTCTTGACCATGTAAAGCATTCTTGGGAGGAAGAGTTTGGAAGCGAGATCTCCGATATCACCTGGCATTCTGCAATTGACAGGATACACTCATCCTCTATCTGCATTAGACATGGGTTACTTCAGTTTAACGTATTTCATTGCCTACACTTTTGCAGGAGTAGACTTGCCAGATTGTATCCCGATATAGACCCAACCTGCTCTAGATGCCATCAGGCACTGTGTATCATATGCACTGGTCATGCTGACGCTAGTTCCATTCTATACCTTTATCTTTCAGACTTTCTCATATACTGTATATGCAATAAGGAAATTGCCCCAGATCTCTCCGTCGCTCTTTTCGGGGTAGGCCCCGATGGTCTTACTTTCTGTAACACCCAAGTAGAGGCCATAGCCTTCTCGTCCCTTCTGGCACACGCACTTGTTCTTTTTGAGTGGAAGTCAGATACACCGCCATCACATGACTGGGTTAGGGATGTTATGGCCCCTCTTAAACTGGGTTAGGGATGTTATGGTCCCTCTTACACTGGGTTAGGGATGTTATGGTCCCTCTTACACTGTGTTAGGGATGTTATGGCCCATCTGAAACTGGGTTAGGGATGTTATGGCCCATCTTAAACTGGGTTGGCAGAGTATCTCTCTGGCTTAGGGATGTTATGGCCCATCTTAAACTTGAGACGATAAAATATTCTACCCCTGGCTCCTCTCAAAAGTTTTACAAGGTCTGGCAGCCATTTTGCGACTACTTTGAGCGTAACCTCTGCGCTGAGAACTTAATGTAGCCTCTGCAATCCCCCCATATCCTTTTATAATTTATATTTAATATTTATATTTACATCCATGTACTTATATAGAATATATTTTTTATTTTATTGTCCAATGGCTGTTGCAGAGGATAGTATCAATGTAACCTGTTGCTTTATTTATGTTCTCTTACTGTAAATGATGTTCTGTCTTTGTCTACTTTAAAAAAACAATAAAAACAATTGCAATATAACGCACCAAGGACCTGATAATGCCTTTATTCTGTGTAAAATATGTATGAAATGTTTAGAGGTTATCTAAGATGCAGGCATTGTTTCAGACTACTAACTGTTAGTGTTATTAACTACCTTAAATTATATTTCACATAACCTGCCGACTATTAAGGTGCCAACATCCCTCATTCAACTATGGCGACACCAATTGCCTTGTATGAAGCTCAATACATGAAACAAAATCACATTTTGTGTTCTGTGCCACAGTTCATGGTCCCTCACTAATAAATTGTCAACACGGAATGAGTTACAAATCTGTTTTAACATGTCTGAAATAGATGGGATAGTGACTCTAAATCACTGTCGTGTCCATTAATGACCGTACAGATGGAGTCAGGATACTCTTTATCTGTCCTGACAAACTTCACAGATCATGTTCTTGTAGAATACTAAATTTCTCAAGCTTCCCAGTAACCTAATTTGATATGCTTTTATATGCTTTCTTCAATGAAAGAATCATTACTACATGGCTACAGAAGCTGACTCAACATGTAGGCTAATCAGACCATGCTACACATGCAGCTGCCCTGATAACACCAAAACCAGGCCTTCTTATTTTGCTCCAGTGACACAACAGTAGAATAACTAATTGTTCCACTTTGAGTTTATGTTGACTGACTCACCATAAAGACATCCTGACTGACAAAGCAAATCAAAGTAATTACGCACATACACGTGAATCTTATCTGAGATTTATTATTTAAAAAAGTTCCAATCATTTGTCTTCAAAGTCAAGTTTGACAGCTCAGTTTGCAAGGCTGACTTCAAGATCCTTGCTTGCTCTGTCATGACATTATTTGAAAGTAACTTTATGACAATAAATGCACTTTAAAGGGGTAATATCTATGACGGCAATTCCAATCCTTCAGGTAATAACACAAAAAAAAGATCTATCGTACAATTCACTTAATAAATTAATAACTCACTCTGTACATTTGATAAAATGCTAAGTGTGATATTACTGAAAAGATTTCCATTGAATGAAGTCACCATTGGATCATTTATTCAGTGCCTACAGTAAGACCAAGGCATACATAACCCCCAAGTGTACATAACTAGCAATGGAATTAACTCCATTGACTCCCTCCCAGATTGCACAACATTTCAATAAATATCGATATGAGAACCCACATGGATAGACACTCTGTCTATCCATGTGGAGGGTGAACCATACTCTTGGCTACCACGTGCACGTTGATCAGGAGAATAGTCAAGTCTATACATTGTAGCTCAATAAATACGTTTCCCATAAAATGTTTTTTTTTAAAACAGAACATACAAATACACCTCTATTGACTTTCATTTATACTCAGGATATCAAACAGCCAATCCTGGCATTTCTTCAACTTTGTTCTGAATTATTCCAAACATATGAAATTGATAATAGACTTGATGCTGCTAATGTTTCTAAAAGTAGCTGCATATCACAATCAACAACCAAGTCCTAGTATCTAACACTTCTTCTGCCAGTGCACTGTCTGGAGTTGGCACAGTCAGTTGGCAAATAATTATCAGTTCAGTTCAAGCGGAGTAGATGAACCAGAATTGCCACTCATTGGTATGACGTTTCCGCTTCATAAGGCCAGACAGATGTAAACAGTTCATTCTCTTGATCACCCATAAAGACACAAATGGTGGTTTATAAGGTCAAAACAGGATAAATACAAAATTAATTGGGGGTAGATCGGAGACTTTAAAGATTGGGTGCAAGTGCCATGGAGAGGTCAAAGACTTCAGTCTTTAGGTCTGTGTGAGCGTGTCCATCCATCCTCTCTTGGCTCGGTTTCATCCCCTCTGACAGACGTGCTCAGCTGCTATCGTCTGTCTTGTCGCCCTCCTGAATGTCAAGCTGTGTGCTCTCGTCAACGTTCTCCAGAGAGTCCGCCCGCTGGATGGTCAGCTCAGATGGGTCCATCATGGGCAGGATGCTCTGCTCTGGGTACAACCAGGGCTTCTGATCCGGAGAGTTCTGCTTCTTCCACTCGGGGTAGCTCTGGCCGGCCTTGTGAACACACTTCAGCACCTGCAGGGAGAGAGGAGGGTGTCAGAGACCTAGAGCTGAGCCCCAGCCTAGTTTTTCCCCCTCACTTACTGCATTTACTGCACTTTTATACAGTTCTGTCCAGAGGCATATACGTGTATAGTGAGTGTACAAAACATTAAGAACACCTTCCTAATATTGAGTTGCGCACCACCCCCCCATGTTGACTCCAATGCTTCCCACAGTTGTGTCAAATGGGCTGGATGTCCTTTGGGTGGTGCAACCATTCTTGATACACACAGGAAAATGTTGAGTGTGAAAATTCCGAGCAGCGTTGCAGTTCTTGGCACCTACTACCATAGCCCGTTCAAAGGCACTTAATTGCCCATTCACCCTCTGAATGGCACACACACACACAAACCATGTCCTAATTGTCTCAAGGCTTAAAAATCCTTCTTTAACCTGTCTCCTCCCCTTCATCTACATTGATTGAAGTGGATTTAACAAGTGACATCAATAAGGGATAATAGCTTTCACCTGGATTCACCTGGTCAGTCTATGTCAAGTAAAGAGCAGGTGTTCTTAATGTTTTGCATACTCAGAGCCTTCAGAAAGTATTCACACCCCTTGACTTTTTCACATTTTGTTATGCTACAGCCTGAATTTAAAATGGATTACATCTAGATGTGTTTGTCACTGGCCTACACACAATATCACATAATGCCAATGTGGAATTATGTTTGTAGATTTTTTTTTACAACTGAAAAGCTGAAATGTCTTGAGTCAAGTATTCAACCCTCTTGTTATGGTAAACCTAAATAAGTTCAGGTGTAAAGTCACATAATAAGTTCAGTGGTGTAAAGTACTTAAGTAAAAACACTTTAAAGTACTACTTAAGTATTTTGGGGGGGATATCTGTACTTTCCTATTTATATTTTTTGACAACTGTTACTTTTACTTCATTACATTCCTAAAGAAAATAATGTACTTTTTACTGCATACATTTTCCCTGACAGCCAAAAGTACTTGTTACATTTTGAATGCTTAGCAGGACACGAAAATGGTCCAGTTCACACACATCAAGAGAACATCCCTGGTCATCTCTACTGCCTCTGATCTGGAGGACTCACTAAACACAAAAGCTTCCTTTGTAAAGTATGTCTAAATGTGTTGGAGTGTGTCACTGGCTATCCGTAAGAAAAATTTAAAAAACAAGAAAACTGTGCAGTCTGGTTTGCTTAATATACAGTTGAAGTCGGAAGTTTACATACACTTAGGTTAGAGTCATTAAAAATAGTTTTTCAACCACTCCACATATTTCTTGTTAACAAACTATAGTTTTGGCAAGTCGGTTAGGACATCTACTTTGTGCATGACACAAGTAATTTTTTCCAACAATTGTTTACAGACAGATTATTTCACTTATAATTCACTGTATCACAATTCCAGTGGGTCAGAAGTTTACATACACTAAGTTGACTGTGCCTTTAAACCGCTTGGAAAATTCCAGAAAATTATGTCATGGCTTTAGAAGCTTCTGATAGGCTAATTGACATCATTTGAGTCAATTGGAGGTGTACCTGTGGATGTATTTCAAGGTCTACCTTCAAACTCAGTGCCTCTTTGCTTGACATCATGGGAAAATCAAAAGAAGTCAGCCAAGACCTCAGAAATAAAATTGTGGACCTCCACGTCTGGTTCATCCTTGGGAGCAATTTCCAAATGCCTGAAGGTACCACGTTCATCTGTACAAACAATAATAAGCAAGTATAAACACCATGGGACCACGCAGCCATCATACCGCTCAGGAAGGAGACACGTTCTGTCTCCTAGAGATGAACGTACTTTGGTGCGAAAAGTGCAAATCAATCCCAGAACAACAGCAAAGGACCTTGTGAAGATGCTGGAGGAAACAGGTACAAAAGTATCTATATCCACAGTAAAACGAGTCTTATATCAACATAACCTGAAAGGCCACTCAGCAAGGTAGAAGCCACTGCTCCAAAACCGCCATAAAAAAGCCAGACTACGGTTTGCAACTGCACATGGGGACAAAGATCATCATTTTTGGAGAAATGTGCTCTGGTCTGATGAAACAAAAATAGAACTGTTTGGCCATAATGACCATCGTTATGTTCGGAGGAAAAAGGGGGATGCTTGCAAGCTGAAGAACACCATCCCAACCGTGAAGCACGGGGATGGCAGCATCATGTTGTGGGGGTGCTTTGCTGCAGGAGGAACTGGTGCACTTCACAAAATAGATGTCATCGTGAGGAAGTACAATTATGTGGATATATTGAAGCAACATTTCAAGACTTTTACTCACAAAGTATTTTCCTGGGTGACTTTTACTTGAGTCATTTTCTATTAAATGTATCTTCAATTTTTCTCAAGTATGTGGGTACTTGAAGTGGGTACTTTTTCCACCACTGAATAAGTTGCATGGACTCTGTGTGCAATAATAGTGTTTAATATGATTTTTGAATGACTACCTCATCTCTGTACCCCCCCCCCCCCCCCCCACACACACACAATTATCTGTAAGGTCCCTCAGTCCAGCAGTGAATTTCAAACAGATTCAACCACAAAGACTAGGGAGGTTTTCCAATGCCTCGCAAAGAAGGGGACCTATTGGCAGATGGGTAAAAATAAAAAAAAGCAGACACTGAATATCCCTTTGAGCATGGTGGAGTTATTAATTACACTTTTAAAGGTGTGTAAATACACCAAGTCACTACAAAGATACATGCGTCCTTCTTAACGCAGTTGCCGGAGAGGAAGAAAACCGCTCAGGGACTTCACTTCACCAATGGTGACTTGGCCGTGATAGGAGAAAACTGAGGATGGATCAACAGCATTGTATTTACTCCACAATACTAACCTGACTGACAGAGTAAAAAGAAGGAAGCCTGTACATAATAACAATCTTACAAAACATGCATCCTGTTTGCATCAAGGCACTAAAGTAACATGCTAACCAAACCGAACGCGAGCGTGCGCCATCGCGTGCATGTTGATTTTGTACCCCCACACCAGACACAATCAGGCCACGCAGGTTGAAATATCAAAACAAACTCTGAACCAATTATATTAATTTGGGGACAGGTTGAAAAGCATTAAACATTTATGGCAATTTAGCTAGCTAGCTTTCTGTTGCTAGCTAATTTGTCCTGAGATTTAAACATTGGGTTGTTATTTTACCTGAAATGCACAAGGTCCTCTACTCCGGCAGTTAATCCACAGATAAAACGGTAAACCGAATTACTTTCTCGTCCATCTCTCCTCCGTCCTCAGGCTTCTTTTTTACTTCTTTGGACTTTATATGGCGGTTGGCAACTAACTTTATGGTGCATTACTACAACCGACTGGAGAGTGGTCGTCAGTTCATCTTTCAATCTCCCACGTGGTATATGCTCCTTAAAACCAATGAGGAGATGGCACGTGGTATATGCTCTTAAAAACCAATGAGGAGATGGGAGAGGCCAGACTTGCAACGCGTTGAGCGTCACAAATAGAACCTATTTCTATTTTAGCGCCTTGCCACGCAGACGCTCGCTGAGGCGTGCAAGCAGTGTGGGTGCAATGATTGAATAACATGTGTACATTTATTTTGCAAAGCTCGCGCACGTGACACAGGCAGTGTGCTCAGCATGTAATACTGACAAAAATATGGCAAAGCTTATCAATTTTGTCCTGAATACAAAGTGTTATGTTTGGGGCAAATCCAATAGAACACCATACTGAGTACCACTCTCCATATTTTCAAGCATAGTGGTGGCTGCCTCATGTTATGGGTATGCTTGTAATTGTTAATAACTGGGTAGTTTTTCAGGTAAAATAAGAAACGGAATGGAGCTAAGCACAGGCTAAATCCTAGAGTAAAACCTGGTTCAATTTGGTTCCAATTTCACAGAGCTTGAAGTATTATGAAAATAATAAGTGGGCAAATGTTGCATAATCCAGGTGTGGAAAGTTCTTAGAGACTTACCCAGAAAGACAGAGCTGTAATCGCTGCCAAATGTGCTTCTACAAAGTATTAACTCAGGGGTGTGAATACTTATGTAAATTAGATATTTATGTATTTCATTTTCAATAAATTTGCAAAAATTTCTGAAACACGTTTTCACTTTGGCATAATGGGTTATTGTGTGTAAATGTGTGAAAAAAAGCTATTTTGAATTCAGGCTGTAACAAGGAGTGTGAATACTTTCAACTTCAACCCTTGGGTTGTGCCGTGGCGGAGATCTTTGTGGGCTATACTCGGCCTTGTCTCAGGATGGTAAGTTGGTGGTTGAAGATATCCCTCTAGTGGTGTGGGGGCTGTGCTTTGGCAAAGTGGGTGGGGTTATATCCTGCCTGTTTGGCCCTCTCCGGGGGTATCATCGGATGGGGCCACAGTGTCTCCTGACCCCTCCTGTCTCAGCCTCCAGTATTTATGCTGCAGTAGTTTATGTGTCGGAGGGCTAGGGTCAGTCTGTTATATCTGGAGTATTTCTCCTGTCTCCGTTGTCCTGTGTGAATTTAAGTATGCTCTCTCTAATTCTCTCTTTCTCTCTTTCTTTCTTTCTCTCTCTCGGAGGACCTGAGCCCTAGGAGCATGCCTCAGGACTACTTGGCATGATGACTCCTTGCTGTCCCCAGTCCACCTGGCCGTGCTGCTGCTCCACTTTCAACTCTTCTGCCTGCGGCTATGGAACCCTGACCTGTTCACCGGACGTGCTACCTGTCCCAGACCTGCTGTTTTCAACTCTCTAGAGACAGCAGGAGCGGTAGAGATACTCTCAATGATCGGCTATGAAAAGCCAACTGACATTTACTCCTGAGGTGCTGACTTGTTGCACCCTCGACAACTACTGTGATTATTATTATTTGACCATGCTGGTCATTTATGAACATTTGAACATCTTGCCATGTTCTGTTATAATCTCCACCCGGCACAGACAGACGAGGACTGGCCACCCCTCATAGCCTGGTTCCTCTCTAGGTTTCTTCCTAGGTTTTGGCCTTTCTAGGGAGTTTTTCCTAGCCACCGTGCTTCTACACCTGCATTGCTTGCTGTTTGGGGTTTTAGGCTGGGTTTCTGTACAGCACTTTGATATATCAGCTGATGTAAGAAGGGCTATATAAATACATTTGATTTGATTTGATCTCTATCATTTGTGTTTTACTAACTTATATAATGTAATGATGTTACAATGCACGTAAGTGGGGTGCTATTCAAACAGGCTTTTGAAGAGTAGCCAGCTGTTGATCATTAATCAGTAGGTCAAGGTTTGCATTCAATAACAGCTATGAGCCACACACACAATCTTGGTTTCACACACAAAGATACACCTTGCCCTAAATAGTTGAATGCTGCACATGCTATGAAACCAGGAAAACGAGTTCTACAGGGCCGCTGAGAGTCAGCTGCTCTACCTGAGAGACTACATTGTCAAAAAGCTGAGCAGGACCTTCCAGTGGGTTTCTATGGTTACTATTGTCATTTAAGGAGACTTGAAACCCACACTCGCTGTGCGTCGATTCGCACACTTTTACTATCTAGTTCAAAGACAAGATTTATCACTATAGCTCTAACACACACTCAGGTATTGGCTGACTGTTGCTTTGGAGCTAGATTAAAAACCAGTTATAACTCTGTTGTCAAACACAAAGAAGCTAAAGAATGTAGCCGAAGGGAGATGAATAACAATGTTGTCTGAGGTCATTCACGTACCCTGGGAGCCAGAACCTGAGATGCTTTGTTCACCACCCACTTTGGAAGAGAACCTGAAATACAGAATGAACCAAATAATCCATAATCACTGCAACTCTTGGTACCTGTAGTGTAACATAATCTGTGTCAAATATCTTTCAACAAAGAAAAGATAATTTAAGCATAGGATTTGAAAAAGGTCAGTCGAAGGTGGGTCTCACCTTTGGGGTCAGCCTGTGAGAGGTAGGTAAAGGAGCAGCTATTGGGTCCTATGGCCTTCACTAGGTAGCCAGTCAGGAGGGAGATGGCTCTCACAAGGTCCTTTTTGGGAGGATATTTCTGTGAAGAAATAACCAAATCAGCTGAGACGTTATCACTTGCATATTCTGAAGCCATGTGAATAACAAGAAACACATTCATGTAACAACCTTGTAATATGCTGCGTCCATACTGTTCCAGGCAAATATTGAGTGAGAAACACTTTATACATGATGAGGTGGTTTTAATGTGGATGAATAATAATAAATTATGTTTTTATTGCAATGAGTCTCGGCTCTACCATTCCTATGGCTCAATGTCAGCTAATTGTCCTCGTATATGTACACTGATATAACATTCCGTAACTATTAGTAACTGCAGACAGACTGCTGTATGTACTGGATGGTTGCTAAGAGCCAAAGTCTACAGACAGAGGAGGTGGAGGTGCATGGCGTACTTACTGGGTGTTTGACTGAGCAGTTAATGATCACATACTCGTCGTCCGTCACCTGCCACGAACGCAGCGTCACCACATCTCTGTTCTTCAGTGGCTTTGGACACAGCCCTGAAAAAAAAAACAGGACAACAAATTTAAAACAACTTGAGGAAAGATTTCTCATTTACAACACCCCCCCCCCCCCCCGCCTTTCAATGTCAGGGTAACCAAAGATTTAAAGGCAGCAACTGGACTCTTGTGTTGACTAAATACACTCTGAAAAACAGGTCACTCATGCCTTGTCTGAACTCCTGAAGACTCGGTGAAGGGGTACCATGGAGGAAGGGATTCCTTAAAGCAAGGGGAAAGTGGAGTGAATCTTAATACAAGATTTTATACCAGATTTATTTGACATTTTCACCTGTGGTCATGTCATGTTTGAACCTGTGGTTTAAAGTCAATCATTAGTAAAGTTGACCCGTCAAGTTCTTGCACTGAGAGAAGAGACAAAACAACAGAGAGGAATGTGGAACAGCACACTTAACTCTAACAGATAAGAGGAACTCACATGAGTAATAACCCATATCGGCGTTAGGTGAGAGACGGGCAATGTCAAAGCTCTCCAACATGGTGGGGTCCCACTTCCTGCGATACTGTCCATCATGAAGGACGTCGTACATTGTGGCGGCCGACACATCTTTTATGGTCATTCTGCACTGAAATACAAACAGCAAAAGTAAATTGATTATTGGAGTAAAATAATACATTAATTAGATCTGTCTCTAGATCTGCTCTTATCTGTTGAGTACTCACTATAATAAAATATGACACCAGATAAACCAATGATAATGGAAAGTTGGAAACACGCCCTAGATGCTCTTGTGATAACGTTGCCACAAAAACAAAAGGGTTGCGGTGGAAAACAGAAAAACTGTCATGCTGTCCTCCAAGGGACATGGAAATGTCAAAAGACTAGAGATTGAGATACATTGGAAAGTAGAGAAAAGAGAGGAAAATGTTGTCCTTATAGTGCAATGTCTATTCAGACTATGATATTCGTGATGGAATACAGCATGCCCCTATTTTTGTATATAATTTAAAGTTTAAATTGACTGAAAATAAAAACAAAAATGTTGTCAAGTCGACTGATCCATGGCCATGACTTCATACTGTTTGTTTTACATTACAGTGTATCAAATTGACAGGTGAGTCAAACCAAGGTTTCCTTACTTTTATCTTGTGAACTTTTGGTACGTTTTTTCCCCCCTGAGGGGATGTTACAGGGGCCACCTCGACCCAGACCTCCATCCCGTTCTTGTCATATTTGCTGTACCAGTTGTCCGTTGACAAGGCTTGTCTTCTGAAGTCTGCAAAGACTGCCTCGTCTGGTATAATTCCCGAGAGAACTCGAGACATAATTTATATCCAACAATAAATCCTTATGAACGAATGAAAAAGCGGTAGCCTACTTAACGAGGAAGCGAAATGCTACAAGTCACTGAATTGAAGTTGTGTATCCACTCCGACCCTCTTGCCTCTAACAAAATGCTATTCTAGTAGTGACAGTGAGATAAATCCGTTTTTCTACTCACTGATTAGCATATCAAGTTGGACTGGATTTTTGTGTTAGGCTGAAAACTGGGTAGGTAAGGAATCTATCTAGAACCCTTTGTGTGTTTCGTACTTAAAATCCAGGGCAGGGTGTTCTTTACCTGCAGTTTTACACCCCTATCAACATGGCCACGCCCCTTTCAACAAACTATATCAAGTAATAAATACAAGAGTTTGTTTGGCAAAGAAGTCACGATTAAAGTATAAATGTTGTGTCGTATAGTAAATGCACAATATATTATGCAAAAATGCTGTGTCTACTGAAATCGTACCTGAATTGCACAATATCTTATGTAACAAAAATATCCGTCCTCGTGGCACAGAAACTGGCCCGTTGGTTACAATCACTGATGCACTGTGAATTGCATGATTAGGCCCATACATCTATGGATTAGGCAACATTCCATTCATTAGGGCTAATAACCTTTGACCGGCAACACAATATGAAATGGATGAAAAAAAGGTAAAAGATCAATTACAAGACAATATATATATATATTTTGACTGATGTATTTGAAACAAGACCATGCTGCTCAACAATCTGACATTCTTCACTAGTAGGAACAGTTTCAAATGACAATTTCGAAAACGTGCATGTAAAAGTAGGACAATCCAAATAATCTAAAGCATTAATATTCATAAAAATAATTTGAAAGAAACTTGGAACAACTTTGGTGAAATCTCTTTATTTCATGTGATACATTTCGGTGTTCTTTAATGCTCCTTTTTTTATACAGCAGATAGTACATTATTCACACAAACGTTGCTAAACACGACATATTTCAAATGGACAGACACTTCAGAATAGCACACAGTTCAGTTGAGTACTCAGTGAGGGATAATAGAACAGCTGTTAAGGTAAAGACGGTGGTTCGATGTAATTAAATACTCACATTTCTTTGTAAAAATGTAACAGCGAATGTATTGGTGTGTGGTGGTGGGACATTTATGGCTGTGTTTAGTTGGTGTGTGTGTGTCAATGTGTTTGTGTGTGTGAGAACGTGTTAAGGGACGGGTGGAGCAACTCATTTTGGTCAAGTATACAAGGCAATTTTACGGTTGCTTGTGTTACAAAATAAATAAACACAAAACTAACGGTCGTAAACAGGCAATAGCGCTAAAGATTAACTTCACTGCACTTATTTTCACAGCAAGGGTGTTAGGAAGCGTTAGCTGTATCTGAGGACCAACTCTAGCTACCTGCTCTACAGAACAACTACTGTCAGCAGGCCTCTCCATCTTTACAATGTTGGGTCTTGATTCAGTGCACAACGTTGGTGAACAAGCAAGGCATCGTTTTTTCTTAACCATCTATGAATCCTGCATGATGAGCACGCCGTTCCTGCAATAGTGTGACGAAAACAATACAACAATATACATCAATTGGAGGGTGAGAAGGGAAACATCCTATGGGCCCATTGGATGTTTCCATTTAGTGTGTAAAAAGCTTTGACACCTGCTCACTCCATAGGCTCACATATGAACTTTAAAACACCTCTTCTCCTCAGACACAAGATGTGTTAGTATGTGTGCGGCTATTTGATGTAAGTCTCTATGCCAGATTTTCTATAGCTTCAAAGTGTATATCAATAGATTTAGGTTAGTATTTTCCACTACAATGAATTTGGGATCATGTCCCTTTTCTAAAAATGCATATCCTTTACTGATTGGCTATACATCCCTTCTGCAGCATCCTCTTTGGGAGACCTACCAAAATAACAAAGAAGTTGCCATTGAAATCATCAGTCGATTAACTACAGTAATCCTAAATGAAGTTCTTTGGCTGTTCATGCCTTGATAATAATGTCCCTTATTCATGGTCCCATAAACCATTAGGACCAAATTAATAGCTTTGAGTTGAGCCAACAATGAAAGGAAATAATATTCATAGTTTAGAGGGGAATCTTTTTAGAACAAAGTATATCAAAACCTTGTGAATCACTTTGTTTATCACGTAGCTAGAATACTCTAGTTGACCCACTCCAGACTCACCATTGGAAATAAAAGCAAAGATCCAAGGGACTGAGACCTTATCCCTTTAATAGTCACTTAAATAATCTCAAACAATATCACTTCACAACAACGCAATAACCCGAGAGCAGTTAGCTATGTCAGTCTGCAATCCTATATAATGTCATGCAGTTGGATGAAAATCTGAACATATTCAGCTTTCAACCTATTCTGTGTTTGACTTTTAACCTTTAATATAGTTGAATATCATCTGTTTAAATACAGAGTAATAGCACATCCACACGATTACTCCGAAAAGTCACTGAGTCGAAAAGGGGGGGGGGGGGGGAAGACAGGTTCTCAGGTCGATGGCAGTGAGCCATGGGTGGGGAGAGTGGCCACTGAGACACAAGCTGTTGGTGGTGAGGAGGAAGGTCAGGTGGAGGGGGTGTTTACTAGCAGGAGCAGCTGCTCTCCGTCACTGCCATCTCTGGTGGCTTCTCCAGTTTGATATCGATCACTGAGAGAGGAGATGGTTAAGGAATATTATTCATTACGGTGTAATTTCATGGATATTTTTTTTCAAATGACATTTCACAATTATAAACAAAATTAAATCCATATACAATAGATAACCTGGTTCTCTGTTGTAATGTTTCCATCCAACATTTTTATGCAATTGAAGTACAAAAATTGCACGACAGGCCTGATACAAACAGCAAATGTTTCTATAAAACTTTCCAAATGTCCACAAAACAAATTACGCTAGGCAAGGTGGGATCTATGTCAAATAAATTAGTGGCAGTAGAAACACTTATGAGCAAATATAATAACCATCATATTGAAGTAAACTTGGAGTCATGTGACGATATGTTGTGTGGTCCTCCCACTACGAATCGGGGAAGCATGCAGTTTATTATGCTACGGCTGAAATAAGTGATGAACTTCACAGGGTGGTGAAAGTGCAAGGTGATGACCTTGATGCTCCTCTCCAATAAATATTGAGGGTCTTATTCTGGTGATATGATCGATGCTTGGCTGCCGTTTAACATAAAAATAATCTTGCTCTTTTGTCCATAATAATGTCATCATGTAAGCCATACCCAAACTGAATCTGCCAGCTGTTGGCTAGAGAGCACGTGCCAAGACCAGAGTGGGCACATTCACTATTTAACACAACATTGTGTGACAAAACCATTTTTATGTGCACAACGTCGTCACGCACAGCCTTTGATCTGCAACAAGTACATTTGATGGAAACATCTCTGGTGGGAAAATGTGTTGTAATGTGTGTCCTGTTTTATGTAGATGTTTTAACATTAGCATGAAATTCTGTTAATTGGATAGAAACTTAACTACTGAAGCATTTCTGGAGCGTTGATTTACATGTTGAGCTCAAACTTGCTCCAAACCATTCTGCCTCGGGGCTAACCCCTTTGTGAAAGGATACTGTCCTCTTTGCCCTTCTCTGGTGTGCTATCCATCCCAGGTAGGGCTGCAGCAACACGGCGAAACAGCTGAGGAACCACAAGAAAATAACCAGTGGATAAAAACAGCCATACCACACAGCGCATCAATAACATAAAGTTGGCCACATAAGTGATGAACTACACAGTACACCAAACATTAGGAACACCTTCCTAATATTTACATTTCCATTTAAAATAAACATACAACATATATTTGTACATAGAGCTACATGCATTGGACAAAACTGATTTGGTTATTTATTACATATTAAAATCTTGGAAGATGTCTCAATAACACTAAAAACACCACAAGAAAATGCCCCTACAGAATATTTAACATTTTCTTGTTAACTTGTCACAAGTTGCCATGTAATTGTTCATATTTTATGCCCATAAAATGTCCATGATTCCATGCCAAACAGTGAGAAGCAGACATTTTGTGGAACGAGGAAAAATAAGAGAAAGACCCAACAACAACATGGAGCTAGACACCGCAGTACAACTGATGCTGAAGCGTTCTAAAGCAGTGGACAGGATCGACAACATGACCTGAGCACTGAGGGGAATCACAATGCAGAAAGGACTAGGTGGACAAGCCTTGAGGAGCCAGGTGACGAGAGAGAGAGAGAGAGGAGGGAAAACTAGAAGTTGTGAAAGAGGCAGCTGGCACTAGGAGGGCAGACTGGGCTGGACTATCCTGAGTGAACAGAAGCTCTACCTGTTTGACATTGTAGCCAGTCTTTGCGCTGGTTTCAATGAACATGACATTCAGTTCCTTAGCTCTCTGCTCGCCCTCTTCTGTGGTGATCTGTCTGCTCAGGCCACAGCCGAGAGGACGGAGAGATAGACAGACATGAAAGAGGACAGGCAGAGGGGGAAGGGAGAGATGGAGAGAGAGGAAAAAAAGAACGAGCTCAGAGTTTCCAGTTTTTGGTTAGAAAGAGAGGTTAGTTTGGTCCCATCTCTGTGGAACAAAGGGATAGGAGAGGAAGCAGCTTTGCTGAGAAGATCAAACAGCTTGACACGATACAGAGAAACAATCCCAGGTCACTCACAGTACAATCACTCGTTCCACATTAAACCTCTAATCCACGTTGTACATCACAAATTATTCTTCCTAATGCAGAACATAATGAGCAGTTCTGGAGGCTGTTTGTACACCTGCTGGTGGTAGCTGGACACCCACCTGTTTGACGTTATAGCCAGCCTTGGCGCTGGTCTCTATGTACATCACATTGAGTTCACGAGCTTTCCTCTCTGCAGCCTCAACAGATACTTGTCTGCCATGGTCCCAGGGGGAGGGACAGGAGGGGAGGGTGGTGGCAGTGGGTTGGGAGTGGACACCAAATCAAAGTGACATGGGGAGACACCGGGGAGAGGGAACAAAATAAATAAATAAAACAAAATTTGACAAAAACAAAAAAGGCTTAAAGGAAAACTCCACCCCAAAATGATATTTTGGTATTTGTTTCATTAGTCAATTGTAGTCCCAAAATGTTTTGCTTGTCAGCAATCAAGTTTCAAGATATGTCACTTACAAAATACAGAAATCATCCCTGTATGATGCATATTACGGGGATGATTTCTGTATTTTGAAAGTTACATATCAGTAATGGAGTAACTTTAGCATGGAGTTCAACAGATCAAAATCAGAAAACATATGAAAATGTATCATGTTGGAGGCGCCAAATACATTCAAGGGACGAGGGAGGAACCAGGCTTTGACAAAGGCTTTACACATACAACGGTTGTCAAAATATGTCGACATTTAGTTCAGGGACCACATTACTGTTTACCACCACACCAACTACGCTCTACACACACACAATGTACCTTTTATCAGCCAAGTCTGTTTTGTTTCCCACAAGCATGATAATAACATCACTTCCTCTCTCTGTTCTGACGTCATCAATCCACTTTGAGGTTTGCTGGAATGAATTGAGATCTGAGGGGAAGAAAATTAGCAACTTGGAACGCATACAAAATGAGCATGACCACTTTAAATGTAGTGTGAGGTATGAACTCTACAGTGAAGGGGTTATTAATAACGTTAGACACATTTGCAAATCAGAACAGTCGTTGCTCTTCATTGGAAGTACAGTTGATTTCAGTAGAGTAGCCAGGTGTTAGTAAGCAAAAGTAAACAGTAAGTTAAGTTTAAGCACAGAAAGGAATATTAGTCCCCACGCCACTGATAATACAAGGGAAAACTCCCTAATCCCCATGAAGTTGCATCATTAAAGTCCCTACATGGTATAGTGACACTGACTGCCTCCAATAATAGCAACACTACTCATACACTGAAAGCTGTTGCGGTTTGCTACTGTGTTATAGAAGATGACAACCTCCTTCCCAATGTAATGTCCCAGTGGCCCACAACCCCTACAGTGATGAGGGCACAGCTCTAACTAGGCCAGGAGGCTCTGACTCACTGGTGATGTCATAAACCACCACAGCAATGGTGGAGTCGCGGATGTAGCTGGGAATGAGGCTACGAAAACGCTCCTGTCCAGCAGTGTCCCAGAGCTGAAGCCGGACCTGGGGATTGGGATGGAGGAGGAGGAGAAACGGGACAGACGGAAAGGGGAAAATGAAGAGGATTGACAAAGAGTTGCAAGAGAACAGCAAGGCAGCAGAGGTGAAAAATGATCATGCATCCTGGAACAGGAAAAGCTTTCCCCATGCAGCTAGCAGATGACCTGTTCCCAATGTTGATCCTTTTTAGTGACCTATTACAGATGGCAAATGTTCCAAATCAATGCTTTTGGTGCAATTAAAGTCAACCAAACATTGCTGGTAACCTCTGCTAGCATTTTCCCTATTCCTTAGAAAATCCCCTTTAGAGACATTTCCACAAGCACCACTGGATGTACTGAGCTTGAGAGTTCCATCATCCCCCTCTATAGGCCTATTTGCACCTATTGGGAGAAACGTAGAGGAAACATTGCACTTACAAAGTCATCTACAACATCTACTCACTTTAGAGTAGCATAGAATTTGCAGGGAATGGAAGCCCTGAAGCGCCAATAACCTATTCCCTGATCCGGTTCCTCACTGACCACAAGCAAGTGTGGTTCAACTCATTGCTACAGTCCAGTGACGTTGCCAAGCTGTGGAAATACTGTTTGCCCTGTTCTCCCCTTCCGTCCACTGAGAGAAGGGCAGGGACGTGATACCTACTTGCTATGTCATAAACCACCACAGCAGCGGCTGAGTCTCTGATGTAGCTGGGGATGAGGCTGCGGAACCGCTCCTGCCCGGCCGTATCCCACAGCTGGAGCCGAATCTGTGGCCAACCGTGCAACAAACCGAGGAGTGGACACAGTTCGAAACCCAGCCATGGGGATGGAGGGGAGGAGTGGACAGAGGGAAAAAAAACGTATAATGATGGAACTAAAAACAGAATCATGGCAGGAAAGAAAACTTGATTGGCTACATGAAAACTGATAATTAAACTGCAAATTATAGTTCCTCTACGTCCATACTAAACAAGCAGTCTAGTTGGGATGAGATAAAAAGCAGACTACCTAAGCCCATTTTTGACAGTGGCATGTAGAGGGATATACAATGTTTATGCATGGGCACAAACTCAAGGGACACGTGAAATGGTTTCAAATGAAAGGCTCCAAGTGATGCAATGATATAGAAACAAAAGTGGTACTTACCGTACGATCTTCCAGGTACATCGTTTTCGATAAAAAGTCGATGCCAATTGTAGCCTGCAAGACAAATTTAAAATTCTCAGACATCACATGACCATACTACATTCAACAAAAAGCAGAAAAGGGATGACCGTGTGTCCTTATTCTTTTTCAGCTTTGTAGCAGATTTTATGTAAGCTACTATCAGGTTAGAAAAACAGAACAATTCCCCCAAGCAAAAGAACCAAAAGAGCTTAGAACAGTGTGCATGCCTACTAATATTACTCATGTTATGCATTAGTTTACATGCAATAAACCAGTACTGTACTTGAGATGAGGTAATGTACCTGATAGGTATTGTCAAAGCTGTCATACATAAACCTGGTGATAAGCGATGTCTTCCCCACTGTAAAGACAGACATGCAGAGCAGAGAGCATTTAGTTTACATTTTGACATTTAGGCAATTCCACAGTAACAGAATGATGCAGACTGATTTCACATCAAAAACTGTATGTCAAACAAAAACCAATGATTGCAAAGTTAAAGAAACCATACAACTACGCACAATGACGACTTATGACAATTTTCACACAAAAAAACAAAAAAAACATGTTTACTTGAAGAACAGCAGCAGATGCAAAGTCTGCTAACAACAGCACTGTTCTTTGTAATGGTGCAGGCACACCAAGAAATCTGACTAGTTACTTAGCAAAGTAGGAGGCCGTTCCTTTTCTTGCTAGAACAAAAGACGCCCCTGGTGTGTACGGACGAACCAGCCGCTTCTCCTTGTAGAATCGCAATGCTCGTCAGTGGCCGAGAACTTGACTTTGAGCCAATCAGAGAGCACAAACCGATACGTGAAGCCAACAGAAGTATATAACAAAAATTCACTTTACCCAGTGTAATCCACCACATTTGTCAGAATTGTTCTAACTAAAATAATAAAGCCGCATAATACATCATTTTTCTCAAGTAAGTCTTTACATCTAGCTAATAAGTTTTGTGCTTGAAGGATTTTTTTTGTCAGGTCCAGTTTGATAATGTGCAACTGCTCATTAGCGTTAGCTTGCTGAGCCAGGCAGTCACACAAACAAACCGAATGGGGTGGTAAATGCACACAACACTAAATGCTTTACCAAGCTAGCCATTTAGCAAGGTGAAGCAATAATTGAATTCATTCTCCATTATCCCATACTGTCAATACCAGTTCGCTTGCTAGCTAACGTTAGCACCGCAACACATAGGGCCTTCACTCACTGCTATAGAATGTAGGGGAAACGCAAGTCAATTAGAGGGAACTACTAAATAAATGTCAAAACGTAATTCTCTTTGCACAAGGAATCGGAGTAAAAAAAATCTTGATCAATCGATTGGTCGAAACTTCAAAACGTGTATTTGTGTGATCTGACTCAATGTAGCAGAATTAAATAGACAAAATCAATTCTGTGGGTGCTAGATTGACACAGTTAAGTCTTCTCTGCTGGCTGCCAGTGTTGCCAACTCCTCAGTAAGGAAAGTAGCTATTGGCTGTCCTAAAAGTCGCTAAATGACGTCATCGCCTAATTGGCCATGTGCATGTCATTGTGATGGATGCTGTAGGAGAAGAATAACGTTGTGGGAGAGACAAAAAGTGAGTAAAAAACACCCTAAATATGTTTAGAACTACAAATGAGCAAGCTGCAGAGTGGCACACAGCAAATAAGAACCAGATATTTGAGGCCATACTCCTCCAGCACTTTAGACCCCATTGTTAATCCGTCATAACAGAGGCATTGTCAGTCCCTATCCCCAGGAGTTTCTCTTTTTTAAGACAACACTGAGGAAAGCCACAACAGCACGGGCTATAGACTTGGCATCTCCTCCCTCCAAGTCAACAAGCCCAAGAAATATTGATACAATTGTCTGCTTGCTGTCACGGAATTATCTTATCACAACCCCCAGGTATTTAGAAACACTTACATCCGTGGACTCATTGAGGAGGAGGCTGAAACGCTGGTCACCCACATCTGCAACCAACTTCTTCAGAAAGTTTGTGTTTTTATACATCACTAAGTTTGGCGTAGAAATCAGCCTTACAATACAGGCAGTATGCCCTAGTATCATCTCCAATAAACAGCTTCAACCAGCCTTTGAATTCAGGGTTTGATTCCCACTCCTTTCTGTATTTTTGAGTGTACAGTTTAGACTGAGACATGAGCTAGCCGGCTAGATGTTTAGCTTATGTCACAGAGGCATACACACAGTGGGCAAGGTGAGTAAGTGACTGAGGCTATGTGAGTCAAATGCAGTGATTTATTTTTGTGCAGTGATTTATTTTAGACAAAGAACATTTTACATCCCGCCCTGAATGTAAGTGGTGGCTTCCCGCAAGCGCGATTCATTTGCAGTCTGGACAAGGAAGGGGTGAACATTTGCTCTGACTGCAGCGCGAGGACTGGGCCGCCTGTGAGTGCTTTGGGACAGGGGTGGGGCCCACGGCAGCACATTGAGAAGAGTAAGAACGGTACGTGCTTTCACGTCAGTCTCCAAAAGTCTCCAATAACACCAGAAAAAGTCACTAGATTTGTCACTAGTCGATTTTTTGAAAATGTGTCACTAGAGGGGTCTGAATTCTTGCTAAATATAGCGGCTAAGTTGGCAACACTGCTGGCTGCTGAGGTTGATGCAGAGAAAGAGGTCAGTGAGTGAAACACGTGAGCTAGTTGGCAGGTGACTGCTAGGCTCTTAATTCATCCTTCCTCAAAAACCCATTGGAGAAGGTGGTCAGAGGGGAGGGACCTTGTACCTTCTCCTACACTAGTTGCGGAGATAGGATGCGAGCAATCAAGGAAATATAAAATCAAACAAAGCCTAGTCGTACTGAGCGATTAAACAAAATGAAAGTTATTTTTTTAACAACTGTTGGTAAATTATCTGTTCAATTATTTTGAATTCCATGTTATTTTTTGGGTGAGCTCAATGCGCACACAACAGTTTCTCCAGAGATAAATCAGATCCAGCCTGAACTGTGTCATGTAGTAGGGAGTTATCATTTCCGACTGGCCAATATTCTACAGAACTACCACGTTTTATGCGTTAAACTAAATACAATGACCATAATCCATTGCGCATCTACTTTTCCAGTCTGTGTTTCTTTTAGGACTACTACGGAAGAGAGAAGAATGTGCGATCCTGAGTGAGAGCGTAGCAGTTGCTTCCCTCTACCTGAAAATACATGATCTAAGTCAGGGTTTCCCAAACTCGTTTTGTTTTTTGCCCAAGCACTACACAGCTGATTCGAATTACTCATCAAGCTTTGATTATTTGAATCAGCTGTGTAGTGCTGGAGCAAAAGCGTCCACGGATGTAAGTGTTTCTAAATACCTGGGGGTTGTGATAAGGTAATTCCGTGACAGAAAAAAAAAAACTAATGAATGGAATGAAATAAAACACTTGTTTCTCAGTGTAGCATAGGTTGTGAGCCTTGCAAACAACTTGTCCACTCCGACAATGAGAATAATAAGACTAATAATATATTGAATGCATTAATAACAGAAATTACTGTAACCATTTCTAATCTGCAATGTTTGTTTGATGGGGACTAATGGTAAACGTACTACAGGTGATATGTAATGGGGTATTGAGACACTAAACACTCAAAGGGCAAACAATTCACACAATGAAGTTATGAAACAAGGAATGCGCACCCATTCACGGGAGGGAGTGTATTCTGGAGAGCCACACTCCCCTTCTTAGACTGTCCACTGAGATACCTGTCTCATTTGCACCTGTCTCATAAGGCATGAAATATATATTTGCGACCGCTAAACTAAAACGACTAATTGAGGTCAGCCCTACTTCGCACTCATTATAAATCACCTACAGTTATTCATTGGATTATTCTCTACAATATAACCTTAATATGCTAGTACTTAACAATATTGATCAACTAAGAATGTTAGTTTGAGCTGACCGATTCAAGTTTAGACCGTGCCGCTCTTGGTTGTATCTCTTCCATTGTCGGTGTTGGGAGGTATTTCCATGCTTTGGACCAATCAAAATCAACTTCATACCCTTGTCATTTTCATCTCCAGATTCTTGGCTTTCATTGGTGATCAATCTAAATTGAGGGGCCGTATCAACGGTGATTTAAAGGGAAATATTCCAAAATACAACATAAAAACTGCAACAGACTGAATTTCAATGTCTACCCTCCCTGAAAGCAGTCTGTTAGCTTTATAAATATATACACTGAACAAAAATATAAAACGCAACATGTAGAGTGTTCCCCAGTTTCATGAGCTGATATAAAAGATCCCAGAAATGTTCCATACGCACAAAAACCTTATTTCTCAAAAAATGTTGTGCACAAAATTTGTTTACATCCATCTTAGTAAGCATTTCTCCTTTGCCAAAATAACCCATACACCTGACAGGTTTGTCATATCAAGAAGCTGATTAAACATGATCCTTACACAGGTGCACATTGTGCTGGGGACAATTAAAGGCCACTCTAAAATGGGCAGTTTTTTCACACAATGCCTCAAGTTTTGAGGGAGTGTGCAAATGGCATGCTGAGTGCAGGAATGTCCCACCAGAGCTGTTGCCAGTGAATTTTAATGTTAATTTCTTTACCATAAGCCACCCCCAACGTTGTTTTAGAGAATTTGGCAGTACGTCCAACCGGCCTCACAACAACATACCACGTGTATGGTGTCGTATGGGCGAGCGGTTTGCTGAGATCAACATTGTGAACAGAGTGCCCCATAGTGGTGGTGGGGTTATGGTATGGGCAGGCATAAGCTACGGACAACCAACACAATTGCATTTTATCAATGGCAATTTGAATGCACAGAGATACCGAGGCCCATTGTTGTACCATTCATCCGCCGCCATCCCCTCATGTTTCAGCGTGATAATACACAATTCCTGGAAGATGAATATGTCCCAGTTCTTCCATGGCCTGCATACTCAGACATGTCACCCTTTGGGCATGTTTGGGATGCTCTGGATTGACGTGTATGACAGCGTGTTCCGGTTCCCGCCAATATTCAACAACTTCGCACCGCCATTGAACAGGAGTGGGACAACATTCCACAATCAAATCTATGCAAAGGAGATATTTCACACTGCATGAGGCAAATGGTGGTCACACCAGATACGGACCGGTTTTCTGATCCATGCCCCTACTTATTTTTTTTTTTTTTAAGGCATCTGTGACAGATGCATATCTGTATTCCTAGTCATGGGAAATCCATAGATTAGGGCCTAATGAATTAATTTCAATTGACTGATTTCCTTATATGAACTGTAAATCAGTAAAATTGTTGCATTTTGTGTTTATATTTTACTTCAGTATATATGCCCAATTTTGTTTTGTAGTCTGCGGATTTCATTTAGAAAAAGCCCGTGTTATCACACTAACCTGCAGCCACTAGCTAGCTTATCAGATGATGTTGGAAGTTAGCTCCGTTCTGCCCACGGAGCGTGACAGTTCTGAGCAGCGTAGAAGTTATTTTTGACCATGGCCGCGATGACAATCTAATCATGCTAAATTATCAGATTAAATCTGTAACATATATGGTAAAGACATGGGTATGGGCTATTGTTTTTCTGATGTAATTCTCTATTTAATAAACATTTTTATAAACCTTGAATGAAAGAGTACAACAGTGGTCACCAACCTAGTCGATCAACAAACATTTCAGTAGAAAAGCCAACGATAAAGCCTTGCACGCTTATTTTTATTCGTCTTGCACTGTTGGCGGTAGGTGCACTTGATTCAGAAGCCCTGTGCGCCAGGTAGGGAGTGTTCCCATTTTTAACCTTATCATTTGTCTGAAGGGATAAACTGACTACCCGGGGGACTGGGAGAGCTAAATTAAGTGTGCCTACTGCTCTGGCAAATCAGATAGCTCAAATCACCATGCCTAAAGCATCCACGACCCCACAGTAAAGTGTCATACTAGCCTATCTGAGATTTCATTAATTTTAAAACCATGACCATTGAGAGACTGTCAAAGAATACAGCAAACACTTTTACAAAACGGCTTCTCCCTACTTCCACTCGCACTACAACCAGCACTGCATCTGCAATGATTTAGTAGCCAAGTGTATCGATAGGCCTGCATTTTATTATTAGCAGCTCGTCATGTTTATTTTAGTATCAAGGTATTATTTCACTTACTCTGGTCATAGAAACAACATGGATTTGTTTGAGGCAGAAATAATGCAATGCTACTCGAGTGTCACCATTAGGTAGGAAGACTGTCCCCTCTCTCTGGTCAGTCTCATCGGAGGGAGAGCGCAGGGACCGTGAGAGGCAGACCCTCTGCTGCTGCTTTTTCCCCCTCTCCTGACTGACCAGATGCAGGTACCATCAGTACAGTAAAATAAAAAAACGAATTATTTGCAAATGATTTCCATTTATGCTGAGCTGTGCCTCAGAAGTGATACAACTGATCAAATGTTATATCAAAGCTCGAGTTTTGTAATATAATAAGGTCTGAGAAGAACAACATTGGCAGGCCAAGCATAGCAAATAGTAAAAAATCTGGAGGAAATATTCACTAATGTTGTATAAGCGAATTAACACACTCCAGACTGTGTTGTCAGGGAATTACCACACACCTCAGTGGTTGAAGTGACTTTATATGACTTAACACAAACCTCATTCCTACAGAACTGTTTTTAATTTAGGTTACTGTTGCATAGTCTTAGATTTAAAAAAAAAAAAATTCTGATCAGTAGATCTCTGCTTGCTTTTTGACTCAAACTGATCTTGAATCAGAAAAGGTTGGTGACAACTGCCCTAAAACACATCAACTCCGACTCGTGTCAGCTAACAGGCAGCTGCTTCATTCAAAAACAAATACATTTTTATTTAATAATGTTGCTAGTTACTCCAGTCATCTAGTTGTGGCCATCTGGTTGTGGCCATCTGGTTAGTATCAATGGCTTACTACAACTTCTAGTTAGCCAAATAGTAACATTAGCACAGCTGGCTAGTTAGCTACAGCAGGCACAAGCCAAACAAACTACTGCCACTTTGTGGCCTGGAGTATTTCAACAAAACGGAGGTAAAACCGCAGCTTTTCTAACGCTTCGAACACACCGACTGCGTCATTGCATCACTGCTGCATAACATTTTGCGCGGCTAGGCAACTATACTGATGCAGGTACCTTTTGCAAATGGTCGCATGCGGTTGGACACATGGAGGAGAGAATCATTTTCGCAGTATCCTCAAAACCGTGTCTTTTTGACACAACTGCTGACAGCTACAGGGACATAAACACAAAAAATGCTGCTTGGAGACAAGTGTCCACGATAGTAGGATTGCCAGGTCAGTTTAGTAGTGAGCTTGTGCTAGATGTGGCTAGTTAGCGTTAGCTAGCTTTCGGCGGGGCTGGTCCCGGCCCAACAGCGCGATCAAGACCACCTTCCTCAACGTTGGTCTCATTGTTGAAAGAGCCTACTCTGCCTATCTTGACTATTTATTATTGCATTTCGCTCCAAAACTGCATTTGAGGGAAATTATATTATAGGCTCTCACAATTAATTTGAGGATGTCATCGAATAAATAATATACTTGGCAAATAAATAAATAAAAAATGTAAAGAAATTATGCAATCAAACTGTTTTTATGTAATCCCAAATTTTTTCTGAATGTGTGCAACAAAAAAAATCTACATTCATATTTTGCTACTTTCTGTCAAGTCCACTCATACAATTTGATGCATACGAACGCACTGCAACTGCCTCTGCAACGCAATGCTGCAAGGCAAATGCAGCGTTCCATTGGAAATAAATGTACTTCTGGTGTATCGAAACGCAATTACACAGTCGGTGTGTTCGAAGCGTTAACCCAGAGGCGCAACATCGCGAGAATTACGCTTACGAACCAGACCGGTTAGAGAAGTCAAATTCTTCATTATGTGTTAATTTTCTCAAACTAAAAGGCACAACCTAGATTTGAGCCAATGTCTTTAGTTGAAAATGTCATTACTCCAATCTCGTGAAAATAACACATTTATCAAAAAACATCGAAGGAGCGTCTTTAATTTGACGTTCTGCACAAGAGCATTTCGGCACGAGACGACCTTAGACCCGATGACCTATTTCTGCGCAGCTAGCCAATGTCGCCATGACATCTACAAGTGTGATCGAGATTTCTATTAGAGGAGCAGTTTTTGCCTATGAACATAAAGTTAACTGCCGAAACTCTGGGCAGAGGTTCTAAGTACCTAACGTTATCGGCAGTCAGATTTCTCTGCGTCTGACCCTTAATTTTCAGTGGAAAGTGCTAAGGCGTCCTTGTGCATACAGACGTATTGTTTGTTTAATTTACAATCATTGGTTTTTGTTTAGCATACATTTAAGTGTAAAATCTGTGTACCATTATTCTGTACCATAGAATTGTCAATTTGCTAAATTATGCATGATCCTCTGTGGACGTAGCCTAGGCAGAATTGAATTATGAGCATTTAGCTATTTAAAACAATTGAATATACTGACAGTAACCATGCGTTAAGCGATCATATGTCATATTGTTTATTTGTATGATAACATATCTAAAAACGAATCGATAGACTACTGAACCCACGGCGCTGAGCTGGCAAGGGTGGAGCCACGAATGGAGGAGACAGCTAGCAAGCTAAAATGGACTGCAAAACCAATACAGTTTTGGGTCTATGCAAATCTAAATTAAGATTTGTCTGAGGAAATAATATGCCTTATGTCTAGTTTGTAAGCGGCCCAGAGCGTTTCCACCCAAGCAAACGCGTTACTAGGCTCCCCTCTGCTGACAGACGTGGCTTAGCAAAGTTAACGTTAGCTAGCTAACAGTATCCAACTGTTAAAGTTTGCTATATGACTCCACACAAGCTGAAGCTACAGTAGCTGGCAAGTAAACATTCACGTAACTAGTTGGCTAAATAAGTTTAACTACCCAGCAGAAGCAAGCGTAACTTCAACAAACGTTAGTGAATGACACCGACAATTCAGTAACGTGCTAGTACTGTAGCTAGCCAACTTAGTTACAGGGTATGCATGACTTGGCTAGCTAGCTAAATACGTTGGCATTTTCTTGGGCAACATCTGAAGGAACACATTTTCCTGATTAAATTGGATAGTTAGCAAGTTCCCTTTACATGTTATAGTCATTGGCTAAAATATAGCTAGCTAGCTAACCTAACGAGGCATCGTCTGAGTTGTTAAAAGCCTCATCGTTCTGCCTCGGCCTGGCTAGCTACGGTACTGTTAGGCTAATGCCAGCTGGCAGTACTCATCAAAACGCCCCACAACAAATAACCACATTACATGCCCTGAATACTCCTCCACTTACCACTTTGCTCGCCTAAGAATACGAGCTTAAATTTCCGCAGGGGGTTGCCAAACTCTCCGCCGCCGGTTGTGGTTGACATCTTTATCAAAAGATAAACAGCTAGCTATATGGCCAGTTTTCTATGTTGTCTCGATAGGTTAGAGTCGCAGGGTAGTAAAGCCAGAGACTGTAGAGAAAGCGAGACACCCACTCCCTCTTCTTCGATGGGGTTTAGCCAATGTTCTTCTTCCTGTGAATTTCCGGAACACTAGACGCGGTGTTACTTATTGCAGGTCGGATTGCACATTCTGGTAACAAAAACAAAAGTTACAGGTGAAGGAGACATTTTTTAATTGCACCACCAACTAGCCCTGCACCTTACCTATACACTATCCCCAAAACCCACCACCCCATCCCACAAAATGTGAAATTTTGTTTTTACATTGGATAAAAGTAGTGACTCAGAGCTACAAAATGGTATATCATACACTGTAGTTAAGAAACAATGGGAAAGTAATTCTGCTTTGAAAGTTGATAAACTTGTAATCCCACTTCTGAAGAACTATTCCTTTAATGTTTTGGTACACCTACTGGAGAGCTCTTTGTCTACACCTATTCAGCATCATTCACACCCTCTTAAGCATTAACCCCACCCATCTCTTTAAGGATTCACGTGAGGCCATGTGATAAAGAGTGAGTTAACATTTCCAGACTAAAAAAAGTGGGAAAAAGGAAAAACTCCAGGTAAAAATGTACTTTATTTAGTCCGTGGCCTATATCCTAATCTGACTAAGTGTCAAGATAAATAGTATAAATATTAGATCATCCTTACCCAGACACACTGGTCTAAATTGATGGGTCATGTGAAAGAAATGCTATAGCCACCCCCAGCTAAGTGGATGGGTCACTATTGTCTCGACATGTACACATCTTCATGAAATACAATAGATGGCCGTAATCACCCCCAGACACACCTGGCTAACTTGATGGGTCAAGTAATATTCTTGCGAAGTGGAGTCTTTGTTATGCACACCTCTTGGAGGGAACGCAACACCCTGCTACACTCAACTCCCCGTAGAGTGAAAGAGGTATGTGATTGTAGGTGTGGGTAAGGATGACAGAGCCAGAATATTACAGTTTACTGGGAATTTATTTCCTTCACACAGTAATTGTGGGGGAAAGGGGCTGTACTGAACCAAAACAAAGAAAGTAAAAGTTAGTCCTCCCTCCTACCTAACCTTAACACCACCTGGCGTGCTAGCCAAAATACAGTGGGTGGTCCACCCAGGTCTTACCTAGTGTGCATAGACAGAGTACATACTACGGGTATATGTATGCCCGCAGGCCTCTTGCCTAAGCACTCCCAAGGTGCCTTCCTCTTCCCCCCTGGGAACAAATGAAACAGAATAATACAAACTTAAAGTGAACAAGTTCAATAATCAAAAACAGTCCTATTGGCACACACATACCTCAGAAGTAGCAGCTACAAAATATTTCCAACAAAACTGTCTGCGCAACAAACACAGGACATCCAAGAAGCTCTCTTTCCTAACAAAGGAACACTGGCTTTTATCCAGCTGCAGAATGAGTTCGTAATTGCCTACAACTGTATCCCCTGACGAGAGGGCGGGATCAGAGCTCCAATTGGGCCAAACAATCAGCTGCTTGGGGGAATCCAGGAAGCCATTTCCTGAAATACACACATACATATACACAAACCCACAACACAGAAACGTAACACTTTTGTTTAGCAAGCTAAACAATGAACCATAATCCCAACCCATAGCTACAGTACAAACAAATTGTCATAGCTAGCCACTGTCGTGTCTTTGGCTATGCCGGATTAAGTGATATGACATGCTATTCTATAAAAATAATTTCTCTGTAATTAATATTACCGGATTAAGCTAATCAGGTTGATAATTAACTAGAAAGTCGGGGCACCACGAAAGAATGTTTATAGAGCTGTTATCTTCCGAATAAACTCTTAAAGACCTAGTAATATCTTACATCAATAGCAGTCAATATTAATCGTCACCTTATTTCAGTCTCATCTGAAAGTTGTAAATTCTTGGTTATCTTCATGAACCCTGGCTAACAAGTTGAATCAGCAATACAAACTTTGGTTTAATTATTTATTTACTTAATACCTAACTAAATCACACATAATTACATATACACAGAATGGATCATACATTGATTACTAATTATGTCCTACAAGAAAACGTCCCTGAGGGACGGAACCTGTATGACGGCTGGTTACATAAAAAGAGGGGGTTGGGCTTGAATGAAAGCGCGGGAGGACTGAAGAACAAAGGGAGAAGCTATGCTATCGTAAATACAGAATCTTATGCATTCTAAATAACCGCCCCTTTGGAAAAGGAAAATGCAATAAATATTTACTCTGAGCTGCGCCTCAATAGGTTGGTTGTAGATGGAAGGCCGTGTTGCCCAACAGAGATCTTCCTGTCCTCAGAAGAATGTCTCTGGTGGTAAACTGGATACGTTGTAGTATCGTTGTGTGTTAGACTGGATCCGTCATCCGTCCTTTCCTAGCCCACGTTTACAGCGGCCGCTGCTCACTCAACGGCTAGGAGGTATCACTTCTGTAGTGAATAAGAGTTCAAAGTTCATACCATTCGCAACCAAAGCTCACGCTGAGGTTAGCTTAGTTCTGTAGTTGACATGTTAGTCCTTTTAACGTGGGACCGTCGTCCTCACCTCCTCGGAACAGGAGGTTACATTTTCGTCAAGGGCTTTATATAGTGGTAGGAGAGAGGGCATGTTTCATAGTTTACAACCAATGTCTCTTCACATGGGCGGGCCACTGAGTGAGCAGAGCTTCACCCTTATGAAAACCCAATTCTCTCATTTGGAAGCTAAAATTCCATTTAATCTTTTCACAAATAGTTTCATATTTAAACATTTAAATTGCACAACAATTCCATGTGAATCTGATAACTATAATGTGTAGACTTTCCAGGATACAGTTTATGTCATCCTATCATTAATAAGAATGTATCAGATGATAACCAAACTGACATCATATTCATTAAGTACCAACGCATATTTTCAACTGGTTGGAAACCGAAATATGGTTCCTTTCCCCCACCTTTTGATGTTCCCCGACTCTCTATGTTTAACAAAGGCTTTTCAAGAGTCCTTCAGTAGAGTCAAAAGAGGAAAGGGAGAAAGGTATTTATGGGGGGTCATAAACCTTACCCACAGGCCAACGTCATGACACCACCTTGCATGAAATGCTGGATTATGAAACTGCAGGTAGCTAAAGCTAACCAACTAGGTTCAACGTTAGCTAGCTAGCTAACATTAGGCTATAACTAGAAATGCAAATGGCTTTCTGAGATACTAATAATATTACTACACAGATCATACATGTCATGTTAGCTAGCGAGCCAGCAAGCTAACATTCACTAGCTAGCTAACAGTAGACTTTAACTTGAAATGCAAATGGCTTTCTGAGATACTAATAATATTACTACACAGATCATACATGTCATGTTAGCTAGCGAGCCAGCAAGCTAACATTCACTAGCTAGCTAACAGTAGACTAACTTGAAATTAAAATGGCTTTCTGACAAAATTAGAAATATATAATATCAGAAAACGTAGCTAGACTCTTACCCATATACATGGATGAACGATTCACAGCAGCGTGTCTTTTCCATTTGGTTTGTAGCTAGCTGCAGCTTGTTTGGTCCGTTGTTGTGTCAAGTCACTGCGTTTCACAATGACCGCATGCAGGAAGTAGTCCATCACAACTTTTTCCCACTGATCTTTGTTGATAGCGCCTGCTAAATTCAGGGAAGCAATGTTGTTGAGAGCAGAAGCAACACTTTTGCAGTTCTCCATGGCTAACGTTATATCTTTCAAAAAAGTTGCGGTAGCAAGGATTATCTACACATACTGACCAGCTCATGTCATAGACAGAAGCTTGCTACATGGCAGACCAATCCGAAATCATCTCTCGGCATGTCCAGCCCATCCATTATCTCAGCCTATCATGGTTAGCGGGGATGGTTCCTGTCTTTGTCCGTGGCTAAACCAACTAGGCTTGTAATTTAACAATTTTATTCGTATTTACAGATGGCATACACGTTTGTTATTAAGCCACATGAAATAAAACAAATAAGTTCAAATGCCTCTCCTAGGAAGTAGTGACATACGCCTAGCTTCTTGAAACGGGTCATATACCCCAGCCTGACCGTATAAAGGTAGAACTCCATATCAAAGCTCAACCAGACAGACAGGGTAACATCCATTTCATAATTTTCACCAGGTCTGTGTCTCACCAAACGGTGTGCGCCACAAACACCAGAAATATTCTCTCTCATCTTATCCACCTCTATACTTAACGCCACTGATCACTCCTTTGAGCGGTGCCCTGCTCCGGAGAGCAAAGCATGACACAGGCCGAGCCCGAGGCGTGTGACGTGAAGCACCTGCTGCCTCTGGGTGGAGGATACCAAAAAAAAAAAAAAAAAATTCCACTTCGCAAAACTTTGGCAGATGTAACAGTTCCCAGTTATTCCTTTACCCAACTTGAAACATATTGATCGGCCAAAATGCATGGATCCACTTTTTCCAAAAACCTCATTCCTACCTATTCTCCTTGCCCTCACTTTTCCTGGATCTTACAGTATTCAGTTGGCTTCTCTTTCCCGCCTTGTTCCACATCTCTTGCCATTTGTTTTTAACCAGTGTTATTATCAACCCCTTGGCTTCTGCTTTACTGATTGACAATTCCATTTCAACATTAGGATGTTTGAGAGCCTGCTTGGCGATAACATCCACCTCATTACCCTCTACTCCCACATGAGCTGATACCCAGAGGAAAATCACAAATCCCCTTCTGTCTCACCCTATACAAGCACAGCAAAATCTCATGCAATACATCTTGTCTGCTCCAAGACACAAATTAATTTAAGGAGTCAGAGAAGATGACTACCCTGTCTGGCCTCACCTCCTTCAATTACTCTGCAGCCAAGAATATGGCCAGGTACTCCATTGTTGTCACGGCCGTTTAAAGGAGTGGACCAAGGTGCAGCACGATTGGAATACATCTTTTAATTCCACGAAGAACACTTAACAAACGAAACGTGACGCCAACGTAGTGCTCACAGGCAACTAAACATGGACAACTACCCACCAAACCAACATGGAAAATGGCAACCTAAATAGGCTCCCCAATCAGAGACAACGATAAACAGCTGTCTCTGATTGGGAACCCACTCAGGCCACCATAAACCTACAACCCCTAGACAATACAAAATCCCCATAGATAACAAAAAACCCTAGACAAGACAAAAACTAAACAAACCACCCCTTGTCACACCCTGACCTAACCAAATAATAAAGAAAGCAAATATAACTAAAGTCAGGGCGTGACAATTGTGTAAACAGATACAGTAAATTATACGTTGCTTTTTTTGTCCCTGCTACCTTAAACTCAGGATCACTAAACGTGGCACCTGTCCTCCCTGTTTTAGGGTCTTTAGATCCATCTGTGAATATATTCAAGAAAGCATAGTACTGTGTTCTTAATGTTCACTTACAATATTTACTGGATGTACTTCTTCCTCACCAGCTCTTACCGTCTCAAGCAACCCTAGGTCTATCATTGGCTGAGGGAGCAACCAAGGTGGTATAGCAGGAAGAACCACAGAGGGGCTGAACTCCTTCCCAAACAGCCCTATTTCCCTCGTCCTGCCATTACCTATCCACCCAAAACTTTTTCAGTATTCAGATTTCGTTCATGTTCAGAGCACTCTAGGAGACCTTTTTTTGTTGGATGTGTAACCCTATGCCTTTGAAGATTTACCCAATGTGTCATGTTAGTTGTTATCTTCTTAACTTTAACAGCATCACTCCCAACTCTAGCTGCAGAGCTGCCACCGGGGAGGTCCTGACAGCTCCACAACATATTCTTGGGGCTTGAACCTGGATTAGATCTACTGTAGCTTTTTTCAAAGATGTCTGAGCTGCTGATCCATATGCTACACTTTCATAGTCCAGTGATGATCTTTACAGCACCATATATAGAATTTTAAACGCCATTCTATCTGCACCCACCCACACCATTCCTGAAAGGCAACGCATCACATTCAATATTTCTTTCCTTTGACAACTACTCTGTTGATATGCTCCGCCCATGTCATTCGAGTGTCTAACCAGACCCCCAGGAAACTGAAAACTCCCACCCTCTCCAGATTCCTTCCGTACATCTTCAGGCATATTTCCTTGCCAAGCTTCCTCCTAGTAAAAAACACAGTCTGTGTTTTCTCAACGGAGAACTTGAAGCCCCACATGAGGGACCACTGCTCCACTTCACTGATCGCTTCTTGAACTCTCCCGGCTGTATGGGGAATATTTATTATTCTCTTTCACAGCGCCCCATCATCCGCAAACAATAACCTACCAATATGTGGTCTCACCTGGGAGAATACATCCTCAATCATAATGGAGAACAACAAAGAACTAATGACACTTCCCTGGGGGGTACCATTATCTAACTCACAACTTTCTGACATAGAGCTCCCCACCCTCACTTGTATTAATCGCCCCCAAATAAAATCCTTTATCCAGTAAAAAATTCTTCCTCCTACCCCCATGATATTCAGTTTGATAAGTAAGCCTTCCTTCCATATGATATCAAATCAAATGCCTTCTCTATATTGAAGAAAATGGCTACCACCACCTCCTTATTTCCCTGTGCCTTCCATATGACTGACTCAAGGCACAGTACAGGATCCATTGTTCCCCTGCCTTTCCTGAACCCGCTTTGATCTGGTGACATTAGGCCTCTGCTCTCCAGGAAGTAAGTCAGCCTTTATGTTATCATCCTTTTCATAAGTTTACATACATGAGATGTCAGTGCTATCAGCCTATAGCTTGATGGAAGTATTAGAAGGGAATTTCCTTGGTTTCCATATTGGCACCACTACAGCCTGCTTCCAACTGTCAGGTAGTTTCCCTTCCTCCCACACCTTATTGTAAAAGCCCAATAATTTTCACATTGTAGTGTCACTGAGATGAGCCATCATGATGTAACACATCTCATCCTTCCCAGGAGATGTTACCCCAGCTTTAGCTATCACTCTCTTCATCTCAGCCAATGTAAAAAGGGGACTCCGGATGTGCTCCTTTGACTCGCTCTCTCCTATGCTGCACCTTTACAAATGGCTGGGCTAACATCTCTGCCTTCTCCATGTCTCTCACTGCAACGGTCTCCCCACTTTTCAAATCTTATTAGCATAATACAAAAATCCCCATAAAAATCTGTCAGTTTAAACTAGAGATGTTTTTTGTTGTTGCATTGGATGCGTCTCAATCCACCGTATCTGCCTATGTAACACTTCCGAAGCTGCGGTGAAAGGTGACAGAGCTAGAGCGGTGTTTGTCAGACCATGAGACATCACGAAAATTGGTATTCTCGCAAAATCGTCTGTACGAACGGTTTGGCCTACAAACTATTATGACCACGCTATGGAAAGATGAGACTCTCACGATGGTGAAATTGGTACAGCCGATCTGCCAACTTCTGTCTGTAGCGCCAAACAGTTTGGGCTACACAATAATATGACCACTATGTGGAAAGGTGAGACTCTCGCGAACACCTACATGTTCGTTGTTTTGCTCCAGGGCACCCACAGGCCTGAAGGTCCTGTTGATAAAATGAATGTAAGTACAGGGCAGAGCCCCACCTGTTTTGAGACCCACATCTATTTCAATATATATATATATATATATATATATATATATATATATAAACATGTTCTTTTGGCATTAATATGTGTCACATATCAGTTTGCAAACAATGTAAAAAAGATATATATAATTGAGTTAATAAAGCCGCATACAACCATGGTCTCTTTTTTGTTTTCTTGAGTAAGGCAGCTCCAAAATGAAGGTGTTTCAGCCTAGCTCAGTGCTTTATGTGGTGGTGGGGCGGGCCAGCAGAAAATAGGAGCATTGCATCGTGATTGGCTCAGTATTCTGTCACTCATGGGGACCTTGCTCAATATCCTAGCTTCAGTCGTCTAGTAAGAGTAGACATCCAAAATTTCAGCCCTTTGGGTCCTACAATAGAGTTATATTACAAGTGCCCTTCCAAGAAGGCTCAAGGTCATTGGCCACAGAAATTACGTCAAATCACGCTATATGTACTGTAGCTTTGATTGGACTGATCACTGACATCATTGTGAATCAAGTCTACTGGCAAATCCATTTTAATACTTGTCATATGAAGAGAAATAATGAAGAGAAAATATAGATAAAACGCATCGGTGCTCATCGGCCATTGGACATAAACATTACACAACAAGTTGGAAATCGCAAATTCAACAATGAGTTGTTTGGAAGGAATTGGTGACAGTGGCTAACCGCAAGCATTGCAATTGGGAAGTCAGACTGGGAAAATAGTTTTGAACTGTCATCCAACTCGAAATTTGCCAAAGAAGGACTGCCGCGCACAACAACGTGAGTCCAAAAATGTATTATATGTTGCTGCATAAATTATGTAATATGCAAGAGCGATATGGTCAGCCATATCAGCTAAACGAGGCTGAATGAATTGTTTCGCTGCCAGACAAGGCTCCGCTGATAGCCAGGTGTATCGGTGGTAAGGATTCACTCCATTGTGCTGGAAAGAAAGCTCTACTGTTGGAACAGCTTTATGTAGGCCCTAGATGTTTGTGGGCACATTTTGTTGCCGTTATAGTGCAATTCATGTATTGTTTAGTGTTGTGTTGTGTTGTGTAGTGGCTTTGCTGGATTGCATCTAAAATTGTGTGTGGGGGGGGGGGGGGGGGGGGGGTTGCCCCACCAAGATTTACATGCTAAAATTGCCACTGACTGTATATATGGAGACTGTTTAGTGCTAAAAATAAGGGGTTAAAGACACTTCAGAACAAACTTCCTTTAGATTTTTTGGGGGACTATTTGTTGTTTGATGTAGTGAATCTATTATTCAATGCATTAGTATGGGCTAATAGCAGAATGCCCCCCCCCCAAAAAAGATCAAATCATTTTTGTATATTTATTTGTTATACTTCAAGGGGTCTTAAAATTCTAAATAAAATAGCTAAAATATTCTTGGTATGACCTTCTTAAACAATTCCATATAGCTTTGCAGATTTTTTTCTGATCGGGGCCGGGCAACTTTGGTCTACTTATTGCCCCGGTCCCTCATAGGGACATAGGGACATCTCACTGGTCGTGGTGGGTGGGGCTGCAGGAGGGGGCAATAAGTAGACCAGAGCCAGCTGTTCTCTCTCTCGCGTGAGCATGCCAGATATTATGGAGGAATTGTGAGCTCACACAGGGGGAAAAATCATGCTCATGGGGGAAAAGCATGCTCATGCGAGAGAGGAAATGGCCACTTACACAGGAACCATGACAATAAAAAATTAAAAAGGTAAACAACCTAAGTAAACTATCTTATTTATCCATCATCTTTCGTAACGCTAGTCAAGGTTTTGTTGCATTCTTCTTCTTCTTTTATGGTATTAGGGTATAGTAGTCCATAAAACAATCGTTAGAGGCATATGCCGCCTCCTACTGTGCAGGTGGTAAACTATAGAAGAAAATATCCATTGTAGGAAAAGGGAAAAAAACGTCATCCTACAAAAATAGACATCCCACTCCTTCAGTCGCATTACAGTTCAAGTCACATACCTTGCTCAGGCTCAGGGCGTAACGTTCTTTGCAGGATTTCTTGCAATGCCTCGGCTGTAAAGTTCCAAAAAGCATTCTGCTGCATTCAAAATTATTCAAATTTTCTCATTCCCTTAATGTTAACCAGAACTTATCTAGAGCATGGTTACAATATTCTTAGAATATACAACATTAATGTTCTAGACGTGTTTTATGGGACTATTCAAGAACATTCATGTGTCCAATTTGGTGGGACGTTGATGGAATATTCTCCTAATCTACAGAAAACTGGACACATTAATGGTCTTTCAACGTTCCCATGAAAGGCGTCTAGAACATTCATACTGTATCTTATATTCTGAGAACATTGCAACAATGTTCTGGGTAAATTCTATTTGACATTTAGGCAATGGTCTCTTGGAAACATTCCTTACACATCACAGAAACATTCCTATGAAAATGTTAGTTAATGACCTAATGAGACTCTTAAGGGAACATTCTCTAAAGTTGTGGGAATGTTTGTTGTTAGCTGGGTGCTTCTTCTTCATGTGGTTTTCCGCCAGACTATATTGCTTTGTTGGGAAAAGGGGAATGGGAAAAAAGATATTGCACCACTATCTAACCCTACATATACACCACCATCCCCAACAAACCCACCACCCCTTCCCACTACTAACATATCCTACATCAGGTCGTCGACCTGTGAGGATGGAACCCTTTCTCTCAAAACCCCTAAAAGCACTAAAATCTCTCACACCCAAAAACATACCTGCTGGTGCTACTATCAAATCAATCTTCTGAGATTTCCGTTCCATCTGAGCAGTACAATTAGTGAACATAGCAATAAACGCCAAGAAACCAACCTTACTAAAACACAAACTATTCAGGTCACTTACTACTGGCTTAACTCACAGGGACCCACTCAGGCTCCCTCACCCTTTGCCCATCATCCTCTACTTTCCTCACTGTTTCAGCATATTACACATTCTGCTCTGCTCAAACCCTGGCAACCTCAACCTATCTCTCTTGCACCGGACACGTCTGATCCCCAGCAACATGGACATCCCCACAATTGTCACACACAGCTTTTTCCAACAAAACTACACACTCCTTTGTCCCATGCCCTCCTGCACACTTCTTACATCTCAGAATCTCCCACCTACACACTGCTGCAACATGACCATGCACTTGACAACTAGAACACCGTAGTGGGTGGGCTTGGAATAAAATCTCTCACTGGATAACTGACATGCTTTACATGACTTTATCAGGCAAAAACTCTGCATCAAAATTAAAAAGGACAGACAGGGTCTCCTCAGTCTCGTGCTCGCCAACGGTCTGCTTCGCACCAAACGGCGAGATCATCTTCAGTTGATACACATCGAAACACAACTCCACTCCAGTTATCAGTTCCTTCAGTGGCGCTCTGCTCCGGAGAGCAAAGCAAGACAGATTTCGTCCCAAGGCATGTGACGCGGACAGACAGAAAATCAACACCAGTCCACTTCTGGATAGTTTGACTGCGTTAACAGTACCCAGCTCCACATATGTGTCGGCCAAAAGATCCCCTTTGTCCAAGAATCTTATACCCACTGGGCCAGAGTCCTCTGAGGCATTATCCTGCTCATTGGGGTGCAGCTCGGAAGTCTTCATCACACCTGAAAACGCTGGTATCTTCATGCTCACTTTCGTCTGGTTCGATTTCTGAGCTTTCCCTAACCGATTCCATCTCAAGATTTTTAGGAAATGGAGCATGTAACCATCACTCTCGTAGCTGATTCATACGTGAAATTAGTAAGCTTGTATTTTGGAGACAAAGGTTTGTATTTAGCACCATTATTTCTGCCTCGTGTCATTCTCCACACTACCGTACTCCTCTGGGTGTGTATACCTGCTGCTGGTTTGTCATGTTAAATTGTGATTAGAGAGCCGGTGTGCCCTGGCGGACAGACTACAAACCAAAAAGTCTTAGCTGCACTCTTAGGAAAAAATGTTTAGATTTGTTCCTAAAGGTGTACAGTAGCTTATCACCGGGGTGGTATCCTGTAAGGTACGTAATTTGTACCTTTAGTTACAAGTACATAATTTTACCCCAGTTCATACCTCAGATAGTACCTTTCTTACATACGGTATACCCCACCCATTCAAAAGTGTGCTTTTAGAAAAAGTACATTTTGCCATTATTGGGAACCACCACAGTGACAAAGCCATTTGTTAACTGAAAGTAACAAAAAGGTACCTTTGACATAGATCACTTAAACTGGTACAACACTTCTACTCTTGGGTGGCCAAAAATAACTAACTGAAAACCACGCCCAACTAAACCACGCCTCCAGTATAATGTCCCAGTGTGCCTTGCCTTTTCGAGTGAATTGTAGAGTTACCACCCATGACTGTATTTGTTAGTGACAAAGACATGGTTGTTGAATTCATAAATGTTCCGTCCTGTGGCCTTCACCAAGTGAGTTCCTAGGCGAATGTTATCATTAAAATGAAACTCTTTATGACAATACATTACACATCTCAGAAGGCCTTATTTTGAGGCCTAATTTTACTCTAATACAGTGGCCTGAACCTCATGATTTACAGGCCACATCAGGCCTGCAAGTGGGGTTGCAAAATTCCAGTAAACTTTCCCAAATTCCTAGAAATCCTGTTTGAAGGATTCTGGATTTCCTCCTTTTCCAAACAGGATTTCTGGAAACCTGGGAAAGTTACATGAGTTTTCAACCTTACCTGCAAAACACATTATGCTGCCTTGCAAAGTGATGTGTAATTCCTATCGGAATCCAGCAAGAGTTAAGATATCCAACAGTTCACCCGCAACCTGCATTTAGAATGACTGCCAGGGTTGGAAACATTGTGAGGAGACTACCTAAGCTATTTAAAAACTCGAACAGCCATTTCATTAACAGGTGCAAAAAATCTAACTAATTGATGTTATTTGTCTTTGTGTAGCATAAGATTGATCAATCAATAAATCAATCAATCAATATACATGCAAAACCACAGATATTAAAAACTATTTTAAAAAGTCTACCTACAGTAGAGCATGCTGGGAAATATGATAATGATTATGGTACAAATTTGCCTTTTTAGAGTACCATCGCAGTGACAAAGCTGTTCATTTTAGGTGGCAAAAATGTATCGTTGAACCTTTCTTCAATACATTGCTTTTCTGATAAGCAAAGGTACAGATCGGTACCATCAAGAGTTGTGGGTACACAAAATATGTTTTTACCCAGGGAAACAGAAATGTACCTTCATCGTACATTGAAAGTGTGATGATTGTACCTTTATATTCAAAATATTGGGTACCATTATACTAGATTATCTGCACATGTACCCTAAAAGGTACCAAACTGTATTATGTGAGATCATATGTGTACCTCTGAAGGTACATTGTGTATTTTGATATTTTTGTACCTTAGGGAACAATACCTCACTCTTATTTCTAAGTGTGTGTAATGGACAGGTGATGGCGCTATTTTTCAAAAGAAAGTGTCGGGGCCACATCATGATTGGAGGCTTACAATTTTCTTTGTTGCAAGCAATATCTTATGTTGTAAAATGTCATGTGATGGTTTAAATGTTCTAAATTATTGGGCTGTGGGCCTATGTAACTGCATTAGCCATGTGTGACACGGTAGTAACCATCATTTTCGATCATGTTTCCCAGGGGACCCTAATTAGCGGTGAGCATGTAAAAGATTATAAGCACCCCAGTCCTGTTTGTACCTGGTTTCAGTTTGTACCTGAATGTCCTCTGTGTGTATTGGCTGTGCAGTGTTGCTGCATCGGTCATTTGTTTCAGAGCCATTTGAGAACCATGCTGTCTTGATCATTTTTTGGGGGTGTGGTTGAATGTTGGTTTATCTTTATCAGTCTTTGGTGATTTTAAGGTTGACAAAATCCAAGAGCTTATTGCTTTGAAAGGTTTGGAGAGACTTTGATGGCTGTGGGGCATTGCTAATCATCATCAGAGAGAAGAAGCGGTAACCCAACAGAAGAATACAGTGAGCAGATACACATGAAGACTTGACACAGGAAGTAGGAGGTGAACATCTTTTAATATTTTTCAGTTGTATTAAGATTGCGCCCATCAGGTTCCTGCACAGTATTGTCCCCACATACCGCTGCCCATCCATCCATTTAACACATAAACGCTACTAAAACAAGTTTGTTCCTTTTGAGATAGCTTAGAATTTTTGTTGCACAAGTTATTATATATTCTTTATTGCAGAGTTCACTTGTAAAAGGCAAACATTTGAAACGATAGAAATGACATGTTGACCTATAGTGGCTAGTAATGAATTGTGTTTTGTGTGTTTCGTTAAAGGGGGTTCTGAGCTCCCTCGTCTAACTGGGAAATGACAACATCCCAGTGTGTGTGATTGGTGTAGAATGCATGTGCCCTTATCAATCGATTTAATGTTGAAGAAAGGTTTGGGCACAAACGTCAATTTCACGTTGGTTCAAAGTCATTTTGTTGAAATGACGTGGGAACAACGTTAACTCAACCATTGTGTGCTAAGTGGGAAGAGAGTAAAAAGAAAATGCATATTATGATAGTCTCGGGTGTTTTCCTATTGGTGTTTAGTTTCTCTGGCGTCAGTTGGCCTTTAAGTGTGTCTGAGTCTGCTGTCTGTCGTGGTTTCTCTTCCTTGTTGCCCTTCTGCATCTTCTGTTGAGGAATCTACTCAAATTTGATATCCGTACTAGAGGGGGAGACATGGACAAACAACATCACATCAGCTATCTGACAAGGAATTGCTTGAATATGTGGTTGTTCTGTTCAATTCTTTCTTTTTTTTGAGTCCACTATCAAACCGTGATATCTTGTGCACTGTGCTGCAGTAGAATCTCTATCATCTTTAACTGGCATATTTATCCAAGTATGTGTTCATTTTGCAACACAATACTTTAGCCTAGCAAGAGGATACATTGTGTCGACATTGTGCACTTCTTTACTTAAGAGCTAAGGCTGGTGTAATTCTATACCTTGATTGCATCTCCTATGGGCAACAACGCAAAACATTTCTTTCCCGTGCAACAATTTCAACCCTTTCCCATTGTTGCCAAATATAGCTTTTGCATCCCTTGAAGAAGTGAACAACAGGCCTAAAACATGTTACATTGGGAGTGACCTCACCTGCGCTACAGAGGCATTTACTCCACTGGGCTGTAGTTCAAGAAATGCACAAACACATAAGATCAGAATTCTTATGGAAACAATTGGAAAATATTGAATCATTGGAAAAACTGAAATAGGCACGCATGCCAGAATATCATCACACATTAATCAGCCATGTCACACTGATAAACCACATAGTAGAGTTGTACTTACACATCTGCGGGTTTGGGGGACATCAATACCAAGGGGACTTCTACTCCGACATCACTGTGGCGAAACAAACATTTACATTGTCAGTGGGCAACATATAATCTGTCCAACAATGCCTCACTGACACACAGTATGTATATACACTGAAGAAAAATATAAACGCAACATGTAACCATTTCAAAGATTTTACTGACTTACAGTTCATGTAAGGACATCAGTCAATTGAACAATAAATTAGGGCCTAATCTATGGATTTCACATGACTGGGAATAAAGATATCGATCTGTTGGTCACAGATACCTTAAGAAAAGGTAGGATACGGGCGTGGATCAGAAAACCAGCCAGTATCTGTTGTGACCACTATTTGCCTCATGCAGCGCGACACATCTCCTTCACATAGAGTTGATCAGGCTGTTGATTGTGGCCTGTAGAATGTTGTCCCACTCTTCTTCAATCGCTGTGCAAAGTTGCTGGATATTGGCGGGAACTGGAACACGCTGTCGTACACGTCGATCCAGAGCATCCCAAACATACTCAGTGGGTGACATTTCTGGTGAGTGTGCAGGCCATGGAAGAACTGGGACATTTTCAGCATCCAGGAATTGTGTACAGATCCTTACGACATGGGCCGTGCATTATCATGCTGAAACATGCGGCGATGGCGGCAGATGAATGGCACGACAATGGGCCTTAGGATCTCGTCACGGTATCTCTGTGCATTCAAATTGCCAAATTGCAATTGTGTTCATTGTCCGTAGCTTATGCCTGCACATACCATAACCCCACTGCCACCATGGGGCACTCTGTTTACAACGTTGACATCAGCAAACCGCTCACCCATACAATGCCATACACGCTGTCTGCCATCTGCCCGTTTACAGTGCCTGCCTCGGATTCATCGGTGAGCATTTGCCCACCGAAGTCGGTTACAATGCCGAACTGCAGTTAAGTCAAGACCCTGGTGAGGACGATGAGCACGTAGATGAGCTTCCCTTCCCTTCCCACTATTTCTGACAGTTTGTGCAGAAATTCTTCGGTTGTGCAAACTCAGTTTCATCAGTTGTCCGGGTGACTAGTGTCAGACAATCCTGCAGGTGAAGAAATCAGATGTGGAGGTCCTGGGCCGGCGTGATTACACATGGTCTGTGGTTGTTAAAGCCGGTTGGACGTACTGACAAATTCTCTAAAACAACATTGGTAGAGAAATGAACTCAATTCTCTGGCAACAGCTCTGGTGGACATTCCAACTGCACTCTCCCTCAACCTTGGAGACATCTGAGGCATTGTCTTGTGTAACAAAACTGCACATTTTAGAGTGGCCTTTTATTGTACCCAGCACAACGTGCACCTGTGGAATGATCATGCTGTTTAATCAGCGCCTTGATATGCCACACCTGTCAGGCTGATGGATTATCTTGGCGAATGAGAAATGCTCACTTACAGGGATGTAAACAAATTTGTGCACAACATTTGAGAGAAATACGCTTTTTATGCATATGGTTCATTTCTGGGATCTTTTCTTTCAGCTCATGAAACATGGGACCAACACTTTCCATGTTGCGTTTACATTTTTGTTCAGTATATACATGTATGTCATATATCAACTCCGGTTCTTACCTGGCTGTTAGGCCTCCCAAGAGGCCTCCGCTGGAGACCAAGAGGTTCACCTTGATTTTGTAAGAGACCATGATTCCCTGCATTCCTTTATCCATGCCAGGACGGATGCTAGGAGAGGGGAGGACAGGACAAGGATGGGTTACCTCAGGCATTTAAATGCAGTACATGTTTTTTTTAATCATCATCTACAGAAGGAGAGGAGGGTGTGGTTGAGCTATGTCTTGGGGAACCCACTGACTCACATTGTGGTGGAAGCCAGGTTGGTATCCTCATCCTTTAGTCTGCCGTCCACGGCCAGACCACGCTTCTCTTTGTTGTTGGACAGCAGAGGGATCACCGTGAACGTCTTCTCCAGGGTGGATTCACCTTTTATTTCCTCCCTGCACAGGACGACCACACAAACAGGAAGTTGTGATCCACCAACAGTGAAAATCCAAATATACTTTATTATTGTTTGAGTTGAGTATTGGGGTAAGATAGACATAAGGCTTAGTAATTCTAGATTGCAGTAGTAATGGAATGAATGTGTTCTTGACTTACGCAAATTCCTCAGTAAGAACCGTCTTGGAATATTTATCAGACTGGTAAAGCAACACCTCTGTTGTCTGCTCAACTGGTCAGAAAGAGATGTTTCAGCCATAATCAAGATTTGAAACACATGTACAAACGCAATGAGAACTCGTGTCACAACCACTCACCTGTAATTTTTATTTTCTTCACCACTTTGGTGGTTTCATTGTTGATTTTGACATTTACAGGGATTGGGTCTCCATGGAAATAGAGCTGAAGGTCACCAAATGAAAGCAAACATGTTCAAATCAAAAGGTATCATACAGAATGACCCATCAATAGAAAACTAGCACAGTAATCAATGTTCTCCTAGGCTTACAGAATAAAAGTCTACAGGCCTACCTCCTTCTCTATGGAGGCCTCCAGGTGGACTGGCTTGTCAGACATCATGAAGTTCTTGCTGATATCAGCCTTTGGTCCAGCAGCAACTTTGCCTGGGGCAAACTGGATCTTGCGAATTATCAGACGGCAAGTGTCCCTGACAGGAGAGAGGAAGAGAGGGAGAAAACCATCAGAATACACAATAATCTGATTCCTAGCCACAGCAAATGGCATGTACTGTACAGTTGTGTGAAATTTGTGGCATTCCACTAATACATACTTCTTGCTAATTTTCTCATCAGGGTCATCTGCCTCCTTGGCGATGTATGCTTTCACCTCATAGTCAACACCACAAGACTGCAGGGGTAGAAAACATTTGTCTTTAATGAAAGGTTTAAAACGAGAGATTGAAAGAGCGAGAGAAAGAGAGAAACTAACGTACCTTGCCAGCATCCTCTGGTGCAGGCTGAAGGCCGACTGAGCATGGCAGGTTGGTATCAATCTGAAATGGACAGGAAGGAAGAAGTGATGAGATGTGAATAGATACAAACCAACAGTCTAGTATGTCCATTCCCTGAATGGGAATGTCCATGGTGACAAAGCCTCTGATGTGGTTTCCAACACCGTCTAAGAGAGTGGACCGTAATCACACTTTGTGTGGCTGAACAGTGAGCTCTGCACTGACATATTGTGGGATGCCATGTGAAGGATGAGATGGAAGGCAACACAGTGAGACTCACAGTGAAAGTGAAGGGATGGCCTTGGTCCCCACATTTCTTCAGGAGGGCCTCCTGCATGGGGGTGTTGGCTGGTTTGGTGTCAACAACAGGGTAGATCTGCATCCTTTTAACCCAGATGTCTTTTCTGAATGACAGTCCGATCACATCCAGGTCGTCACTACCATAACGGAAGGCGCATGCCAGATACACCCATACTGCAGAAAGATAGGGCTTCGGTATTAAGACTGAACCTCGATTGGTTGAATGTGACTTCATGCATGTTTTCAGGGTTCAATAGATACAGTGAAATCAACTGAATGTTACCTTTCCTGCCTTCAAGTTCAGCGGGGTCTACCTTGATCACCCCATCTGCAAGAGAAGATGTAGATATAACACACACACACACTCACATTTACACTACTCTGTAAAGAGCAGTAACGCCTAAAGATATTCAGAGAACTTTATAACACACCGACAATGTCAACACTCTCCACATGGTCCACAAAGTCTCTCTTCCCCAGGTAGAGAGCAATCTAGGAAAAAGGGAAAAGGAAAGCAAGAGGTTACTTCCTGCCTGACATCAACACCATATGGATAGGTCTAATCTCAGTTATCTTGATGGAGCCGGAAGAATCGCAGTACTGTATACATATAGGTTGGCTCTGTTGGAGAAAGCCTATGGATTCCTGCTCTGTTAAGCGATAAGTGCATCAGAGCAGGCCCTGACCAGTGTGTCCCTCAGTGATGATGTCAAAGGGGGTTCTTACCGATTCGTTGCCGCTGGTCTTCTTGTAGACTCTACAGAGGGAGGGTGATAGGAAGAGTTAGGAGTTTAGATTCTAGATTGGATTCAACAAATCTGTTTCATGGTCGGACATCCCAGTACGTTGCTTAATTTATAGTGACCTACCCTAACTGGCCTGTTGTCAGCTCCAGTTAAAGGATGAGGCCTATACTCACTTGCCCTCCCTCCATCCCTCCCTCCTCCCACTGAGGCTCTGGATGGATTAGGACCCAGGGTGGCATGGGAGCCGCTGGCATTACTGGTACAACCCCCTAACTTCACATAACACGTATGCAACCATAGATCTGTCTGAAGGGGAACCTGACCTACAGTTTGCTTTGATCTGGTTACAACAGAAACATTACTGAGGAGTTGTTGACAATTACTTGGTTTGCATATTCATTTTCTCATATATGTTGTTTTCCAACGATATCTCATAATGGCTCCCGAGTAGCGCAGCGGTCTAAGGCACTGCATCTCAGTGCAAGAGGCGTCACTACAGTCCCTGGTTTGAATCCAGGCTAAATCACATCCGGATGTGATTGGGAGTTCCATAGGGCGGCGCATAATTGGCCCAGTGTTGTCCGGGTTTGGCCGGGGTTGGCCGTCATTGTAAATAAGAATTTGTTCTTATTTTTTTAATTTTATATAAATAATAGAATCCTATCTATTCCTTTTCTATTTTTTTATATCAGTACTATACCATCAATATAGTGTGCATCGCTTGTCTATTTACTTGCGTCTTTCCTTGCGTATGCTAGGCTCTGGGCTGTTCGTTTTAAACTGCTCTATTCCGGATCTAATCCAGAGATGATCTGTCCTAATCAGGATTTATCTGGATCCTCTTAACATAAAGCCCCAGAGGTGTCACACAGCCCTGATAGCCTTAGGCAATGTGCTATAGGTTAGGTGTCAGGGAGAGTTGGGATGTGCAAAAAACTAATTTCCAATTCGCACATCCGTATTAATACACACTTGTACATGTGTGAAATAGGACAAATATAAGCACCCACCTAATTATTATTATTATAAATTTGCCATCGTTGTTAGTTGATGGGTAAATTTAAAAGATACTCACTTTGCCATGTCTGTGGTGAATTGGATTAGGTTGTCTGTAGAGGTAGACAAGAATGGTTAATAAGCCAATACGGGACAGCATTACAATATAATAACAAGTACAGTACAGCTCAACACAACAGAAAAGGCACTGTAACATTTTCCTAAATAAGATCGCAAATACGTGATATGGTGAAGCTGGACAAAGGGAGTAGAAAACAAACGAATTAGTCTTTGATTTGTCTAAACCAGTGTAGCTAATCTCTAGGAGGGGAGATTAACATAACGATGCACTGGTCCCCTAATCTGAGTTGAGGTCAGATTAATCCCCCAAATGGCTGTCGTAACAAATTCAAGTCAACTTCATAGAAACACTGTTCAAGATGCTAACCCTCCCGGTTTGTCTGAAGTTCTCCATAAGTGGACTTAACCTATCAGCAAGTATTAAAGCTGTTAAAATCTGAGCTGGTCCGATTTAACTCTGTACACTGTCTAAGCCTGTCCGAGGCTGCCAATGTAAACATACTACAATGATTGCCAATACAGGTGATGGATGAATATATTTCAAATGGGTACATCACATGCCCTGTCCATTCAAAGGTGGTAGAAGTTGGTAAAATCATTCCGAGTCTACAATAAATAAAACGTTATACTCTGTGCCTAGTGTTAGTTCTAAAAACATTGAATAGATACATTATATCTGCAATGAAAGATTAAGCCAAAATGTTCCTTCCATCCCATGACAATAAGGCAAGGTGGGCAATTCCATCCCTAGGCAGCCTCAGAGTAGAGGTTATTGTTCCAGTGCATCCCTAACCTGAGCACTGTTAGAGCTAAAGCTTGCTCAAACTGAAAACTATTTTCCATCCTTGCAGTGAAGGCTACACTGCACACCCATCTATATATTCTAGTCAGTCATTCCTAAAATCAACATTATAATTATGACTTACGATATAGGTTAAACACAAATACAGTTCTCTGAGATGTAAACAAGATATGGTGTCATGCACGATATAATCCTCCATGCATGATGTCATCTTTCCCCAGTAGGCTATGCTGTGGATGTAAAGCAGGGTCAGCCGGGGCTTGCAGTGTACTCACCTCCTCAGTGTCCTGACTGTGTCTTTTGTCTGAGCGTTTGTGAGCGTCCTTCACCTCCCGTCCTCCGGTCTTATAACTCGACCTCTCAACCTCGCCACCCTCCCCTCAGCTTCCCCGGCACGTTATAGGACACTACATTTAGGCCCAATCCTATTAATTAATTAGCTGGCTTCTGTTTTGGGGATACAACAGGGTTAAAAATAAGCAGAGTAGGTGACTTAAAGGGATTAGGTCCTGAGTAATGTGTTGTTGAATGAGTGGGTGTGAAGAGTAGAGGGCATTTGGTTGGATTACAGGAAATATCATGTAACAAGGGTCTTGCCCTTTGTCAGTCCACATCTCTGTGGGAGAGTTATGCTGTCTGGGTCCACTTTGGGCTTGTATTCTCTGTGGTGCTTTGGCTTGAACTATGAGTCAGAAGAGAAGCATAAAAATACCATTGGCGATGCCACCGCCCAAAAGGGTACCAGTCTTTCACCCTAGTGTGTGTATTTGTGGCATACAGGCCATGTGTCTGTCTTTCTGTCTGTGTCTTCCTGTCTGTTTTTCTGTGTCTGTTTGTCTGTCTTTATCTGTCTGTATGTCACGGCTGTCTTCTTCCTCGTCTGAGGAGGAAAAGTTTGAAGGATCGGAGGACCAATATGCAGCGTGATATATCTTCATCTTGTTTTTAATAGAAAGAGAACACTTTGCAAAACTAATGCAAAAACAATAAACGACGACCGTGAAGCTAAATAACAAATAGTGCTGACACTAAACACTACACATAGACAATCACCCACAACCCACAATACAAAACAGGCTACCTAAATATGGTTCCCAATCAGAGACAACGCAAAACACCTGTCTCTGATTGAGAACCATATCAGGCCAAACACATAGAAATAGACAATCCAGACATACAACATAGAATGCCCACTCAGATCACACCCTGACCAAACAAAACATAAAACATACAAAGCAAACTATGGTCAGGGCGTGACAGTGTATCTGTCTGTGTGTCTGTTTAAGATCTTATCATGAACCACTAAGTAGATAATTATGTGCCAAATAGTGGTTTTCTTACTTAACTTTTTCATGTGGTTATGTCACTAAAACTCTCTCATGTGGTTATGTTAATAAAACTCTTTAATGTGGTTATGTTACTTAACTCTTTAATGTGGTTATGTTACTTAACTCTTTAATGTGGTTATGTTACTAAAACTTTTTCATGTGGTTATGTTACTTAACTCTCTCATGTGGTTAAGTTAATAAAACTCTTTCATGTGGTTATGTTACTTAACTTTTTCCTCACCCCTTTTTCTCCCCAATTTCGTGGTATCCAATTGGTAGTTACAGTCTTGTCTCATCGCTGCAACTCCAGTACAGACTAGGGAGAGGCGAAGGTCGAGAGCCGTGCGTCCTCCGAAACACAACCCAACCAAGCTGCAATGCTTCTTGACACAATGCCCACTTACCTCGGAAGCCAGCTACACCCATGTGTCGGAGGAAACACTGTACACATTGGCTGGGCCAATTGTGCGCCGCCCCAAGGGTCTCCCGGTCGCGGCCTGCTGCGACAGAGCCTGGACTAGAATCCAGAATCTCTAGTGGCACAGCTAGCACTGCGATGCACTCGAGGCCCCCACTAAAACTCTTTCATGTGGTTATGTCATTAAAACTCTCTCATGTGGTTAACTCTTTCATTGTGCACAGTCCTGTCTCCACAAAGAAATAGCTCACCAGTGTTTCAAAGGGGAACTAAGAAACAGCACGGTCTGGATTGCTATTTCTGATTGGCTGGTAAAGCCAACCAGGAACAATGTTCTCTCAAGTGGATGGTCTGTTTATTCCACCAAAAGGTGGCCTTTTGTTCAGTCTGGTTTTGTTTAACCTGATAGAAGTAAAGCTTTTGAACATGTATTATCATATAAAAAGTTATCAATGCATCAGGAATGTGGGCAGATGTATGATATGTTACGTTAATGTGTTTGTTTATTAAGACAGTAATAATAAATAAAAATGTCCCTCTTGTATGGGTTAGACATGGTGTAAAGTGGTATTAGGGCTTGTGTTTTGGTTCGTGTTGTTGCCAGGACAACAGATGGTTGTTCAGCCAAGTCTTGTGCAGATGGCTGGCACAGCGAAATGTGAATTGATCTGTTGACTCGAATGGTACAGCACTCAACGTGATAAGGAGATTATGGGGTCTCTCCAAATTATCCCTCTGACTTGATGGTGTAGGTAGGTCAACATGAGGTCAACAAGTGAAAGGTATCTCTATTGTGTTCTTACATGTTTGACACCATTGATATAATGGTTGACATCAGTGATACAATGGTTGTCAGATAGGGTTTAAAGCAGTACTGATATCCTTTTCACTATTATGTGGAGACCCCTACTTTTATGATCTTTCCTTGTATTGGTTGTCATTTCCACTTAAATGCACAGTCTGTAATAGCAATCTCTTTCCAAATTCACACAAGACAGATGGTGACACTCAGGTAGCTAGATTGAATGATGTCTGGCATCAACAAGCTCTCACAGTCTCTCTGCAGAGTCAGACGTCCAAACCCTTGTCCCTAAACATCAATCAACTCCATGGCGAACTGAATGGTTAAGGGTTCAGGTTTGGGATAGGGATAGGGTTCAAAGAAAACCAGCACCTTGCACTGGGATTGAACACGCAACCCTCGGAGCTGGAGCGTGTGGCTTACACACATTCACCATTCACATCCACAACGCCCTAATAAAACCCAAGCAACAATGACAAGCTACTGGGGACTGACAATCTGGATGGAAAATTACTGAGGATAATAGCAGACGATATTGCCACTCCTATTTGCCACAGCTTCAATTTAAGCCTACTAGAGAGTGTGTGCCCTTAGGCCTGGAGGGAAGCTGAAGTCATTCCTGTAACGGTGTTCCTCCTCCTCTTCATACGAAGAGGAGGAGTAGTGATTCGACCAAGGCGCAGCGTTGTGATATGACATGATATTTATTTAAACAAGACGAAAACAAACTATACTTGACTAACTAACAAAACAATAAACGATGTAGACTGACCTGAACGTAAGAACTTACATGTAACACGAAGAACGCACGAACCGGGAAAACAGACTACACAAAAACCGAACGAACAAACATACCGAAACAGTCCCGTGTGGCGCAACATACACAGACACGGAAGACAACCACCCACAACAAACAGTGTGAAAACACCTACCTTAATATGACTCTCAATCAGAGGAAATGAAAACCACCTGCCTCTAATTGAGAGCCATATCAGGTCACCCTTAAACCAACATAGAAACAGAAAACATAGACTGCCCACCCAAACTCACGTCCTGACCAACTAACACATACAAAAACTAACAGAAAACAGGTCAGGAACGTGACAATTCCTCTACTCAAGAACAGTAAAGCCCCCTTTACTGGCTCAAATAGCCAATCAAACAGCATGCTACCAACCATTAGTAAACTTCTGGAAAAAATTGTGTTTGACCAGATATAATGCTATTTTACAGTAAACAAATTGACAACCGAATTTCAGCATGCTTATAGGGAAGGACACTCAACAAGCACTTACACAAATGACTGACGATTGGCTGAGAGAAATGGATGATAAAATGATTGTGGGGACTGTCTTGTTAGACTTCAGTGCAGCTTTTGACATTATAGATCATAGTCTGCTGTTGGAAAAACGTATGTGTTATGGCTTCACACCCCCTGCTATAATGTGGATAAAGAGTTACTTGTCTAACAGAACTCAAATATAATCCAGTTAGAATCAGGAATTCCACAAGGTAGCTGTTTAGGCCCCTTGCTTTTTTCAATTTTTACTAATGACATGCCACTGACTTTGAGTAAAGCCAGAGCGTCTATGTATGCGGATGACTCAACACTATACACGTGAGCTACTACAGTGACTGAAATGACTGCAACACTCAACAAAGAGCTGCAGTTAGTTTCAGAGTGGGGGGAAAGGAATAAGTTAGCCCTAAATATTTCTGAAACTAAAAGCATTTTATTTGGAACAAAACACTCACTAAACCCTAAACCTCAACTAAATCTTGTAATAAACAATGTGGAAATTGAGCAAGTTGAGATGACTAAACTGCTTGGAGTAACCCTAGATTGTAAACTGTCATGGTCAAAACATATTGATGCAGTAGTAGCTAAGATGGGGAGAAGTCTGTCTATAATAAAGCGATGCTCTGCCTTCTTAACAACACTATCAACAAGGCAGGTCCTACAGGCCCTAGTTTTGTGGCACCTTGACTACTGTTCAGTCATGTGGTCAGGTGCCACAAAAAAGGACTTTGAAATTTGCATTTGGCTCAGAACAGGGCAAGCCGGCTAGCCCTGGGATGTACACAGAGAGCTAATATTAATAATATGCATGTCAATCTCTCTTGGCTGAAAGTGGAGGAGAGATTGACTTCATCACTACTTTTATTTATGAGAGGTAATGACATGTTGAATGTACCGAACTGTCTGTCTAAACTACTGGCACACAGCTTGGATACCAATGCATACCCCACAAGACATGCCACAATAGGTCTCTTCACAGTCCCCAAGTCCAGAACAGACTATGGGAGACACACAGTACTACATAGAGCCATGACTACATGGAACTCTGTTCCACATCAAGTAACTGACGCAAGCAGTAAAATTAGATTTAAAAAACAGATAAAAAAACACCTTATGGAACAGCGGGGACTGTGAAGCAACACAAACATTGGCACAGACACATGCATACACACACACACACACACACACACACACACACACACGATAACATACGCACTATACATGCACATGGATTTAGTACTGTAGATATGTGGTAGTGGTGGAGTAGGGGCCTGAGGGCACACAGTGTGTTGTGAAATCTGTGAATGTATTGTAATGTTTTTAAAATTGTATAAACTGCCTTAATTTTGCTGGACCCCTGGAAGAGTAGCTGCTACTTTGGCAGCAGCTAATGGGGATCCATAATAAATACAAATACAAATACAAATGTTAATAGCGCTCACCGTTGCCCCTAGTGGCCATTTTGACATCATCTCCTGACGTCCTGCTTACCTGGAGGGACATCTAATTTCGCAGTGGATCTTGAGCGATCCCTCTGCTGGCACCGTGGCACGGCTCTGCCTGCTGCCATTCATGCGCCAGAAAGAGTGGGATCTCCTTAAGCGTACCCAGGCAGAGACGCCGACCAGATTACATCACCAGATCATGAGATGTTCAAGAGAAGGCTGGCCGAGGGTTAACCAAGGGTAACTGGGAATACCTGTAAACACGTTAATACCTGTCTCCTGTACTCCTCCTCAGTGGCCTCACTACCTCTTCTGCTACTACACATATCACTGTAGCATAGAAATAGAATGATTCTATTTATATGTACTGTACACTTCCTTGAAAGACACCTGGTACTCCAGGAAAGATGATGTGGCAATGTGCACTGCAGCAGAGAAAGCAGCAGGCACATCTTTAGTTTCATTCAGGTATTCCGTTTACACAACACAAACAATGAAGCTTATTCCTCTAAAAAAGTTCATTTTGGGTTCCACTGGGTCTGCAGTGAGCATGATTAGGTTATTTTCTCCATTGATTTGAGTATGACTCTGGTGTAGCTTATACGGTCATCCATATAAGGGTGATCCTATCTTATTGTAACGTCTGCCTTATAGTCATTCTGATAGTACACCGTATTGCTCTACTGATCAAAGATGCAAAATGACAAAAATGTTAACTGTAAATATAATGTGGCGGAACAATGAACATCTGCTCTGTGTACACTACCTAAAAGGAACCAACACTTCCTCATTCCTGTATCTCAGTGTTTATTGGTCAGGTCTGTGGTAAAGTGAATACTGTTTTAGGAATTATATTTTTTTGACTAATATTGATACCATAATATAAATCTAAACCAGTGTATACATTTAAACCAGTGTATACATCTAAACCAGTAGATAAATCTAAACCAATGTATACATCTAAACCAGTGTATAAATCTAAAGCAGTGTATACATCTAAACCAGTGTATAAATCTAAACCAATATATACATTTAAACCAGTGTATACATCTAAACCAGTGGATAAATCTAAACCAATGTATACATTTAAACCAGTGTATACATCTAAACCAGTGTATACATCTAAACCAGTGTATAAATCTAAACCAATATATACATTTAAACCAGTGTATACATCTAAACCAGTGGATAAATCTAAACCAATGTATACATTTAAACCAGTGTATACATCTAAACCAATGTATACATCTAAACCAGTGGATAAATCTAAAGCAGTGTATACATCTAAACCAGTGTATAAATCTAAAGCAGTGTATACATCTAAACCAGTGTATACATCTAAACCAGTGTATACATCTAAACCAGTGTATAAATCTAAAGCAGTGTATACATCTAAACCAGTGTAGCTAATCACTGGGAGAGGAGATTAACATAACGATGTACTGGTCCCCTAATCTGAGTTGAGGTCAGATTAACACATGCCACTTCTGCCTCTATCCTCTTCCCTGTATCCAATGGCTGTACTAACAAATTCAAGACAACTTCATGTACATAGACACACTGTTATACGTGCTAAACCTCCCATTTTTTCTGAAGTTCACTCCATAAGTGGCAAGTAGTAAAGTTATTGAAGGAGATTTTGCTAATGCTTAAATTAAATTGGATAGTGCAATGTAAACATGTTAAAATATGCATGAAATGAGCTGGTCCGAGTACACTGTCTAGACCTGACCGAGGCTGCCATTGTAAACATACTACAGCACATCGATTGCCAATAGAGAGCAATGGTAATGGCATATTACTGTAGCCACTAACTCCGCTATAGTTCATTCAAGCCTATAGCGAAATGAATGGAGTTGTAGGGGTTTTGAATGAACTCTGAAAAGAAAGTCTGTGGTAAACACAGGTTTAGGAGATCTTATACGTTTTGTTCTGAGATAATCTTAATCAGTTAATGTCACGTTTTATGAATTGTGAAGCATTTATGTAATAAGAAAAAGCACATAAAGGCTTCATAATTCATAAAGTTCATGTTAACTGATATTATCTCATAGAACAAAACGTATAAGATCTCCTAAGCTTGTGTTAACCTCAGACTTTCTTTTCAGAGTTCATACAGGTTACAGATCCATGTATTTCAAATGGGCACATCACATGTCCTGTCCATTCAAAGAAGTTGGTGAAATCCTCGCTATTCTACAATAGTTTTTTTGGATTATACTCAGTCCCTCGTGTCAGTTCTAAAGATCCCAGATAAATGATATCTGGAACGAAAGGCTAAAACAAATGTTCCTTGCATCCCATGACAATAAAGCAAGATAGGCAATTCCAGTGTGTGACTTTATCGATGAGATACATTGTTTGGACTCATGAGGTCACATGAGAAGCCAGGACAGCAGTGTCTGTGTGCAATCATTAGATGCGTCTTATCAGTAAGCCTCTTATGCCTTGCTCTTCTGGCAACCTGATTCTCCACTCCTCAAGGAAAGCCTAAGATGCTATAAGTGTATAGCAAATCACTTCTCTTCACACATTCACACTGGGCTTAACTGGGCTCAGCCCTGCTTTTAGACACTGTGAATTGAAGAACAGTCAATGGGTGGACTGGGATGCAATCGCCATGTGCTTTTGGTACTGTATGGTCCATACTTTGCATTGTAAGCATGCATTACACCAATCAATTCAATCAATATGTATTTCATATTTATCTCCTATTTTTAGCAGGTGACAAAAGATGGATGTCGAGTGATTACGGTAAAACAAATATAAGCTTTGTTCAGGGTTAATTCATTCCATCTATTTCCAGGCCTCTTCCTTTGTTATTCAATTACTTTCCTGGGTGTTCATCTGACAGTTTCAGCTGAAGGACGAGATCACAAAATAGCTTATGTCTTCATCTAATCCCCTTACAGCTAAGCTCTCTCCCATTTAGCCCCCATGTGGCTGAAACTATATATAGATACACAATAAATAACTTCATCATTGTCCCAGACCAGTGGCGAGACCGGTACCAGTTATAACACACCAGTACTGCACCATGCAGGGTTATAAAAGCCACAACAAGTGACATGGAGAGTCAGAGACACTGAGGGGGAGATGGACATCGATATGAAAGGAGACTAACGTGTATGGCTGAAGCAGAAATATGTGATTTTAGAAAATATTATCATCTAAAAAATGCCCAGTTCAAACAGTTGTGGTGCAAGGCTCTGTTGACTGTATATTGAGCTATACACTATATTGATACACTGTATAGTCACCCAACTAAAGTAAACAACTTAATCAGCCATGATGTTCATATCTTCGTGTCCTCCCCTGGTTTCTCAGTGGTGATGGGCAGGCACATAGAAATTATTTACTTCCTGGCATGGGTACACTCAAAATGGCTGGCATTCCACCCATTATGCCATCATTGACCATATTTCTATGGGCAGGCAGGTATTAGCTATGTGCGATACGGTGTCGCTAAATTATCAGATTAAAGATGAAGAATACCAGGCTTGGGGAAGTGACAGGGCATGCCTCTATTTTATTATGTAGACAGCTGCCTTGAGATAGCTAGGCTCCCTCCATCAGTGTAGAACTGAGAGACAGCAGAGAAAGTGAAAGCAGATAACTAAGTTACCAGAAAGGGCAGGTTTTCTGTCAGATATTTCTGTGTAATTCATAGCTTGCATCAACATAGCAGCCCTGGTAATTGAATGGACAGCAACAGTAATGGGATGAGCCCAGGGTTATAAGACAGGGTCAGACAGGAGCAGAGCATGCTGTCTGTGTGTTCGGGAATTAACCTTTTTTTACACCAATTGAAATGACCACATACAAAATGCTAATGATGTGCTGAACCCAACTCCAAATGTCAGTGAAATTGTTAGTACAAATGAGCACAAAACAAAACCTGGCTTGTCCCAAATTTAAACTGTATGATCAATCAGTATTAAACAATATTATACAGTATCCATATGATTCTAAGGAAATATCTCCTTACTATACCTGCAGTATAAAAGGAGCCAGTACAGAGTCTGCAAGCGCCATGGGGATGATAGGAATCTGTGTGCTAAATCACTACCCAGCTGTCACGCCCTGACCGTAGAGAGCTTTTAATGTCTCTATTTTGGTTTGGTCAGGGTGTGATTTGGGTGGGCATTCTATGTTCTTTTTTCTATGATTTGTATTTCTGTGTGTTTGGCCGGGTGTGGTTCTCAATCAGAGGCAGCTGTCTATCGTTGTCTCTGATTGAGAACCATACTTAGGTTGCCTTTTCCCACCTGTCTGTGTGGGTAGTTGTCTATGTGTTGTTGCCTGTCAGCACTCATTTTTGTATAGCTTCACGGTTCGTTTGTTATTTTGTTAGTTTGTTTAGTGTTCGTTCTTTAAATAAATTTGTATGTACGCATCCCACGCTGCGCCTTGGTCTCCTCTCTTTGACGGCCGTGACACCAGCAAACATGTCCACATTGGCACGAGGTGGGCCTAATGCGGGTTAAAACCCTGGACCCATGTAGTCTACCCACATTGGTACGATGTTGACCCAATGCGGGTTAAAACACTGGACCATGTAGGCTGCCCTTAACTTAAAACTTTCTCATATGTCACATGCACTTATCTAAGCCTTTTTACAGACTGTGTACAAGATAAACTTTTATGTTGACATCACACAACAGAACACTTAAACTGGAACGACACTGGGCTGGTGTGGGATTGCTGTGGGCTAGCCCCTATCTACCTTGCCCACCAAATACCCAAATGGGGCCATGTTTGCTGTGTACCCTCTTCTGACCCACCTACATCTGTTGAGAAACACAACAGAGCTGGAAGAACAGACCACCTCAGGGACAGCAGTAAGGTTTTAGATTTGGGGGTGGGTGAGGGGTTAGGATGGGTGAGTCAGCAATCACTGCTGAGAAAAAGCTAGAGGGAGCAACAACAATGACTGGTTTGTGGCCTTTGGAAAGTCGTGAGATGGGATTGGGCCTGTAATAAACAGAAGAGTTGAGAGGGCGGGTAATGGAATGGGCTTGTACTGACGTCAGCTTGTTTGTGTATGTTATGGGTTTGTGTGGTGGGGGTGGTGGGCAATGGATTTCTGCTGAGTTGTAAGAGGCAGCACAGCAAAGCTGGAGCCAAACAGCTGCCCACAAACACAGTTCCAACCACTGGGTGAAGAGAGGAGGGGAAGAGGAGGAGGAAGAGGGGCGTTGTTTGCATGCCAAAAATAAGCCTCCATATCCATTTGGAAGCTGCTTTTCTGCCGGGAGAGAAAGGAGGGAGAGAAAGGAGGCAGAGAAAGGAGGCAGAGAAAGGAGGCAGAGAAAGGAGAGATAGAAAGGAGAGGGAGAAAGGAGAGAGAGAAAGGAGGGATAGAAAGAAGAGAGAGAAAGGGGGGAGAGAAAGGAGGGAGAGAAAGGAGAGAGAGTAAGCAGGGAGCAAAAGGAGGGAGAGAAAGGAGGGAAAGGAGGGAGAGATGGCAAGGAGAGCAAGGAGAGAGAAAGGGATGTTAGGGAGAGTAACAAAAGAAAAGGGCGGGGAACGGAGAAAGAGAGAGGGGAATAAGCTAGCCAGCACAGTGGAAAAAAGGCTGGAAAAGAGGACAAGAACGCAGGAGTGAGACAGACAGAGGCTGTGCCAAGCCTCCCACCTGAGTGTGCACGGCGCAGCTGTGTTTTGTGTTTGGGATTTCAGGGAAAAGGAGGAGGAGAAGGAGGGGAGGAGGATGGAGCGTGGGGTGGGCCAGAGAAAGGAAGAGTCTGCTGGCAGCGTTGGTTTCACACACCAGTGATGAAGTGAAGCCCCTCGCAGGAATTCTTTCTGCTGCTGCGTCAGTTTTCCTTCTTACTCACATCTGGAGCGGGGAGTCACTTCCTCTGTCTGTGCTGCCCAGCGTTGTCTTGTGCTTTAACAGGGCTAGTCCTCTCATCCTCTAGCCCCCCTTCACCTCCTCCTCTGACGACACTCTAGGGAGATACGGAACACACCACGCCAGGGGGACGGGACACTCCCAACACACTCTCAGCACGGGACCGACCAGGGACCCTTTACACCCCCCACCAACACCCCCAACCTACCCTCTGTAATCTACGTCTGACAACAGAGAGGAAGAGAGAGACTGTGGAATCTGGAGAGAACTGCAACCATCAGCTTAACTTTCTGTAGGGTGTTTGCCCTTTCCCTTATATGGCAAAACAACTGGAAAAGCATTTGAATTGTCTGATATCTATCCACCACAGCAGGCTGTGCAGCAGGGTTTGTTTGTATGGCTGACTGACTTCTCTTGGTTCTTCTTTCCTGTGTTGTTTGCATGCAGGGCTTTTATTGAGGGGACAGCAGGCAGGAGCATTGCCGGTCTTTGGGGTGAGGCTGCAGGCACTACCCCCAGGGGTGGTTGGCTATACGCATCATTGCTCCCCCCTCTCTTTCTATCTCTGTCTGTCTGCCTGAGAGGAACATCCAGCTGTCTGTCTGCCTGAGAGGAACATCCAGCTGTCTGTCTACCTGAGAGGAACATCCGGCTGGCAGCAACCTGCACACAGACACTGAGACAGTTGTTTTCTGTGGGGGAACTAACAACAAGGTGGGCCAGAGTTCAGCAACTGTAGTTCTGGAATCTGGACACAGAGAAATCTGTGGGAGGGATATTGACTCTGACTCTATAACGACAACAATCCTCAAATGCAACAGGATGTGTAACCCAGTAGGACCCTGGAAGGCGTGCCTGTCTTAAATGAGGAGGACTATTGTTGTTGTCCTGTGCCGACCTTACTAATGAGGACGAGGATGCTGGAGAAGCTGTGAACACTCAAGAGGACTGAACAACAAGAGATCCTGACTGGAGGGTTTCGTGGTGCCATGACACAGGTGTCTGCGACAGACTGTGTGTGTGTCATCTCTGACCGTACACCTTGTTGTGGATTACCCTGTTGGACGGACAGACACTCCACTGACTGACAGGTGGACAACAACAGCAAAGGTTGTCATGGCGATGGCAGCGTGGTACCACCGTGACATCAGCCGCGTGCATGCGGAGGACTTGCTGGCCCGGGCTGGAAGGGACGGCAGCTTCCTGGTCAGGGACAGTGAGTCTGTGCCTGGAGCCTACGCCCTCTGTCTGCTGTGAGTAGCCTTCCACCACAAACACACACACACACACACACGCATGCACGCACGAACGCACGCACACAAACATAAAATTCCTTTCCATCTCTGAGTGTGTATGGTCAATATCAACTCAGTGATGCTCACAGCCAGTGGAAAGGGAACTAACCTCACATTCACATGTGCTATAGAGTGTCTCAATGTCGGCATTGTAAATGGATTCAGCAGCTTGTCTCTCTGTCATCTTTATCATTGTCACTCTGAGTTGGGACAGCGGACAGGGAGAAGGCTGTGGCTCACAGGGCTGCTGGAAGTCTATAGCTCCTGAACCCTCAGGTTTCCCAGTCCCGATACAGCCCAACCAAGCCTGGCCAGTGTCTGTGTAACCCTGGCTTAGGGCTCCCTGTCCCCCCCTCTCCTCTCCTCCCCTCTCCCGTCAGTCTTCCCTGGGGCCCCTGGAAGAGGGCGGGAGCTACAGTGACCACACGGCTCTCTGTGCACAGCGGCCCGAGCCAGACACATTCCTGAAAGCTGAGCCCCACTGCTGCTCATGTTGCTCCCACCCCCTCTCTCTCCCTCTTAGCTGTCTCATTCTCTCTCTCCCTCTTAGCTGTCTCATTCTCTTTTCCCTCTCTTTTGCTGTTGTTTTCTATTCTGTGTTTTTTCTGTCCCTCTGTCTCTGTACCTCTTCCTCCTCTCTACGTTGTATGTAGGCCTAGTGTACACTAATCTAATCTCCACATCAATACAGGTCTGCTGTTTCTTTACATTATTCTCTAACTTCATTACAGGGAAATATGAATTCATTCTAGATGAATGATACCTGTGATTTTCGACCAGGCATCACAAGGCCGTGCTTTCAGCAGGGGGCTTTCAACTGGTGTCTTTTCAACAGCGAGGGGGGGGGGGGGGGGGGGGGGGTATAGGCATTTACTGTACTGTGTTTAGAGATAAAGTAGAGATAAAAAAGTTAGCCATCTATTGGATACTTGACACAGACTAGTGGTATGATTTTGCTACCAAGTGATTATTATCGAACATGAAGCCCACATGTGGTCCAGATGAGTCACACCCCTCTGGCTAGATTGTGTAGGTTGTGTAAATAGTGGTGTGTAAAAACGTGAGATGTGTGGGTAGGTTATTTCCATGTAAAGATGAGCACCAACATGTGGCGTTAATAGGATCATGTCAAAATGGGTGTCAAAACAAAATTAAAAAAAATATAGACTCTTAATTAGTTAAGGCATATATACATTATACAAGAGTTTTCCATCCTTAGAACATGGAATAAGCATAGGCTTTAATTCCTTGTCAAACAGATGGAAAAGGAGTCTGAGAAACATCTACCAGAATAAGTCTTAAAAGGAATTAGAAATACATCTAAACACAAGAATGCTGAAGTAAAAACCCTGCCAACTAATATCAACACTTATATTTAGGTTAGGAAAACATTTTCTGCTTTCTGTAAGTTGAAGATACATTGCCTTGTGCCTTGAAATTCTGTTACCAAAAACCCCCATATTTTAAAGATATTTTTATGTGGAAGGAGAATAATGAAAGTTCACAGAAGTAACCAGTAAAGGTAGACATATCAATTAGTTATAGTTTTTACCAATATCAATTATGTTAATGAATTGGCAACAGAATTTCTGAAAAATCTGCAACAGAATTTCTGAAAAATCTGCAACAGAATTTCTGAAAAATCTGCAACAGAATTTCTGAAAAATCTGCAACAGAATTTCTTCCTCTCTTCCACTGTCATGTTGATAACTGTTTTCTTTCACTTTCTGTCATCTGATGGTCAAAGCTGAAGTGTCTGGACAACCCCTCCCCTAGGTCTATTTATTTCTGCATCAACATACTAACTCAACACAATTTGTGAGCAAGCTGGTTACAGTGCCTCCTAAAGACATGATTGACATCGGGAAAAGAGGGTGGTCTTGCTGATCAATAGGTGCCTTTCTTTGCGAGGCATTGGAAAACCTCCCTGGTCTTCGTTGTTGAATCTGTGTTTGAAATTCACTGCTCAACTAAGGGACCTTACAGATAATTGTATATGTTGGGTACAGAGATGAGGTAGTCATTCAAAAAATCATGTTTAAACACTATTATTGCACACAGAGTGAGTCCATGCAACTTATTATGTGACTTGTTAAGGACATTTTTACTCCAGAACTTATTTAGGCTTGCCATAACAAAGGGGTTGAATACTTACGTATTTACTCAAGACATTTCACCTTTTCATTTTTTATTAATGTCACGACTTCCACCGAAGGTGGCTCCTCTCCCTGTTCTGCCGGCGCTCGGCGGTCGTCGTCACCGGTCTACTAGCTGCCACCGATTCCTTTTTCTTTTCTGTTGGTTTGGTCTTGATTGTTTTCACCTATATCTTATTTGTTGTTAATTAGGGGCTATTTAAACTCCCAGGTCCCGCCTGCTGTTGTGCGGGCTTATCCTTTATGTCAGTGGTGTATTATTGTTTTTGCTTTTACGTGTTGGCTGTCCTTTATTTTCCCTGGTTGAAAGACTATTCGGTTTATTGGTCATTTTACTGGTTGTTGGCTGGACGCAGCTGAAATAAACGTATTCATTGAAAGCGCTGCTCTCTGCGCCTGACTCCACACCTACCATTCCTAGCGATCCGTGACAATTAATTTGTAAAAATTTTGAAAATCATAATTCCACTTTGACATTATGGGGTATTGTGTGTAGTCCAGTGACACAAAATCTAAACTTCCCAGTAAAGCAATAAAAACAATCAAGCATCCCAGAAAAGTGCTAAAAATAGCCAACGTTAACATATGTAGCTTAAGAAACAAGGTTCATGAAATCAATAATTTGCTAGTAACAGATGACATTCATATTCTGACAATCTCTGAAACTCACTTAGATAATACATTTGATGATACAGTGGTAGCAATACATGGTTATAAGATCTACAGAAAAGACCCAAATGCCAAAGGTGGAGGTGTGGCCGTTTTCTATTCAGATACACAGTTCTGTAAGGTTTAGAGAGGATCTCATGTTTGTCACGGATCCCTCCGGAACTGTCATTACTATTCCCATTGATTAGTAATTGTATAAGTGTGCCCTTTGTTCAACATTATTCGGTAGATTATTTTTTACAATGTCTGTTGGTCGTGTGAGTACCTGTGCTGTGTTGTTTTGGCTTTCGTGCCGCGCGTATTGCGCAGATGATTACGGGTCTCGTCCGGTGTGGTATCTTTGTGCGCTTGTGTATTTATTCGAGGTACTCCTCGCTCTTTTGTTTGGGTCTCAACCCTGTGTTTTGTATACTCTTTGTTTGGTCTTCGTCCCCGTGCCTTTACATGGCACGCTGTAATTTGGGTAGAAAAAAAGCAAAACTATTACGCATTCCTGCGCCTGTCTCCTGAACATTTATACCAGTGTGACAATGTTAAATACCGTTGAAGTAAGATGGCTACAGGTTCATCAGTTACACCTAAAGCCCATTCTGGTGGGAAGCTGCTTTGGATCACCAAGTGCTAACAGTCAGTATCTGGCTAACATGTGTGAGTTGCTCGATAACGTATGTGATATCAACAGAGGTATATTTTCTGGGTGATTTAAATATTGACTGGCTTTCATCAGGCTGCCCACTCAAGAAAAATGAAGGAAAATAAATTGTGTATATATGTAGTTTTGTCGATGTAAACAAATCAAAAATAGAAACGTCCCTTTTTCAGGACCCTGTCTTTCAAAGATAATTTGTAAAAATTCCAAATAACTTCACAGATCTTTATTGTAAAGGGTTTAAACACTGTTTCCCATGCTTGTTCAATGAACCATAAACAATTAATAAACATGCACCTGTGGAACGGTCGTTAAGACACTAACAGCTTACAGACGGTAGGCAATTAAGGTCACAGTTATGAAAACTTAGGACACTAAAGAGGCCTTTCTACTGACTCTGAAAAACACCAAAAGAAAGATTCTCACAGTCCCTGCTCATCTGCGTGAACGTGCCTTAGGCATGCTGCAAGGAGGCATGAGGACTGTAGATATGGAGAGGCATGAGGACTGCAGATACGCCTATGGGCACAAACCCACCGTCGCTGGACCAGACACAACTGGCAAAAAGTGCTCTTCACTGACGAGTCGCGGTTTTGTCTCACCAAAGGTGATGGTCGGATTTGCGTTTATCGTCAAAGGAATGAGCGTTACACCGAGGCCTGTACTCTGGAGCGGGATCGATGTGGAGGGTCCGTCATGGTCTGGGGCGGTGTGTCACAGCATCATCGGACTGAGCTTGTTGTCATTACAGGCAATCTCAACGCTGTGCGTTACAGGGAAGACATCCTGCTCCCTCATGTGGTACCCTTCTTGAAGGCTCATCCTGACATGACAATGTCACCAGCCATACTGCTCGTTCTGTGCGTGATTTCCTGCAAGACAGGAATGTCAGTGTTCTGCCATGACCAGCAGCGAAGAGCCCGGATCTCAATCCCATTGAGCACGTCTGGGACCTGTTGGATCGGAGGGTGAGGGCTAGGGCCATTCCCCCCAGAAATGTCCGGGAACTTGCAGGTGCCTTGGTGGAAGAGTGGGGTAACATCTCACAGCAAGAACTGGCAAATCTGGTGCAGTCCATGAGGAGGAGATGCACTGCAATACTTAATGCAGCTGGTGGCCACACCAGATATTGACTGTTACTTTTGATTTTGACCCCCTCTTTGTTCAGGGACACATTATTCCATTTCTGTTAGTCACATGTCTGTGGAACTTGTTCAGTTTATGTCTCAGTTGTTGAATCTTGTTATGTTCATACAAATATTTGCACATGTTAAGTTTGCTGAAAATAAACGCAATTGACAGTGAGAGGACGTTTCTTTTTTTGCTGAGTTTATTTTTGTGCCACAAAAGCCAAGTAGATATACATGTTTATAAACACAGGGCCGCTGCAATTATTGTTATACAGTGAATTTCCCTTAGGTAGCAAACTTGAAGACGTCATGACGAACTTGCGGGCAATGGGTTCAGAACAACAATAACAAAACTTAATACAAAAAAATATCAATACCACCACCCAAAACGGCACTTGGTGAGTGGGAGGGCAAAGGGGCATGTACTAGGCACAGGTTGACTCCTATCTGTGCACCTGCCTGCCAACACCCATGAGCCCCCTCTCTTTCTTTCATGGACGTTGAAAAATTGTTGAAAATTGGTCAGTCCACCCTGGTCTTGATTTAAATGTCCACATATGCCATTTTTTGGTACGGCCTGGACCGGCTTTAATTTCAATGTCCACAGATGTTGATTTTTGGTCTGGTCCGGACCGGCCATGATTTGACCGAAACAAACGTCTATGATTGGTTAAGATTTGGTCCAGACCGGACAAATGAACCAATCATAGACGTCTATTTTTCACAAGTTTGGAGAGCACAGTACAGTAGGTTAAAGTTTTAAAAAGTTGAGTAGAATATAGCTCAGTACAGTGCAGTACAGTAGATTAGTGTAGAGTTCAGTACAGTACAGTAGAGCACACAAGTTGAGTACACTATACTGTACTATACTGTACTCTACTGAGCTCTACTGTGCTGTACTTTGATGTCAAAACTTGTGAAACATAGATGTATATGATTGGTTCAGATTTGGTCCTGTCCAGACCAACCAAATTTGGTCTTGCTAAGTGGAGGAGCTCATTCAAATAATAGCCAGTGTGTAGAATAATAACCAAATATGCAAAGGAGTATTTTGCGTATTAATACCTTTGTGTACCTATTTAGGATACATCGCCATGAAGAGAATGACATTTATATCTATAATTATGCATTTCTGTGTAGTACAGATCAGGGACCCATGAAAATAATTATGTTACCGCAATTCCGTTACCGGGTGTAAATCCACTTACCGTGGCTCAATAACCAAAATAGATTTTTTCAGAGTCAAGGTGTCATGTCACCTTCCCATTCTTTCGGTAGACATCTTTTAATCTTAATCTTGAGGAGATATTTAACAGATCTTTTGAAAAACATGGTCACATGAAAAACGGAGGGAGATTTTACCAAAATTATTTTACTAAACGTTGCATATGCACAGTTCTTCCAGTAAATGTTTCTGCAAACTGTTCTGTGTAAATTGTTAAAAGCAGTCATTGTGCATAGAGTTGTATGGTTTGTTTAACTTTGAAATCAAAGGTTTTTGTTTGGCATACATTTTAAGTGAAAAATCTGAGTCTCAGCGCAGTTCCGTTTCCATGGAATTGCCTGGTAGTAGTCATGTAGTCCCACACTGTGCAGTGGACCATGAAGTTGCTATAATAACCATCTAACTGAGTCACACCATCAACAAATTAGCGTCTTGTTTATCTTTAACAAGGGCAGCACATCTGCTCATTCTTATTTCATTGTCACTTTAAAGCGTGTTTTGCCTTTGAATGTTTATTTCTGGCCCATGACAGTGGTATAGTTATGTGTAGTGCTGTCTTGGGGTATATAGTACATTTGTAAATGTTATTTTCCCCTTTTCAGGTTCCAACGGCACGTTCACACTTATCGTATTCTTCCTGATGCAGACGGCCTGTTGGCTGTACAGGTGAGTGACCATCATCAGTTTAACTTTCCAAACCCCCCTCACATACACACATGACCTAATCCTGACAGTAACTAGGCTAATACTGTAGCATATCCTACATGTGCAAGCATGATATTATCCTCTTGTAGCAACCACTTTCGAGAAAGAATGGACAGTACAATACTGTAGTTGTTATCGTTACAAAAGAGGTGTGTTATTGTCTGTTGTAAGGGAAACAGGAAGTGTCTTGTGTTCATATACTAGGCTCATTCTGCCTTAGGCCTTTTTGTTTGAATGGCATCCCTGCCATGCGGTTGCATGCTTGGAGAATGACCGCTGCACAGAGGAGAAATTGTGTGTGTCTCACAGATTCCTGACCTACCCACTCATTGACCAGTGCTCTGAGGAGGATGGGTCTGTTTGTGCTTTGTGTGTGCATGTGCCGTGGACAAGGATGTGTGTGTTGAGGGTTAGTTGGGTGGGGGATCGGGATGGTTCGGATTAGTTTGTGTGTGGCGGTTGTATGGGTGTGTTTTAGATAGTGACTATAGGGGACGACTCCTTTCAAGAGCCGCAGCTCCTGGTCCTAATTATCAGGAATGAGGAAAAAAACACAGTAACAAAAAACATTTGAGGCAGCCCGCAAACCAGCCTGTGCATTCCTTTACCATATCTGGTGCAAAAACAACAGCTCAATAACAATTGTCTCATAGAGACAGTCATTTAATGAGTCTTTGATTTGAAAACACCACGTAAACGTTCTTTTCAGATGAGGGCTGTGCTCCATGTACTGTATCGCTGCTTCGCTTGTTTTCCACTGAAGTCAGTAAAGTCCCCAATAAGCAGTTTGTCTCACTGGCTTTGCTATTAAAAAACATTACCACATAGGGATTGCGTGGTTGCTTTCTTGTTTTTCTGAGGGTGCTATTTTATAGAAGGGATATTTTGAGCTAAAAGACAGGCCGTTTTTGTCTCCCTGAGTCGTTTAGTCTGTATTTTCTTTGTAATCACTTTTCAAGAGTTCCTCGAAAAAATGCATAAACCATTAGAGGAGTCCCTGGCAACTGGGGCAGGTAATGTCTGCCAAAAAGGGTTTTTCAAACCACACAATGAAAACAAACGTTTCTAAAATAAGACGTACAGGAAAGGGGCTTTTAGTTTGCAGTGTTGCTGTGTGCGCCCTTTGGGTCCTGTGTCTGAGAGTGTGTCCGTGGCATCTAATATGTCTATGCCCACGGTGTGTGTGTGTGACTGGCACTTAATGTGTTTGTCTATGGCTGTTGAATATGTGTTTCCCCTCCATGTTTACTGTACGTATCTGAGACAGCTGGCTGTTGGAGTGTTTATAGCGGGCAGCGTTTGTGCGTGTGTACGGTAGACTGGCTCAGAACACAGAGGTCGGCTAGTAAACTGCTGGAACACTGTGACTCGTGGCAGCCAACCTTGCCAGTGACCAGAATTTGGGGGGGTTGTTTGTGACATCATCTCCTGTCCTGTGGCTGATTAGAAGTGGTTTCTGCAGCCTGCTTGGCAGTGAGTGTTTGATGTGGTTCTTGTTCTGGCTATGGAAACAGAGGTGAGTGGTTGTGACTTCTGTTTGGCACCTCCAGGGCCTAAGAGACCGCACCTCTACTCCAAGGGATCCTCCTGAGTATATCCAGGTCCATTTTGTTTTGGTGGACACTGTTCGAACAACACATGCGTATCCTGAACAGGTTCATATGGATTTAAGAAATTTGTACAGTCTTCCAAGCTTTAGGAACTTTAGAGAAACAGTTTATAAACATTATCTTGATGGACGGTTTGCAGATCATTGTGGCACCAGTTCAGGGAATTTGTTCATCTATCCTGTACATAAAGGAAACTCTCATGAAGATCACCTGTTGTGTAGGTTCTGTATCATGTGTTTATGGTATTTTTTACCTTTCTGGGTAACCACAGCCCATGTATGTATAACCACAGTATGTATAACCACAGTGTGTTTCCCCACAGACATCTCAAGGGGTGCAGGTGAACTGTTTCCGTACGCTGGGGGACCTGGTGTTGGGGTACCAGCACCCTCATAAGGGTCTGGTCACCCCCTTGCTGTACCCTGTGGGGAGGGACACAGAGCCTGGTGAGGAGAGCTCAGGTGATGATGAGAAGCCAGGGCTGGTGTGGAGTCCCAGCCCAGCCCCAGTCTCGGTCAGTACAGCTCCCCCAGCAGGACCCCCAGTCACCTCATCCCCCCACCTCCTCTTCCTCCACAGGCTGCAGGAGCTCAACACACCCAGGTACACATAAATAGGGAAAAATGTGCAATATTGGTCTGGGGTTATTTAGGGTACTTTAGCACTGTAGTACCTTCCTGTGGCATCTAGGTATCCCCCTTCCTCTTCAGCTTGCCTGTGTGCTGCTTTCAACAAGGCTTACGTTTGCGAACACTCACGAAAAACGTTGTTTCTTTTCAACAGAGTGTGTTGAATGTTTTTTTTTTTACACAAACATTCCATTCCGTTAGTTTTATCTATTCTTTCTGGTAAAATGATGGGAAAACCACATAAAATGTGGATTTTTTTACTGTGGTTTCAAAGCATGGCAGGTGAGGTGGTTGGGCTGCTCAGTGAGTATCTGTGCAGTGAGCTGCCTCTGGATGTGGAGGGTCTACGTAGAGGAGCAAAAGGCCTACGCCATCTACACCAAACCCTGGGCACCGCATGCCAGGGACTCAACAGGTGGGTTTCAGCATTTTGCTACTGCTATTACAGTTAAAGTGTTGTATGTCATTTAGTGTTTGTGATGTGATGGATTTGTTGGGAGAAAATGAAACTGATTGTCTGATCCACAGTGAGATTGATCTGACCATGTCCAGTTTGGAGACGCTGGCCAAAGTGTTTGACCATCCCACCTGCCCTTTAACCTCCACCAAGTCACAGGTACATCCCATCTGTGATATACCCTGTCTGTCCTACCCGGTCTGTTCTTTTTTTTACCCCGTTTTCTACCCAATTTCGTGGCATCCAATTGGTAGTTACAGTCTTGTCTCGTCGCTGAAACTCCCGTACGGACTCAGGAGTGGCGAAGGTCGAGAGCCGTGGGTCCTCCGAAACACAACCCAACCAAGACGCACTGCTTCTTGACACAATTCCCACTTAACCCGGAAGCCAGCCGCACCAACGCGTCGGAAGAAACACACCGTGCACCTGGAGACCGTGTCAGCGTGCACTGCGCCCGGCCCGCCACATGAGTCGCTAGTGCGCAATGGGACAAGGACATCCCTGCCGGCCAAACCCTCCTTTAACCCGGACGACGCTGGGCCAATTGTGTGCCGCCCCATGGGTCTCCAGGTCGCGGCCGGCTGCGACAGAGCCTGGACTCGCAGTGCCTTATACCACTGTGCCACTCGGAAGGCCCCTACCCGGTCTGTCCTACCCTGTCTGTCCAACCCTGTCTACTCTACTATGGTCCACAACAGACCCACAAACTAAGAAGACAGGAAATGAATGGAAATCTGATCTGCTACGCCATCTAGTGCACTAATTGAGAAATGACTTTCACAGCGCATCACTGTTAAAAAAGTTTTAAATAAAACACCTCTAAATATGTTCCATTCATGGGGTACAATTCTATATTTATATCTGTATTGCACATAGCACATTGCTACTTAATACAGTATATTACTGTCCCTCCTTTTAGAATATGGGTAGAGGTCCAGACATGGAGTTGGACAGCCTGCTGTGTAAGATCTCTGCCCTGGTCAGCCTGCTGTCCTCCCTGGAGAAGAGGGTATGTACCCCCATACATACACACACACACACACACACTATCCCCCAATGCAAACCAGTCTGATATTCATTTACTATACAGTCTAAAGCTCTCTATGCTCTTACTGTGCAGGTGCTGAAAGCTCTTCAAGATGCTGTGACCAATCACAACCTGGCTGTGCAGCCTGCCCCTTCCCGTGAGCCCGCCCCTGTCTCAGCTCCAGTCCCTGCTCCAGTCCCAGTCTCTGCTCCATCCCCTGCTTCTGCCCTTGCTCCAGCTCCAGCCCCTTCTCCAGCCCCAGTCCCTGCTCCAGCACTAGTCCCTGTAGCCAAGAACAATGTCAGGCCCATACCTGTCCACTCTTTTCAGGTGACAGAGAGAGACAAAGGGCAGTTCATACTTTTAGGGGGGCATACCAGCTGTTTAATCATATTTTGATAATTTTTGTGGTACAATATTGTATATCTTGCATCATCTTTGTGTGTGTGTGTGTCTAGATTAAGATGGTGCGTTACGGCAGACAGACAGTGTCAGTGGACTTGGACACAGGAGTGCTGCTGTTTGACAGGAAGGCCGGGTCATTCGGAGCGGAGACAGTCTCACACGACCGGAGTAAGAGAATAACATCAACATCTGACATTACTTGACCGAGTTCGATGAAGAAGCGTTCACTGATCCTAACGATTCCCCTCTTTTTCCTTGCGTGCGCACGTGTCAGTTCTGCAGCTAGTCAAGTTCCAGAGCAGTCCAGCCAAGCTGCGCATGGTAGTGGACAGTCATCACAGCACCCCACGAGAGCTCATGTTTGAGAGTGCAAGGGTACATACAGGTCTACATTCATCTGTGTATGTTGCCACCCATTGGATTCCATTGTAGTTTTTATATTGACTGAGAACACTCTCTCTTCCCTCCAGAAACGGGAGGCGTTCTGCCAGCTGCTACAGCTGATGAAGACCAGACACTCCCATCTGAGCGAACCTGACGTCATCTCTGTGTTTGTGGGCAGCTGGAATATGGGTAACTACGACATCAATAGAACCTCACTGTCCTAGAGTAATATGTCTTCCGACGTTACTGTCTGACATCAGTACTTTTACTGGTATGGCTACGGTTATTACAGGGTTATTACAGGGTTATTACACTAGAAAGCCACAATTTTCTTGTTAGAAACACCCTTTTTTTATTTGAAGCACTAGATGGTGGTCTATACTGAGTTGGACCCTCACTAATGATCTTAATGGCTGTGTGTCCAGGTGGCTCCCCTCCCCCTCGCAGTCTGCAGTCCTGGGTGACGTGCTGTGGTCTGGGGCGAACCCCAGATGAGTCCACAGCTCTGCTGCCTCATGACATCTACGCCCTGGGTACCCAGGAGAACTCTCAGGGGGAGAAGGAGTGGACCGAGCACGTCAAAGCTACCCTACACAGCTACACTCATATAGAGTACAAACAGGTGAGCATCAGTTTTTCCTCTATTGTCCTCCATTTAACTCAAAAAAAAATTGTGACAGAGACAATGTACAACAAAAAAGTTTTTGAACACAGAGAAAGAAATGTTGCACCAGATTTAGCAAACAGGTAATTTCCATCTGTTGTCCCCAGTCCTCTTTCTCCATCTCTCTGCTTCTTTTTCTCCATCTCCATGTCCCTCTTTTCCTCCATCTCTACTGTATGTGTCGCTCTTTCGCTGTCTTTCCATCTCTCTTTCTTTCTGTCCCTATACCTTATTGGCCCTTTCTCCCAGCTTTCAGTGTCTCTGATTGTCATGTGTTTGCATTATGTCCTTATGCCCTTGCTCACCTTATAGGATATCTGTTTGATGTACTTTTCTTTACCATTCATCCTGAAGCAATGAGAGCTGTTTATCTCTCTGTGACAGTTACTTTACACACTCTTTGTATTTGCACAAAGAGATAATAGAAAAGAGTGTATAAACCAATGACTTATATAAACCCTGGATTGCGGATGCTATGTATTGGCCAATGAGAGGATTTGAAACCACCATATTGGCACTCCCTAGGAGAGAGGGTTCTCCATAGGAATGAATGGAATTCTACAGTATTTCAATGAAATGTTTTAAGAACAAAATGACATCGATTTCAGTATCTTGTTGTTATAGTGGGGACAGTAACATTCAGACTTTCAAAAAGTATGCTTTAAGGAAAATAATTGTATATATTTTACACTTTTTATTTGTATGTTTAGCTCACATAATATAATGAAAAAGTGTGCATTAATGTGTCTGTAATGGAATAAACGTGGCAAAAACTATGCATTTCTATAGCTTCCCCCCCAAAATTTTACAACACTGGAGGAGTGCCAAGATGGGGGCGCTGTGGCTTCAAAATAGCTTCCCCTGGGAAGTCATCTAGTGTATATATAAATCGTTGGTATAAACTGGAAGTTAAGGTTTATTGCTCATCCATTTACCTGATACTTACTGGAGTTAGCCTAGCAATAAAATGTCTAAAAACGATTGCTTAAGTCTATGATTATGATACCTCCATGAAAAATCAAGATATATATGTTATCATTACTTTAGCTTTTTTTCAATCAGCAGTACTGTAGGCCTATGTCTTGATTGCTCTGTTATAGTGTTCTGTGGTTATGTGTCCTGCAGGTGGCAGTACAGTCGCTGTGGAACATGAGGCTAGCAGTGTTCGTGAAGCCGGAGCACGAGAGTCGCATCAGCCATGTAAACACAGCCAGTGTGAAGACTGGCCTGGGGAACACACTGGGTATGATACCAGGCCCCTACTTGGGTCGTCTATGGGTCGGCTACCCATAACACCACACCCTCCTCCTCGTCTCAGAAATGAATGCGTAGTATACACATACCAGTGGAGACTGCTGAGGGGAGGACGGCTCATAGTGATGGATGGAATGGAGTCAATAGAATGTCAAGGAAACAACATGTTTGATACCATTCCATTGACTCTATTCCAGGCATTATTATGAGCCGTCCTCCCGTCAGCAGCCTCCACAGACACATACTGTATCTTTGGCATAGCCTACAGCCAAAGACACGTGTCAAACTCATTCCACGGAGGGCCTACGGGTTTTTGCTCCTCCCTTGTACTTGACTGATGAATTAAAGTCACTAATTAGTAAATAACTACCCTCACATGGTTGTCTTGGTTTTAATTGGAAGGAAAAAAACAAAAACCTGCAGACTCTCGGCCCTCCATGGAATGAGTTTGACACCCCTGATCTGTGATGTCAGAGCATGATTAACAGGAATGAGATGTTGTCTTTTATTAACTAAATGAGGTTAACCTTTAAATGTCAAATCTGTTTGTTTCCAGGAAATAAAGGTGCTGTTGGGGTTTCCTTACTCTTCAACAGTACTTCTTTTGGATTTGTCAACTGCCATCTGACCTCTGGCAGTGAGAAAGTAGTCAGGTATGTACATATTGTACACACCAGTGGAGGCTACTGAGGGGAGGTCGGCTTATAATAATGGCCGAAACCGAGTGAATGGCATCAAACTATGTGTTTGATGCATTTGATACCGTTCCGCTAATTCCGCTCCAGCCATTACCACGAGTCCATCCTCCCCAATTAATGTGCCACCAACCTCCTGATTGGTTGCACCTTAATCATCTCTTTGGTATATCATTTGGGTGTTAGTTGACAGATAAAACATTAGGGTAATGTTCAACACAACTATCATCAGATTGATGTACACTGTGTCCTTTCTATATAAGGACATGCCAGGGCTGTAGAGTGTATACGTTTCCAATGTATGTACGCAGCATGTCTATGTGTGTGAGTTGATGTTGTCCCTCCCTGTGCTTGTGGTCCTGTCAGGAGGAACCAGAACTGTGCGGACATCCTCAGACTGTTGTCCCTGGGTGACCGGCAGCTCAGTGCCTTTGACGTCAGCCTGCGCTTCACACATCTCTTCTGGTGTGGAGACCTCAACTACAGACTAGATCTGGACGTACAGGTCAGACAAGCCCTGTCTCCTCTCCGCTCTCTGTTTCGTTGTTCCCCAGCAAATAGATCAGATGTAGTGTAACCCGAAATCAAGAATCTCCATAGACCCAGAGCCGTACCTTGAATTCTCTCATACTGAATCGCTATTGCTTTACAGGACATTCTGAAACATGTTTCCAAGCGGGAGTTTGATGAGCTCATGTGTGCTGACCAGCTGACACGAGAACGACACAAGAGGAAGGCCTTCCTCAATTTCAGTGAGTAGCATCCTACTGACGTCATGTCAAACTGTATGTTCCTGTGCGGGTGAAAATACCTGTTATTTATTCTTGTCAATAATTTCTCCTCTTCGTTGCTTTTGTCTCGGAATCTACCCCTTCTCTCTCCCTTTCTCTCTCTTTGTCCTGGTTAAGAGGAAGAGAAGATTGCGTTTCCGCCCACCTATCGGTACGAGAGGGGGTCCAGGGATAGTTACCTGTGGCAGAAGTACAAGACCTCTGGCGTGAGTCTATCTCCCTGTGACACTATCTGACACAACCTCTCAAAGCTACATTGTGTCCAAATCAGCGTGTTGTCTGAATTACATTCAAGCAGCAAGTGATGAATAATCCACACAAAGCATCATTTGTGAGCCTTGTGAAAGCAGTCAGCAAATAAGGGAATTGCATAATGCTAGGTTGGGAACCTTCGCCTTTGCAACTAGTGTAACTTGCCCCCCTAAACATTCTACACAAATAAGTATAGCTCACGACTGGATTTACTGTATGTGTAACCCAATCAGTCTCTATTGGGGTCACAAGGGGTGGATGCTTTGACGGCAGCTGTCATCATGACTACTAAAACTACCTCACAGAGTGAAATGGCTTGTATGATTGGAATGCAGTGTTCCCTACATTATATAATACCATTTTTCTAAATCAATTCTATGTTCAATGTGTCCGCATCGAACACACACAAACACACAATAAATATAGCCATTCTTCTATTCTGTGTCTACAGGTGCGTGTCAATGTGCCATCATGGTGTGACCGGATTCTGTGGAAGTCTTACTCAGAGACACATATCACCTGCAACTCCTATGGTGGGTTTAGGTTTACGACATGGATGATTTTGATGGGGCTGGGGGCCACAAAAAAACGGAACTCATCATGAGGGGCCGCAGTGGCTCATGGGTCTGCGTACCCCCCCAACCCCATCCCCTTGTGAGAAAACATTTTAGCGGCCCCACTCATGACAGCGATGACCGATATTTACATTTTAATGTTCATTTCCTGCAATTCTACTCATTTTGCCACAGGGTGCAGGCAAATGTTTGCAGTTTATGTGATAACTGATGATCAATGGGCCCCACCTCGGTCAGTAATTGGACCATGCTTACTACAAGTTTAGATAGCTGGCCGCTAGACTAACTTACCAATCGTTTAAAAGAATGCTGACACGTGCTAATTGAGTGACTGCTGATGCACATTTCTAAATTGCACCTTGTGTATTCTATTACTCTAACTCTCAACATGAAAGTTGAGACCCCGATTTGAGTTCCAACAAAAAACAATATATATATATATATATATATATATATATATATATATATAATTTGTTTAATAAATAGTATTTTTGTTATTATTATTATTGGGCCACAGGCCTACAAAAGGGTGGCTGTGGGCAGCTAGTTGCCCATCCCTGGTTTAGGACATAAACTCAGCAAAAAAAGAAACGTCTCTTTTTCAGGACCCTGTCTTTAAAGATAATTCGTAAAAATCCAAATAACTTCACAGATCTTCATTATAAAGGGTTTAAACACTGTTTCCCATGCATGTTCAATCATAAACAATGAATGAACATACCTGTGGAACGGTCGTTAAGACACTAACAGCTTACAGACGGTAGGCAATTAAGGTCACAGTTATGGAAACTTAGGACACTAAAGAGGCCTTTCTACTGACTCTGAAAAACACCAAAAGAAAGATGCCCAGGGTCCCTGCTCATCTGCGAGAACGTGCCTTAGGCATGCTGCAAGGAGGCATGAGGACTGCAGATGTGGCCAGGGCAATAAATTGCAATGTCCGTACTGTGAGACGCCTAAGACAGCGCTACAGGGAGACAGGACGGACAGCTGATCGTCCTCGCAGTGGCAGACCACGTGTAACAACACCTGCACAGGATCGGTACATCCGAACATCACACCTGCGGGACAGGTACAGGATGGCAACAACAACTGCCCGAGTTACACCAGGAACGCACAATCCCTCCATCGGTGTTCAGACTGTCCTCAATAGGCTGAGAGAGGCTGGCCTGAGGGCTTGTAGGCCTGTTGTAAGGCAGGTCCTCACCAGACATCACCGGCAACAAAGTTGCCTATGGGCACAAACCCACCGTCGCTGGACCAGACAGGACTGGCAAAAAGTGCTCTTCACTGACGAGTCACGGTTTTGTCTCACCAGGGGTGATGGTCGGATTCGTGTTTATCGTTGAAGAAATGAGCGTTACACCGAGGCCTGTACTCTGGAGCGAGATCGATTTGGAGGTGGAGGGTCCGTCATGGTCTGGGGCGGTGTGTCACAGCATCATCGGACTGAGCTTGTTGTCATTGCAGGCAATCTCAACGCTGTGCGTTACAGGGAAGACATCCTCCTCCCTCATGTGGTACCCTTCCTGCAGGCTCATCCTGACATGACACTCCAGCATGACAATGCCACCAGCCATACTGCTCGTTCTGTGCATAATTTCCTGCAATACAGGAATGTCAGTGTTCTACCATGGCCAGCGAATAGCCCGGATCTCAATCCCATTGAGCACGTCTGGGACCTGTTGGATCGGAGAGTGAGGGCCAGGGCCATTCCCCCCAGACATGTCCGGGATCTTGCAGGTGCCTTGGTGGAAGAGTGGGGTAACATCTCACAGCAAGAACTGGCAAATCTGGTGCAGTCCATGAGGAGGAGATGCACTGCAGTACTTAATGCAGCTGGTGTCCACACCAGATATTGACTGTTACTTTTGATTTTGACCCCCCCATTGTTCAGGGACACATTATTCCATTTATGTTAGTCACATGTCTGTGGAACTCAGTTTGATGTCTCAGTTGTTGAATCTTATGTTCATACAAATATTTACACACATTAAGTTTGCTGAAAATAAACGCAGTTGACAGTGAGAGGACGTTTCTTTTTTTGCATTAAAGAAATAAAAATCATCAGCAATACCACGTGATGATAAAGCAAAATCTGTTTTTTAGAAATTTTTGCTCATTTATTAATAATAAAAAAACAGAAATACCTTATTTCCTTAAGTATTCAGACCCTTTGCTATGCGATTCGAAATTGAGCTCAGCTACATCCTGTTTCCATTGATCATCCTTGAGATGTTTCTACAACTTGATTGGAGTCCACCTGTGGTAAATTAAATTGATTGAACATGATTTGGAAAGGCACACACCTGTTTATATAAGGTCCCACAGTGCTTGTCAGAGCAAAAGCCAAGCCATGAGGTCGAAGGAATTGTCCGTAGAGCTCCGAGACAGGATTGTGTCGAGGCACAGATCTGGGGAAGGGTAACAAAACATTTCTGCAGCATTGAAGGTCCCCAAGAACACAGTGGCTTCCATCATTCTTAAATGGAAGAAGTTTGGAACCACCAAGACTCTTCCTAGAGCTGGCCGCCCGGGCCAAACTGAGCAATTGGGGGAGAAGGGCCTTGGTCAGGGAGGTGACTTGGTCATCTGACAGAACTCTTGAGTTCCTCTGTGGAGATGGGAGAACCTTCCAGAAGGACAACCATCTCTGCAGCACCACCAATCAAGCCTTTATGGTAGAGTGGCCAGACGGAAGCCACTCCTCAGTAAAAGGCACATGACAGCCCGCTTGGAATTTGCCAAAAGGCACCTAAAGACTCAGAGCATGAGAAACAAGATTCTCTGGTCTGATGAAACCAAGTTTGAACTCTTTGGCCTGAATGCCAAGCATAACTTCTAGAAGAAACCTGGCACCATCCCTACGGTGAAGCATGGTGGTGGCAGCATTATTCTATGGGGATGTTTTTTAGTGGCAGGGACTGGGAGACTAGTCAGGATTGAGGCAAATATGAATGGAGCAAAGTACAGAGATCCTTGATGAAAACCTGATCCAGAGCGCTGAAGACCTCAGAATGGGCCGAAGGTTCACCTTCCAACAGGACAACGACCTCAAGCACACAGCCAAGACAACGCAGGAGTGACTTCGGGACAAGTCTCTAAATGTCCTTGAGTGGCCCAGCCAGAGCCCGGACTTGAACCCAATCGAACTTCTCTGGAGAGACCTGAAAATAGCTGTGCAGCAACGCTCCCCATCCAACCTGGCAGAGCTTGAGAGGATCTGCAGAGAAGAATGGGAAAAACTCCTCAAATATAGGTGTGCCAAGCTTGTGGCGTCATACCCAAGAAGACTCGAGGCTGTAATCGCTGCCAAAGGTGCTTCAACAAAGTACTGAATAAATGGTCTGAATACTTTTATTTTTAATAAATTAGCAAACATTTCTAAAATCCTGTTTTTGCTTAGTCATTATGGGGTGTTGTGTGTAGATTGAGGGAAAAAAACAATTAAATCCATTTTAAAATAAGGCTGTAACCATAACAAAATGTGGAAAAAGTCAAGGGGCCTGAATTCTTTTGACCTCCTTCAGCAAATACTCCCCATACAGCATACTCCATCATAGCCATTAAAGGATCATTACTTTAGTCTATGCCGCAGGTTTTGATTGAGGTTGAATAGCATAGAGTGCTGAAGTGATCATTAGTGACATAAGAATGCTTGTATGATGGTGCAGTTAACAGAATAAGGATAATGGATACGGTTGTATCATTATGACTGAGATCTCTCTGTCTCCAGGTTGTACAGATGACATCTTCACCAGCGACCACTCGCCTGTTTTTGCCACATTCCATGTAGGGGTGACATCACAGTTCATTTCCAAAACAGGTGATTGTGGTTATTTTGACATAAGAATTTTGATTAATATACGTCGTATAATATAACTGTGATACTTGCTTGTGAGCCTCGATTTCTTTGCACTACAAAACAGACCCAAACTCTAGCATGGAGAGGGCCTGGATGGAGTTGGAAGGTGTTGAGGCCATTGTGAAGACGGCCAGCAAAGCCAAGTTCTTCATTGAGTTTCACTCATCCTGTCTTGAAGGTGCTTTGTCCTTAACCGTTTCTCATCTAGTTCATCTATAGTTCTATAATATACTCTGTGACTTATGTGATTAATAATTTAAGTCGATATCTGTCTTGAGCAGAGATCCGCCGTTCCGTAGAGAATGACTCACAGAGCTGTGATGTGCCTGGCTTCCTCAAACTGGGCTGGTCCCCCAAGCAGCTGCCCAAGGTAAATACATCAATCTGGAGCTAGATGAGCAAACTCATACCAAAGACGCATAGCTAACCTGTTTGTGTGTGTGTGTCTACATATCATAGCTTCTCCCGATCCTCTCAGACATGGAGTACCTTCAGGATCAGCACCTCCTGCTGTCTGTCAAGTCATGTGACGGATTTGAGTCATACGGTTGGTCATTACTCCTTCCCTTCCTGTTCGTAACCACCACCATTCACTATTTCCCCTCTCATCAGTCACTTTGTCAATCAATGCCCCTTGACCCTAGTCATTGAGATGTTTAGATTTTTTGAAGTGTATTTTAGGCACAGATCAAAGACCAGTGTACAGTCTTCAAATCTTAACTATTAGGAGAGAAAAAAGCTAAACTTACCAGAGATCGGTGTCTAGGCCGGGATCAGTGTCCACTCCATTGTTGATCCTACTGTTGACTCTGTAGGTGAGTGCTGTGTGGCGCTGCGCTCCCTTATCGGCGCGGCAGAGCAGTTTGAGACGTTTCTGACCCACCGGGGCGAGGAGATGGGCTCCATACGTGGGCGGGTCAGGGTCCACGTGCCCAAGGACCGGCGAGGAACACGGGAGAAGATCTACGGTGGGTTCGCCTGGCTGCCCTCCCGCCAACCTCATCACTGTTCTCCTCTCCTTCCTCTGCTCGCACTATCACTTCCCGCTGGGCTTCTGTTGCGACAGTCCATATGCCCTCTGGTTCTCCTGTGTATTTCTCATTGCTTCCTCTATTTGGTTCCTGATTGATCCAAGGCTTGGCTTTCTCTCTCTGTGGTCTCTGCCCTGGCTTCCTCTTTTGGCTCCTCGCTGACTGACCCTGACCAGATGCATCCTGAGACATTCAAAGGACACACAGTGTGAGTGGGTGCCATTTGCCCTATAGGTCAGGCATTATGCATTGCCATGACAACACACATGAACACTGCCACCACACGCCAGGGGCAGTCCTTACCCCAGACAACACAGGACATATGGAGAAGACATTAGTTAGATGGTGTCCAGTAAACATCTGTTTTGTCTTTTTCAGAATGGTTCTGCTTTGAGAAGGATGAGAAGGCTCTGGTGAGGGGATGCTTGTCTCCTCCGTCCACTCAGGCACCTTTCAGCCGGTGAGGATCTTTTTGGTGTTTTTCAAGTCACTCATTGTAAAACCAGCCAACATACATTGTCAGCATATGATTCCGAGATATGATTAGTGATGGGAGATTATAGTATAGTTTGTCATTTAGCCTACTTTCATTATTATCTGTCCACCCATTTCAGATCCTCACCGCCTCCACCCAAGCCGGCCCCTAGCAGTTACACAAACCCTGCCTACTTCATATTTGAAGGTGTGTCTGTCCTGGGAAGAGTAGAGGAGTCTCCACCCCCTTGCAGGGACCCTCAGGTGGTCTGGGCCGGCGACTCCGCGCTGCAGTTACCCAAACTCTTCGGGGGGCGTGGCTGTGACAGGAAGTCCCCTCGCAGGTCTGACTTCACTGAAATCGAGATTCCAGGGATCCTGCCCCACTATCCTTCCACCAATGACCATCATCCACCCCAGACCAACTCCTCCTATCAGCTCTTCCCATCAAAGGACCCATCGCCAATCCCCCCTGCCCCAAGCCCCACCTCTCACTATCATGAACAACCCATACAACCACGACCAAGCAAAAAAAATGTTGTCCAGGACTCCATCCTGCCTGCCAAGAACCTGAGGAACATGTACATGAACCACTCCGCCATCATCAGAGAGACCCCCAGGAGAGAACAGCCTAGGGTGCACCAACAGGAACAAGCCATCCCTGTACGGAGCAGCAAACTCCCAGCCTTCTACCCATATGTGTCCACCTGTGTACCCCACACCCAGGCCTCAGCTCCGTGGGTGGTGGAGCAGCCAGTTGGGCCCCTTGGGGACCACTCCCTCACAGCCCTGCAGATAGCCAAGTCACTCAGCGAGGTAGACTTCTTCCCAGTGGACCTTGAAGCTCCATCTACCCCATGCCAGAGACCGGCCCAGAGGAATGACCTGGCCATGGCGGCAGAAAGAGGCTACTGCTGGGAGAAAGAGGTGGGTAGATATAAAATGTTTATTTTATTTTTTTATTTCCCCTTTATTTAACCAGGTAGGCCAGTTGAGAACAAGTTCTCATTTACAACTGCGACCTGGCCAAGATAAAGCAAAGCAGTGCGACAAAAACAACAGAGAGTTACACATGGGATAAACAAACGTACAGTCAATAACACAATAGAAAAATTTAAATCTATATACAGTGTGTGCAAATGTAGTAAGATTAGGGAGGTAAGGCAATAAACAGGCCATAGTGGTGAAATAATTACAATTTAGCATTAACACGAGTGATAGATGTGCAGAAGCTGATGTGCAAGTAGAGATACTGGGGTGCAAAAGAGCAAAAATAAAAACAATATGGTGATGAGGTAGTTGGGTGGGCTATTTACAGATGGGCTGTGTACAGGTGCAGTGATCGGTAAGCTGCTCTGACAGCTGATGCTTAAAGTTAGTGAGGGATTTATAAGTCTCCAGCTTCAGTGATTTTTGCAATTCATTCCAGTCATTGGCAGCAGAGAACTGGAAGGAAAGGAGGCCAAATGAGGAGTTGGCTTTGGGGATGACCAGTGAAATATACCTGCTGGAGCGAGTGCTACGGGTGGGTGCTGCTATGGTGACCAATGAGCTGAGATAAGGTGGGGCCTTACCTAGCAAAGACTTATAGATGACCTGGAGCCAGTGGGTTTGGCGACGAATATGAAGCAAGGGCCAGCCAACGAGAGCATACAGGTCGCAGTGGTGGGTAGTATATGGGGCTTTGGTGACAAAACGGATGGCACTGTGATAGACTACATCTAATTTGCTGAGTAGAATGTTGGAGGCTATTTTGTAAATGACATTGCCGAAGTCAAGAATCTGTAGGATAGTCAGTTTTACGAGGGTATGTTTAGCAGCATGAGTGAAGGGGGCTTTGATGCGAAATAGGAAGCCGATTCTGGATTTAATTTTGGATTGAAGATGCTTAATGTGAGTCTGGAAGGAGAGTTTACAGTCTAACCAGACACCTAGGTATTTGTAGTTGTCCACATATTCTAAGTCAAAACCGTCCAGAGTAGTGATCCTGGGCGGGGGGTGGGTGCAGGCAGCGATCGGTTTAAAAGTATGCATTTAGTTTTACTAGCATTTAAGAGCAGTTGGAGGCCACGGAAGGAGTGTTGTATGGCATTGAAGCTCATCTGGAGGTTTGTTAACACAGTGTCCAAAGAAGGGCCAGAAGTATACAGAATGGTGGCGTCTGCATAGAAGTGGGTCAGAGAATCACCAGCAGCAAGAGCAACATCATTGATATATACAGAGAAAAGAGTCGGCCAGAGAATTGAACCCTGTGGCACCCCCATAGTGACTGCCAGAGGTCCGGACAAAAGGCCCTCCGATTTGACACACTGAACTCTATCCGAGAAGTAGTTGGTGAACCAGGCGAGGCAGTCATTTGAGAAACCAAGGCTGTTGAGTCTGCCGATATGAATGCAGTGACTGACAGAGTCGAAAGCCTTGGCCAGGTCGATGAATACGGCTGCACAGTACTGTCTTTTATCTATGGCAGTTACGATATCGTTTAGGACCTTGAGCGTGGCTGAGGTGCATCCATGACCACCCCGAAACCAGACTGCATAGCGGAGAAGGTACGATGAGTTTCGAAATGGTCGGTGATCTGTTTGTTAACTTGGCTTTCGAAGACTTTAGAAAGGCAGAGCAGGATGGATATAGGTCTATAACAGTTTGGGTCTAGAGTGTCTCCCCCTTTGAAGAGGGGGATGACAGTGGCAGCTTTCCAATCTTTAGGGATCTCAGACGATACGAAAGAGAGGTTGAACATGGTAGTAATAGGGGTTGCAACAATTGCGGTGGATAATTTTAGAAAGAGAGGGTCCAGATTGTCTAGCCCAGCTGATTTGTAGGGGTCCAGATTTTGTAGCTCTTTCAGAACATCGGCAATCTGGATTTGGGTGAAGGAGACGTGGGGGGGGGGGGGGGGGGCTTGGGTAAGTTGCAGCGGGGGGTGTGGAGCTGTTGGCCGGGGTAGGAGTAGCCAGGTAGAAAGCATGGCCAGCCGTAGAAAAATGCTTATTGAAATTCTCAATTGTCGTGGATTTTTCGGGGGTGACAGTGTTTCCTAGCCTCAGTGCAGTGGGCAGCTGGGAGGAGGAGCTCTTATTCTCCATGGACTTTAGTGTCCCAAAACTTTTGGGAATTTGTGCTACAGGATGCAAATTTCTGTTTGAAAAAGCTAGCCTTTGCTTTCCTAACTGACTGTGTATATTGGTTCCTAACTTCCCTGAAAAGTTGCATATCGCGGGGGCTATTCGATGCTAATGCAGAACGCCACAGGATGTTTTTGTGCTGGTCAAAGGCAGTCAAGTCTGGAGTGAACCAAGGGCTATATCTGTTCTTATTTCTAAATTTTTCAATGGGGAATGCTTATTTAAGATGGTGAGGAAAGCACTTTTAAAGAATAACCAGGCATCCTCTACTGATGGGATGAGGTCAATATCCTTCCAGGATACCCGGGCCAGGTCGATTAGAAAGGCCTGCTCGCTAAAGTGTTTTAGGGAGCGTTTGACAGTGATGAGGGATGGTCGTTGAACCGCGGGCACATTACCGAAGCAAGCAATGAGGCAGTGATCGCTGAGATCCTGGTTGAAGACAGCAGAGTTATATTTAGAGGGGAGGTTGGTCAGGATGATATCTATGAGGGTGCCTGTGTTTATGGATTTGGGGTTGTACCTGGTAGGTTCCTTGATAATTTGTGTGAGATTGAGGGAATCTATTTTAGATTGTAGGTGCTTAGTAATGGGCCCAGACCTAAGGCTTTATCATTCAGTTTTTTGACTAGACATTTGTTTTGGTGTTTGATACAGGTCCTATATGGAGCTCCAGAGACGGTGCGAGAACTACTCAGCACCCTGGGTCTACAGAAGTACACTCTGGGACTCAGCCTCAACGGCTGGGACGACCTGGACTACTTCAGGTGAGAGGAGGAATAACGGTGGATGGAACCTGATTTGTTTGGTCTCGGTGGTCTAAGTCAGTCAGGGATACCTAAATGACCTTTGCTCCCTCCACAGTGGCATCACAGAGGAGGACCTGCGTGCAGCCGGAGTGTCGAACCCGTCGCATCGCCGGAGGATCCTGGAGAACCTACCCAGGATCTGGGATTCACTATAGACCTACTCACGTTGTTTGAGTTCTCAAACGGAACTTAATGGACATCGGTGACTGATGCCTGCCCTAATGGACTACTCGTCCTCTCTTCCACTCACGTCCGTTTATATACAGTAAAAAATAGTTTCTGGTAAGCAAACACACAGACATGGTGCGTGTCCCATGAAATCCTCATCTCATATCTGTTCCCATTCACGCGTCCACCTTATAATGCTCAAACGTTTTTTTATATCCAATTTTAGATCCACATAGCTAAATATTGATTTTATGTCTCCCCAGCAGTCACCAGACGAGTGTTTACTGAGCATTCACACGCTTCACCTCCTCCCCTGCCCTTTCCACTGCTCTGCCGTTTATATAGAACAGCTTGTAAAATCACTCAATAAGGGCCGTGGAGGATGAAATGTACAGCTGTACATATTTACCAGTGCACATTTTAACATGGCCTGGAAAGTTAATAATAAGGTCTCGCTTTCTGTTTACTGTCCGATGGTATTATTATCTTGTCACTGTGGTGTAGCTGTTAGTGATAAGAGGGGAATCCAGTGGGAGGAAAATGCGAACCCTGGGCCCGTTTATTTACATTCTTACTATTACATTGTATATGTTTCTCTATTCTCTCCCTTGTCCCATAACTCTCGTGCACTCACGAGATAATAAAGTGGCACCCACCCATTTAACATGAACATCACAGTCCCTTAATCAATGCTTCTGTGAACTTAGCTTTCTTTTTTTACTGCCTTTTTAAACCGTTATTGTATAAAACTAACTGTTGACATATGTGGGTTCTTAGACACTGCTACTGTGTGAAGATTGAGGGCCTGAAACTTGTGCTTGACGCCTGTGGTTCCTTTCCTGTGGTTCTTTGCCAGTGGCGCTACTTTGGTCATCTGAGTTTTAGATATGCATTTAACTGTGGATCATAGAAGTTTACTACTTTATTTTCTGAAGGTTGTTGAATTAAGGTAATGAACTATTACATGCAGGTGATGTTACATTTATTCAACCAAATGGGACACGACGTGAATAAAACATTGTTGTGTCAACATTATGAAATAAACTCTAGATATTTATTAGGACATTTGGGACCATATAATCCAAAGGAGATTGAGCATGGGGAGGTTTCATATCCCAGACTGTACTATGGAATTATGTTTGTTTTGTCTTCATATAAAACTATAAATTATCCACACTCTTAATGGTACAGGCCTTGCTGGCACAAAAATACAATAGCGGAAAAACAAATGGACCATGCCTTGATATAATCATCAACCTAAAATGGTATACCTAGCTACAGCATATAAACACAATTATATTGCAATCTTTATAGAAATGACAGAAATCCAATTGAATAGCTGTCATCATTTGCTTAATTTGCAAAATTATAACATGTTTATATATTATTTTTGCTAATTGTTCTTTTTTCTTGAAGCCTTTCTTTGTTGGAAATCTTCCCCAAAACTTCCTGTGTCTGGCTTCACACTATATTGTCAGTTACACCCACAAAAACCACACTACTCTGTGCTGTACTCACCTGTTCCCATGACATGATTTGGGTCTTTTACATAATGCAAGTCAATGTCAGTACCACACACAATAGCTCAGTGGATGTTATCAAGGCCTGCATGTTTGAACAGCAGAAATACCTTTACTCTTGTGTAAATTCCAATGTAAAGTGTACCCATGGAGCGACAGTCATTATGGGAAAATAATAGGTATTTGTCCTTACAGCAAATGTTCTATAACTACGAGCTGTATGTGGGTCCGATATAACTTCGGAACCCAGAACCATTTCCTGTCTGCGCTGGCCATGTAAGTTCTACTCGTTCTAACACAGGCAAGAGTGGAGGACGTGTGTCCATGTGAGATTCTGAGAAATCTGTTGATATTATCGGTCTGTGTGTTTGCGGCCTGTGGTGGTGCATACGTACAAGTTAGTCATTCAAAAATGAGCCAACACATCCCTCTGTGTTCCCTGACAGCAGGTATGTGTCAGTGACCCCCTGGCTGACCGTAGAGGCAAATGTGTACTGGTCTCCCCTCCTGGACTCAGACACTGCGGTGGGGTGATGGCCACGGTGATAAGACCCCCGGCCAGACTGGCTCCGGTGGAACTCTCATGTCATCATCACAGGACATCCTCAGGGGATTCTGGGACTTTTGGCAGAATGTCAACATAGTGATCCTGTCTGCTCCTCTATAAACCCAACAGCCTTTGTCCACTACAGTAGGTTAGTTTAAAGCCAGGAACAAGATGATAGTGTGGCTGTGATTCTTTTCAAATCATTCTAATCCAACTGCTACAACTAATAATAATAAGGCTGTGGCTGCGGAGCTGACTTTTCCGGGACTCTGACTTTTTCCCGAGCGCATGTGTTTCTTTACCTCTACGTTAGGCACATATTTTTCTGGTCTCCTTCCCTTCACATTTCTTGCTGCCAGCGTTTTACTGGTGAAACGTCCATGCAGCGTCTGCATACCAACCATTTGATCTCAGATCAGTTTCATTGGGATATGCGCTTAGATCCTGAGTTATACTATACAGTGTTGTTTCCAAGTAGCCTGCAGAGCCTACCTTTGTGTTTTGCCTAGCGGAATGCGCTGTTGAGTTTTAGCCACATGAGAGGAAAATGTGGTGGTGTTTTTTGTCTTACAGTAATGCAATGCTATTATTTTATTTTATTTTATGTAGAGTACTATCCTCATGTGATCTTGCAGACATTGATTCAGCTTTCATCTAATGCACTGTATTTGATGACGTGAATACGTATATTTAGTATAGATTTATCTAAAAAGGATAACTTTTTAAAATATTTCCCTATTTAATTATTTTAAATTAAATTCACTGAGGGGATGGTCCTCCCCTTCCTTCTCTGAGGAGCCTCCACTGGTTTTCACATATAGCTGGGTGTCATCAGCAGGGGAATATCATTGATATTATCTGTATGAGTGCTCACCTGATGCTAACTCATTACCCTGGTAGTTTACTACAGATGGTATTGGATTAGATTTTTTTTTTTAAATACAATACACTGACTTTCTGTCTGTGAAAGTTATATAAAGCAAGTCAGCCTGTCCTATGATTGGTACTGAGTGGGTTTCTGACTTCTCCATGGGCCAGGGGTCAGGGTTTAAAGGAGAAGGGAGAAGAGGGGCTGCACTGACCCCAGGATATGAGCAGTAGAACTGCCAGCCGAACAGAAGAAATGCATAGTAAATTAGCACCATAACACCATGACACTGCAATGAGCCTAATTTGTTTGAAGAACCAAAGAAGCACAATTACCCTAAATAGTCACTTACAGTATAAATCCTCAATAGCAATCGTTCACACGTGAAAGTTATGTTGTTTTAACAAGGGCATCTGCAAGGGTAAAGGAAAATTCCATTCAAAAGCTTTTGGTATTTGTTTAATTAGTCCACTTTTGATACAGTCCCAAAATGTTTTGTCAGCGATCAAGTTTTCAAGATGTAGAACAGTCAAAATACAGAAAGTGTAACAGTATGCTGCGTTTGAAAACTTGAGCCATAGATATTTTAATCTACAATCCCAACAGGGCCACACCCATGGGCTCATACACACACAGTCTACATACCACAAGCTACAGTACAGGAATCAGGTCCCTTCTCAGAGTAGGAGCGCTGATTTAATATTAGGGCCCCCTTGTCCATGTAATCTTATTCATTGTGATCTAAAAGGCAAAGCTGTTCCTAGATCAGCACTCCTACTCTGAGATGCTTTGTGAATTCGGGCCCAGTTCTGATGCATGATATATGGAACTAAAATCATAAATATTGTAGTTTCTGACCGTCCTGTTTGGAGTCACGTGAAAACTGACATTCCCAGTGTTACGGCTCTCGTCAAAAGGAGTGGACCAAAGCGCAGCATGGAAAGTGTTCATGATTTTTATTGTCAAAAAACACTCAAACAAAATAACCAAAGTGAAAACGAAAGCGCACAGTTCTGTCAGGTACAGACACGAAACAGAAAACAAGATCCCACAACTGAAGGTGGGAAAAAGGGCTGCCTAAGTATGATCCCCAATCAGAGACAACGATAGACAGCTGCCTCTGATTGGGAACCATACCCGGCCAACAAAGAAATATACAAACTAGAATGCCCACCCCAAATCACACCCTGACCTAACCAAATAGAGAAATAAACAGGCTCTCTAAGGTCAGCGCGTGACACCCAGATAGATAACACCTGGACTATGCATCTCTGCCAACATTAGCTTACTGCTCATCCTGCCCACATTTATTTCTTTATGATAATGTTTTATCATTTTATCACTCACATTTCCGGCAAATTATGACGATGACGTGGAAAGATGGCCAGAGTCAATAATACATTTCTCCTGTCATGCCAGGATCAACCGCTGTGTAAATGTGCTACTTTGCGACAACCATTTACAGAACTGTCTAAATATTAACCTTAAAGCTGTAGCAACGACCCACCAATATCAGGCTTGGCTGGCAGTAGAGTAACATGAGAATGAGACAAGCAGGACAGAGTTGAAGAGAAACAGTAGCATACTTTTTGATAGAATACAGTCTGATTAATCACTTTCATGGTATATTAACCTTAATACTCATTTGGAAAATCAAATACATAAACAAAGGCTATTTAAACTTCTGCCATTTAGCAAATGCTCTTATCCAGAGCAACTTACAGTAGTGAGTGCATATATTTTCTTGGTGCCCTGTGGGAATAGAACCCAGAACACTAGTGTTGCAAGGGCCATGGGCTATCAACTGAGCTACACAGGAATGGTAAAAAAGTAATGCATTACTCTCCATATTGATACAGCTGCCCTGGTCAATTAGTAGGCTAGTGCAGTAGGCCCTACAGTAGGTCACTACTGCTAATCACAGTTCATGTTATTTCCACTTTGATTTGTTACAGTGTGTTTCCAATTAAATACACAGTGGGTCGCCGACGGTGTTGAGTCATAAGATTTCGGCGCTTTTGGTTATGTGCCAGTTCTCATGAAATTGTTAGGGTTGATTCCTCTTCTATTGAAAGGAAGTTGCAGACTTAGGAGGTCAGACATGCACGCAGTGTCAACACATCTCATCAATTTTACTTCCCAATTTGGTCCCCGACACAGCTCATAAGCCGTGTGTTTGTGTTTTTCTGCTTGATATGATATTTGTGGTTACGGTTATATGTGAATCATTTATTTTTGAGAAATCACTAATTCCTGCAAATACACTGAGTGTACAAAACATTAAGGACACCTTCCTAATATTGAGTTGCACCCCCCTTTTGCCATCAGAACAGCCTCAATTTGTTGGGGCATGCTCTCTACAAGGTGTCGAAAGAGTTCTACAGGAATGTTGGTCCATGTTGACTCCAATGCGTCCCACAGTTGTGTCAAGTTGGCTTGATGTCCTTTGGGTGGTGGATCATTCTTGATACACACGAGAAACTGTTTAAGCGTGAAAACCCCAGCAGTGTTGCAGTTCTTGACACACACTGCTGTGCCTGGCACCCACCACCTTCCATACCCCGTTCAAGACACTTAAATATTTTGCCTTTCCCATTCACCCTCTGAATGGCACACAGAAACAATCCATGTCTCAATTGTCGTAAGGGTTAAAACTCTTTTTTTTAATCTGTCTTCTCCCCATCTATACTGATTGAAGTGGATTTAACAAGTGACATCAATAAGGGATCATAGATTTCACCTGGATTCACCTGGTCAGTCTATTTAACGGAAAGAGCAGGTGTTCTTAATGTTTTGTACACTCAGTGTACATGAAGCAATATTGTGAGAATTATGCTACATCACTTCAAAAGGCACATTTACAAAAAAATATAAGTAATCAAAAAGTTAATATTGAGCACTATTTGAAATCAGTGTTATTATCATGCTAAAACATTGATTGAATATTGGGTTTAAAACGAATAACTTCCCTCAGTAATATCTGAGTTGTATTTCAGGGGGAAGGATGAGAAGAACGGGGCATATTTCCTTTAGACCGGACAGTCAGTCAGACGCATATCCCGTTTCCCATTTCTATCCAAGCCGTTTGCAGAGATAGTGCACTCACTGCACTGAGAGCAGCGGTCACAAGTCAAGTCCGTCTCGGCAAGTCAAGTTTGTATCTACGGTGGGTAAATTGTATATCTCAGTTCAACTTTGAAGTTATATATCCCTTATGTCAGGGTTATTAGCTATAGTACAATTATTACGATGAGACACATTGCGTTGCCAGGTTATCTAGAAGTGCGCATCCTCGTCAGTTTTTTTACATTTATTTTTTAAACCATGCGCGCATTTCTCTGTAATCTTCCGCTGAACTATTTGGATTACAGATTTAGATATTTCGGTTGGGGGGCCCACCAAACGGGCCTAATCTTTTAGTGGAACCCTTTTGACAGCTGAGAGAAAAATTTACATTTGAAAATGTATTTCATGCAGTTCTACGAATTTTGCCATGGGCAGAGGTAAAATGTTGCCATGTTATTTTTTAATTCCTTCAATTCCACTCATTTTGCCATGGGGCAGAGATACATTTTTGTGCCCTGCGTGCCTGGTCAGTATTCAGCCATGATTACAACACGTTTAGATAACTGGCAGACTAACATACTAACATACCAAATTCTTAGCTGACATGGCTAATTGAGTGACAGTCAGTGACTGACAAAACAAGAGAAAAACTGCTAATGCACAACCAAAATTCGAACTTGCACCTTGTCTATTCTATTATTCTAACTCTCAACAAGTTGCGACCCCGACTGAGTTCCTAAAAAAAGGCTACTGCTTATATTGCTTATGCCTGGATCCGGCCCTGGCTATATGCAGTGCAGTAAACTTTTATGAGCATGTTGAACTTCAGTTCATTCTTCAAATATGTCAACAAGACATTTGTATTTCTAACACAACATGCTGTTAATATTTTTCTTTCCGGAAAAAATTGAATCAGGGACTGCTTCAAAATTAGAATTCATACTAAATATATATATTTTTGGTGAAACTGTCATTTTCAGAGTGATGTAATGTGGATTCCAAATGTATTCAATGTCTCCACAGATATTACAATACAAGCCTTAGCTCTCTGCTGAAGAGACAGAAGATGGACTCAGCCATTAACAGCCACCTTGTGCAGAACCAGTCCATTCTTCTGAGTGCTGGTTATTCCAACGAGACCTGTCGCTTCGATGAGGAGTTTAAGTACATCCTACTGCCTGTTTCCTACAGCCTGGTGTGCGTTCTGGGTCTGGTGCTGAACTCTGTGGCTCTGTGGATGTTCCTGACCAAGATGCGACCGTGGAACACCAGCACCGTCTACATGTTCCACCTGGCCCTTTCAGACTTCCTGTACGTTCTCTCTCTGCCCACCCTCATCTACTACTACGCTAACCGCAGCCACTGGCCCTTCGGCGTGGCCGCCTGCAAGATCGTCCGCTTCTTGTTCTACGCCAACCTCTACTGCAGCATCCTGTTCCTCACCTGCATCAGCGTCCACCGCTACCTGGGCATCTGCCACCCCATCAAGGCCCTGACCATGGTGAAGCCACGCCATGCCCACGCCGTGTGTGGAATGGTGTGGGCTGCTGTCACGGCGTGTCTGGTGCCCAACCTAATCTTTGTCACCACCAGCCAGAGGGACAACGACACGATGTGTCACGATACGACCAATCCCGAGCAGTTTGAGGAGTATGTGGACTACAGCTCTGCGGTCATGGTCCTGCTGTTCGGCGTCCCCTTCATAGTCATCATGGTCTGTTACTGTCTGATGGCACTGGCTCTGTGTCGGCCCAGACGGGGGCTCTCGTCCAGCCAGCAGAACTCACCCTCACGCACCAAGTCCATCAAGCTAATTATGGTGGTGCTGGTGGTGTTCGCCGTGTGTTTTGTACCCTTCCATATCACACGCACCCTCTACTATACCTACCGTGTACTGAATGCCAAATGTGAATTCCTGAACGTCGTCAACTTTGCCTATAAGATCACCAGGCCTCTTGCCAGTGTGAACAGCTGTATTGATCCCCTCCTGTATTTCCTGGCTGGGGATCACTACCGCTCTAAGCTGGTCAAAGCTCTCACTGGAAATAGACCGACAACCACCAGCCTCTCTGCTGCCTGCCTGAAAAAGCGCCCCAAAAAGAACCATGAGATCGCGCTGGTCTATAAGAACCCAGAGCCTAAAGCCAGCGCTGAACCTATGAGATAGTGAGTTATACATATGGACAACTATGGGTCATCATATAGATATGCCTAAACTCCATGATATAAACAGGGAGGAAACAGTTAACAGTCCTAGGCTGGCCACTACACAGCTGCACTTTCTTTGGATGCTGTTCTGTCATTTCAGACACAGGATGACTACTGTCCAGGGTGAACGAAGGGGCCTCTTGACAGAGCTCAGACCTGAATGAGAAATTCAGTTCCTATAAGGCTGTTGGGTCAACGCAGCTAATGTCATATTAAAGAGAATGAAGAAGTGGGAGTACGGTTGAGTTCAGAAAACAGTGGTGGAAAAAGTACCCAATTACCATACTTGAGTGTAGTAAAAATGAAAGTCACCCAGTAAAATACTACTTGAGTAAAAGTCTAAAAGCATTTGGTTTTAAATATACTTAAGTATCAAAAGTAAATGTAATTGCTAAAATATACTTAAGTATCAAAAGTAAAAGTAAAACTATACATTATTTCCAATTCCTCATATTAAGCAAACCAGACGACATCTTTTTCTTGCTTTTTTATTTATGTGTGTTTAGTGAGTCCGTCAGATCAGAGGCATTAGGGATGACCAGGGATGTTCTCTTGATAAGTGCGTGAATTGGACCATTTCCCTGTTCTGCTAAGCATTCAAAATGTAATAAGTACTTTTGGGTGTCAGGGAAAATGTACAGAGTAAAAAGTACATTCTTTTCTTTAGGAAGTAAAAGTTGTCAAAAAAAATATATAACTAGTAAAGTACAGATACCCCCAAAAAACGACTTAAGTAGTACTTTAAAGTTCTTTACACCGCTGGAAAACAGTCTCCTTATCACCACTAACACTTTAAAACAGTGTTGTAAGTCTGTAGTACCGTGAGACATCTACATTCCCCCTTGTTAGTAAGAAGCTATGGCAGGTAGCCTAGTGGATAAGAGTAACTGAAAGGTTGCTGGTTCAAATCCCCGAGCCGACTAGGTGAACAATCTGTTGAGCAAGGCACTTAACCCTAATTGCTCCTGTAAGTTGCTCTGGATAAGAGCTTCTGCAAAAATGTAAAAGCGAAGTCTGTTTAATACATGTACTCTACAGTCTCTTCCTACTCTGAATACTTATCTATTAATTTCATTCTGCCGGTTATAGTGCTTGTAAGACAAGAGTTCAAATCCTTTCAACCAGGGAAACAAAACAGTTTATGTGCCTCTGTCTGAGCCAAACTGTAGTCTCATAGAATTCATTCTTAACTGACTTGCCGAGTTAAATAAATAACATAAAATAAAAATATTACCACAGACTGTTATGCAAAGCCTGTTATGCACAGTAGTTACAGGACTCTGAAGAGCAGGAGGAAATGTATGTAATCTGTCATCTGTTTGTTCAGATTTGTGTTATTATGGTAGCACGTACTCAGAGAGAGGCTCTGTGGATGGGTATGACAGAATGTATTATTATGGATTATCAGTGAGTTACTGTGATCATCAAAAGCATCTCTTCCTATAACATTTTTAAAATATGATCCAAGGAGTTTGGCTGGTAAAAATGTCTTCCAGTCAGAGTGGAGGTGACGTTACAATTATCAAAAAAACTCAGAGGTTGAGGCATGCTGAAACAGTTCAACAGAAACAGTGTGTGTTATCTAAAAAATGTGTGGTAGCTAAAGCACTAGTCCTCTCCCAGCTGTTTGTGTCCTTCAGCACAGTCTCCACAAATGTCTGTCTGTCTGTCTCTGCTGTGAGGAAACCAGGGGAGAGGTGGTGTGAGGGAGTAGAGGGACTGAATGGGTGTGTAGGCTGGAGTATCCACTCCATCCAACAACCCACAGTTTGGATAAAGAGGAGATTTTCCTGCATTACCCCATTTGGATTCATTACTTGACCCAACATGGTCTTTTTCCGCACTAGTTTTGGTTGTTGTTGTTGTTGTTGCTGCTCTCAGAAAGACTGCCTTACTTTCCATGTGAAAGCAGATGTCTCTGTAAAGCAGATTGCAGGTTAGAGGTCCATTCCTAAGGGTATTTGAAGTACTATACTGCTGTACTTCATATTAAAGCTACTGGTCGTGTTTATAAAAGGCATTATAACTCAGGTTCAAGGTATGATAGGAAGGCACATGGTTCAATAGGTTTATAACAATATCATGCCATTAAATCTATTTTTATAAATACACATTTGCTTACTGTCATTTGGTTATAATTTTATTTTGTTATGTGCTATGTGTTATGTCAATATTTGTCAATATTTATCCATGACATTGGTTGATTAACCAAAATCTAAGTTGTGTGCGTATATCGAATTGAACTCCTTCGTGCTGCAGTGTCTTGCAGACTTGAATGGGGTTATGATAGAGGGAGAGTGTGGGAAAGTAATTGTTGGTTGCGTGTCTCATCCAAACATGAGGCGTTATCGGATGTAGGTCCTCCATGAATCAGACACGGGTGAAAGCGAGGAGACCTGAGGAAGTGGGAGGACGGGATGGATGAAGAAACAACAGCAGGAAGTGAGCTGGTCATGGTACTGGACTGTTTGGGTTTTTCCTTCCCTGGTCCGTGCCAAGAAAACCAAGCTGGCCCCACCAACACCCCATGGAAAAGATCTTGTGTTTCCACTTTCCAGCCAAGGCTCTGTATTGATTGTCCATCGTAATCATCCATAAACAAACTGATATTGAGATCTGAAATAGGGGAAGACCAACTCCCCATAAAGCAATAGATGGTGTTAAAATAGTCACAGTACACAGCAGGTGTATTCTCCATATTTCTGTAGAGCATTGTTAGTTGTTGTCAATGACAACTTTTACTTCATTACATTCCTAAAGTAAATAATGTACTTTTTACTCCATACATTTTCCCTGACACCCAAAAGTACTTTTGAATGCTTAGCAGGACAGGAAAATGGTCAAATTCACACACTTATCAAGAGAACATTCCTGGTAATCCATATTGCCTCTGATCTGGCAGACTCACTAAACACGCATGCTTCGTTTGTAAATGATGTCTGACTGTTGGAGTGTGCCCCTGGCTATCCGTATATAATGAAAAAAAGCAAGAAAAAGGTGCCGTCTGGCCAGCTTAATATAAGGAATTAGAAATCATTTACACTTTTACTTTTAGTTTTGATACTTATGTATATTTTAGCAATTACATTTACTTATGCATTGTTTGTTGTACGCCTTCAGTTATTGGTTGTCCATTGTCATAAACTAGTCAAACTAATGTTCAACTAATTGTCTGCAATTCAGTGTTTTGCAATGATTTAGTTGTCTTGTATTCCCCGCTACCTTCATACCTCTGCTCTCCTTTCAAACAAGGGTGCATTAAAGGGCATATTTAAATACAGATGTTATGCTCAAAGAGACGAGCTAGTTGCTAAAGCCGTCCACTGATGTAATAGCAAGCCCCAGGAAGAATATGATTTCCATGGATATTTATCTGAAGATTTGTAGTCTGGTCAGATTTGGAATCCCATGAGCACTAGCGCCACTCTGTGGGCTGACTGTGACAAAACCGATTAGTGGTGTGCATTGGTGCCTCTTACGTATCTAAAATTGAATATAAATGTAACAATGGAATACAAATTATATCTAGGCTTAAATGTAGATGTTTAGTACTGATGTACCTATCCATTAAAAAAAACCATTTAATTTGAATGACTTTTTGTATACAAAATAATTTGTCACATAAGTCTTAGGCCCAACAAGAAAATGTACAGTCGTGGCCAAAAGTTTTGAGAATGACACAAATATAAATTTTCACAAAGTTTGCTGCCTCAGTTTGTATGATGGCAATTTGCATATTCTCCAGAATGTTATGAAGAGTGATCAGATGAATTGCAATTAATTGCAAAGTCCCTCTTTGCCATGTAAACGAACTGGATCCCCAAAAAACATTTCCACTGCATTTCAGCCCTGCCACAAAAGGACCAGCTGACATCATGTCAGTGATTCTCTTGTTAACACAGATGTGAGTGTTGACGAGGACAAGGCTGCAGATCACTCTGTCATGCTGATTTTGTTCGAATAACAGACTGGAAGCTTCAAAAGGAGGGTGGTGCTTGGAATCATTGTTCTTCCTCTGTCAACCATGGTTACCTCAAATCAAAGTTTATTTGTCACGTGCGCCGAATACAGTGAAATGTTTACTTACAGGCTCTAACCAATGGTGCGAGAGAAAAAAAGGTATGTGTCTGTGTGTGTAGGTAAGTAAAGAAATAAAACAACAGTAAAAAGTAATTTGAAAAAAGAGTAGCAAGGCTATATACAGACACCTGTTAGTCAGGCTTATTGAGGTAGTATGTACATGTAGGTATCGTTAAAGTGACTATGCATATATGATGAACAGAGAGTAGCAGAAGCATAAAAAGGGTTGGCGGGTGGTGGGACACAATGCAGATAGCCCGGTTAGCCAATGTGCGGGAGCACTGGTTGGTCGGGCCATTTAGGTAGTATGTACATGAATGTATAGTTAAAGTGACTATGCATATAAGATAAACAGAGAGTAGCAGCAGCGTAAAAGAGGGATTGGGGGGGCACACAATGCAAAGGAAACACGTGCCGTCATCATGGCTTTGCACAAAAGGGCTTCACAGGCAAGGATATTGCTGCCAGGAAGATTGCACCTAAATCAACCATTTATCGGATCATCAAGAACTTCAAGGAGAGCGGTTCAATTGTTGTGAAGAAGGCTTCAGGGCGCCCAAGAAAGTCCAGCAAGCGCCAGTACCGTCTCCTAACGTTGATTCAGCTGCGGGATCGGGGCACCACCAGTACAGAGCTTGCTCAGGAATGGCAGCAGGCAGGTGTGAGTGCATCTGCACGCACAGTGAGGCAAAGACTTTTGGAGGATGGACTGGTGTCAAGAAGGGCAGCAAAGAAGCCACTTCTCTCCAGGAAAAACATCAGGGATAGACTGATATTCTGCAAAAGGTACAGGTATTGGACTGCTGAGGACTGGGGTAAAGTAATTTTCTCTGATGAATCCCCTTTCCGATTGTTTGGGGCATCCGGAAAAAAGCTTGTCCGGACAAGACAAGGTGAGTGGTACCATCAGTCCTGTGTCATGCAAACAGTAAAGCATCCTGAGACCATTCATGTGTGGGGTTGCTTCTCAGCCATGGGAGTGGGCTCACTCACAATTTTGCCTAAGAACACAGCCATGAATAAAGAATGGTACCAACACATCCTCCGAGAGCAACTTCTCCCAACCATCCAGGAACAGTTTGGTGACGAACAATGCCTTTTCCAGCATGATGGAGCACCTTGCCATAAGGCAAAAGTGATAACTAAGTGGCTTGGGGAACAAAACATCGATATTTTTGGTCCAGGAAACTCCCCAGACCTTAATCCTATTGAGAACTTGTGGTCAATCCTCAAGAAGCGGGTGGACAAACAAAAACCCGCATATTCTGACAAACTCCAAGCATTGATTATGCAAGAATGGGCTGCCATCAGTCAGGATGTGGCCCAGAAGTTAATTGACAGCATGCCAGGGTGGATTGCAGAGGTCTTGAAAAAGAAGGGTCAACACTGCAAATATTGACTCTTTGCATCAACTTCATGTAATTGTCAATAAAAGCCTTTGGCACTTATGAAATGCTTGTAATTATACTTCAGTATTCCATAGTAACATCTGACAAAAATATCTAAAGACACTGAAGCAACAAACTTTGTGGAAATTAATATTTGTGTCATTCTCAAAACTTTTGTCCACGACTGTACTCTGTTGTTAGGATATATAACGTTGTAGAACCCAACCACATACAATATAATTACCAATAGTATATACCACTGCACATCTTTACAGAAGATTCAGTCATCTCATGTAGGATGTTCTCAGCTTGGTCAGTAGGTGGCCCCATCGGTTTCTTTACTAAAGCATGGGCATCATGTGAAACTATATCAGTTAGTTACCTATGGGCTTATCGCGTTTATTGAGATATAGGTTGAGATTATTATGAGTGATGTTGAGTTGAAAGTAATCTTAACCCAAAATAAAAGAGGGAAAGTTTGGCAAGGAGTTTCTTCGACTATATTTTTTTCGGTGAAGTCAGTACCAAGTCAATTTAATTGTTATAGACATTTACTATACGAAGGGCCTCAATATTTGCTATAATAGCTAAACATTATGAATTTATACATTTTCATTGGTATAGTATAAACAGGCAAGTAAACAGGCATTGTATAGCTCACTGCAGAAGGTGTAATAAAAGCATAATGTTTATCATAAAGCAAGTTTAAGTAGCCTAGTCTCAGCAATTAATTTACAGCCGACGATATTTTAATGCTAGAACTTGGTATAAAATGAAGCTAAATACAAACATTATTTTTTGAAACGTCTATTCTGTAAATATATGGGAACATATTGTCTCTTGATATATGGTAACATTTGGGTAAAATATTGTTGTTCCTTTCAGACCTCAGTAATGAGAACATTTATTAATGCCATAAGTTCTCTGACATTTATGAATGCTGTTGGACTTATAAAATGCAATGGACTTATAAAATAACTTTTGTAATTTGCAAATTGCATATTTTTATAGATGTAAATAAGTCTTATGTAAATATTATATTGAGCATACCACATGCATATGGAAACTATGCATTGAAAGCCTACAACTTTCAGAGTATTAAGGTAAACATATTTTAATAGAGTAATAAACAAATCTATTAAGTTATTGAATGTTTCTAATCCCTAAACATCTCGGCTATTTTTCAGGATATGGGGTTATACATTTTAAAAGCTTGATGAGTTTCATAAATACTAACTTATCAGCAGCCTATTTCATATATTTTCCACAAAATACATAAATACGTTGAAATTGGACCGATTTAATTGAAAATGTATATTCCTTAAATAAACACAGGAAAGATTACAAATTGTCCGTTTTTTCCTGAATGTTTTCATTTTTTCCCCTCGTTTTTTGGGAGGTAATCAAAAGTTATTTTTGATAATGCATGCAGTGTTTCAAAGTAATGCATGATACATATCGCTGTATTTAACTCTATATTGTACTGTAATCTATGTATTATTCTTCATACACTTATTAATTACACCATTATAAAAGAAGAGGGATCCGTACGCCCCCCTCCTCGCCTCATGAAAGGCGCCGCTGCTCCAAGGACATGGCTCTGCGCAGGTGAAGAA